>NW_004955466.1:13026956-13164386 GCF_000276665.1 Chinchilla lanigera
CCCTCTCTCCCTCTCTCCCTCTCTCCCTCTCTCCCTCTCTATTTTTTAAAGAGAAGAGCAAGGAAGGCTTGTTTCTGACCCTTGCTTGTGGGATCATTTGAGACTCATCAGCCACTTTATGTAGTCTGACTCCCTGCAGTTCCTGCCTGGAAACTGTGTTGTTCCTGCTCTACCTTCCCTCCAGAGGTGTGTTTCTCCTCCTTTGCTCTTTCCAATCCTAGAAGGGCCAATACATCCACTGTCTTTTCTTTTAACCCTGTCTCTTTTTAAAAATTACAAGTTAACAGAAATTGTACCTGACTATATACCCATTACTAAAAGAGTAACATGAAAGGAATGTTCTATTTCTTGCCTCTTCCCAACCTCATTTCCCTTAGAGAGTTAGGAAATTGCTGTGTACCTTTCCAGACCTTTTGCTGTGCATTTACTTGTAAAGGGTTGGGTTTTTTTTTTTTTTTTTTTTTTAATTCTGTGAGATTGTTTTTTAAAGACTCCCTGGCATCATACTATGGACATCATTCTTCAACTTGCTTTTTCACTTGACAGTACTGCTTGGGGATTTTTTCCAAGACAGTACATAGAGTTCAGCTTTAAAAAGTCTACAGTCATTAAACACATACTTTTGTAGTGAAAATTCAGAAGGGTATAAGTGAAAATGCCTACGCCTCCAGTTGTCTGCTTTTGTAGGGACAGGGGACCCCATAAGGAGGGAAAAGGTAGGGCAAAGGCTTCACTGAACTTTATTAGAAATTAATAGACAACATTGAGCTCTGCAGCCTGACTTCAGCAATTAGAAGCACAGAGACAGCTAGACTCCAGCAATTAGGAAGACAAAGACAAAGAAACTAGCTCTGGGAAGGTCCCAATAGCATGATTAACATGAGAATCACAAACTTCCCCTTAATTTTTAAGTTTAAGTAACCTGTCCTTAAGGTCTCCACCCATAATCTTACCCTCCTTACCCTCCACAAAAGGACTGGGAGAGGTCCTAAGGTCCAAAAAAAATCCTAGGTTAAGGTGAAAGACAAGCCAGGGAGCCAATCAGATTTCGGGAGCCTACAGCGGAAGAAGAAACCTTATAAGAAGACCTGGTGGCCAGGTCCCAGAAGCAGTTTGCTTTTGAATTCTCCCTACTTGGTCTGAGTAGCTGCCTGTCATCTGCCTCTCCCTCCGTTCCCATCTTCAAATAAATCGTCTTCTTTCACTTTAAATGTGGCCTCATTCTTTACTGACATTGAGTTTAGGAACGCCAGGACCTGATTTTTCCAGCAAAGCAGTGGTTTACAGGCCATGTTACATTTTTATTTTTGTGGTTCTTGCTGTTAACACTTTTTTGTATATATTCATAAATATATAATACATTCTTTAAAACTTGTACTGTATATATTATATACTACAGGAGTACATATTTTAAAGTTTCTGTATTTAGGGCATCTCAAACATTTTTCTTTATCTACATACAAACGCCTCATTCTTTTAATGAATGCGTAATATTCTATTGTGTGATCATGTTGAACTCATTTCATCTTTTTTGTTTGAAAATCGCAGAACCCTTCTAACAAGTCTCCTGTTTTGACATGAACTTGAGTTATTCAGTACAGCAGTCGTCACCGAGGGCGCTGAGGTAGCCTCCCCTGCCCATAAACACACAGGTGCACACACCGAGTTAGCAAGGTCTAACAGGAAGACACCTGGTAAGGAACTCAGAATGTGGCCCCTCCTGGGATGGCTAGATAAACCTTAGTTAGCATCCACACAGTATAATTAATTCCACTTAGGGAAGGTGAAAGAGATCTCCTAGGGGCAAAGAGACAAAAGTCATTTTTGCTGGGAGAGAAACAAGAGCAAAGCAGATAGGTGAGTGAAGAAATTCGTGTGCAAGAAGGAGCCGGTGGCTCGATGTGACTAAGGTGCATGTCCGGGAGTGGAGCTGTCCAAGTCACATAGTTGGCTCAGCGAGTGGATCAAAGGCACTGCCCAGCTGGACTCCAGCCCCTTCTAGAGTGTCCTCTATTTCCTGTAGTGTCCACACCTTATCACCAGCACGATCTGGTGGTAATGACTCTGACTTCTTAAATAGTTCTTTTGTCTGTTGAATGCTTAACCATGCCATGTCCTCTTTTCGCAGAGCTTAGTCACATCAGGAAACAACAGAATTCAGCCATGGCACCAAGGAAGAGAGGTGGACGGGGGATTTCATTTATCTTTTGCTGTTTCCGGAATAATGACCACCCAGAAATCACGTATCGGCTGCGAAATGATAGCAGTTTTGCGCTTCAGACTATGGAGCCAGCGCTGCCCATGCCCCCTGTGGAGGAGCTAGACGTCATGTTCAGTGAGCTTGTGGTGAGTTGCAGACATCTGTACTGCGCTGGCAGGAGCCAGGGAGAGAGAAGAGAGGGTGGGCAGGGGTTGGCGGGCTGGGCTGTCAGTGAGTGGAGCACTTTTGACCTTCAGGTAGTGCTGTTTCCTAATTTGTCCTAATCTCACCCTGAATCTGTGTGTGTGTGCATACATAATTCCTTCATCTACTTTATACCTTCTGGGATTCTCCAGTGATCCTCTGTCCCCTTCCCAGTGTATATTAACTTCTTTTTAAAAATTAGTTATACTTGCCAATTTATTGTTGATCCTTTGGTGAAAGACATTAATACTTAAGTGCAGTATCATTATTTAGTCTAATGATAGGTTTGGAATAATAACTGTTGTGGGAAACTTTTTATAGATCCTATCATATTTTTGAACACATACCCTCAAATCAGATGATGTGTCTCATGTGGGACCTGTTCATCAAGAGATCTAGGTGCACTCACCACCTTCACTTTCCAGGCATTGCCCAAGTGGTATTTCTTTCCATTCTATTTTAGAGGACATTGTGGCATAGTTTAAAGGGACTGAAAGATCTTGGTTCAAATTACTGCTCTTTATCTGCTTAAGTATAGAGCCTGTTTTCTGGAAAGTAGAGAAAAACATACCTCTTCCTAGGTTTGACCTAATCTTTAAATGAGAACAGTCCACAGTGGGAGTGACCCAGTGCCTGGCACATAAATGTGCTCAGTACATGTTACAGGAGTTTTGGGGTTTTTTTGTTTGTTTGTTCGTTTTGTGTGTGTGTGTGTGTGTGTGTGTGTCTTTGCAAGACAGGGTTTCACTATGCAGCATAGGCTGGCCTGGAACTCACTTTGTAGCCCAGATTCACAGTAATGGCCTCAACTTCACAGTAATCCTCCTGCCTCAGCCTCCTAAGTACTGGGATTACAGGTGTGCGTCATCATGCCTGGCCATTGCATGAGTTCTGAGTCCTCTCTTGATGCTGCTGACATTTTATAATGGATTGGCTTCTAATCAAACCAGACTATTCAACAGGTACTGGAGAGTACTGTCATTTTTTTAATTCTTAAGTTAAGAAAGTAGGCTGTGGTGCTGCCCTTCTGGAATGTTTTGGAGGTGACTGTGTCATGGAAGCTCTATAGACCAAAGTTCTCTTACAAATCAAAAAGATGAGTCAGTCTGATAGAGCCTGTGAAGCTGATGTTTGCCTTCTGGTCTCATCAGTGAAGTAACAGGCTCATTTTCAAACCAAAATTGGCTGGAAAAAAAAGTGACTTGCGACAACATGTCTGTACTTTGCAATAGTCCTTAAATATTCAATATTTTCTGTATTTAAGGAATCTATCCCCTTTCTCTTGCTGCTTCATGCAGAACTCTATTTTATGTTTTGATGAAATGACTCAAGATGGAAAGCTAAAACTTGGCCCACAGATGTGATAGTTTCAGTAGCAGAATGGGATCAGTAATGAGGGAGGTGTTACGCCACCGGAGTAAGCCCAGAACACCTCTGCATAGATGTGTGTGTGTGTGTGTGTGTGTGTGTGTGTGTGTGTGTGTGTTATGAGGTGTTGGATGGGGTGCTGAGGTATGTGGTCAGGGAGGACTTTCTAGAGGAAGCGACCCATCAGCAGGAATTGATGGCCAGAGAGGTGCAGGGATCAGAGTTAGTGGCTGTGCCATTTTAAGCTGGCTCGTGCAAAATCTCAGTACTCACAACAGTACAGACTCATCTCTTGCTAGTGTTGCAGCTCCACTGTGGGTCAGCTTTGGCTCATTCCTCACCATCTTCCGCCCAAGAGAAAAGACAAATGGCAACCCACTAGCCAGCTTTAACCTCAGGCTTGTGAGTAACACATGCCCCTGTGTCTCTCTCATTGTCAGTGCAGATCACAGAGCTATCTTGAGATCATGGGGTTAGGAGGTGTCTGTCTTCTGTAGGGACTGGCACCACAAGTCCCTTGGCCTCGCCTGAGGTCACTGAGGTGGGTGGAGGACACACTCCTCTCCCAGGGAGGGGTAGTGAATCATCTACCACAGTAGCTGTCAAGAAGGGCAATAAAGACGCATTTACAGGCTTGGTTTTATTTTCCACTTAAAGTACAGTACTTTAAAACCGAAAGGCAACCTAAGGAGATAGGTATCGCTGATAGCTAAAGACCTTGATGGCAGAGGACCCACTGGGCAGGGTTTGTGCCTGCCAAATGCCCTGTGCCCATTCTGTATGAAAATTCCCTACAACTGTTAGTTCTTTTAAAAAAATGACAAACCAGATCTTTAAGCCAAAACCATTGGAAAACAAATTATCTTGAGGTTTGTGTCTGTCCTGGTGAGTGATGATGGATTTTTGTCTGCTCCTGACTTCACAGACCTAGACCACAAATCCTTCTAGCTTCCAGAGGCAAGAGAGGTGGGCTTCAAGCTGCTGTAAGCTTCTGCTCCGGGTTTTCCTGAGCGCTTGCAGAAGAGCTTCTGCTTCTGCCCACGTACAGGAGAGGGAGCAGTGGTAGAGAGTGTCTGGGCTCTGCATCAGACATCACTGCCAGCCGCAAGGCCTTCAGCCCAAGGAAATTTCCTTCAAGGTGGGTTCTATTTGAGTGGAGATAATACCATCTTCTGAGAGAGGTTGTGTGAATACTAAAAAGGATAAGTTCTTTAAATAGACTGGCAGACCTAGTAGGTACATTACATCCTGCACCCATGTGCAGCAGGAAGGATGGGAGAAAATTCGGGGTCTTTTCTGGGCACAACTTTAAGCAGATATCCCAGGTTTTTTCTTTTCTTGGAAGCTGATATGCTTGCTGTGAGCGAGCCGCTGTGAGTCCTGGCTTACTTGCAGGCCTTTTTGCATCTGTTGGACAGCATCTCGTGAGAGCTGGTTATTGTAAGCAAGTTTCCTGGGCCTCCTCTGATGTGCTACTTCTTTGATATTTTTAAAATGTGATATCAAATGAATTTGTTTGAAAATGGCTTGCTGCAACCTTATCTTCTCATAAATAAAGCAAGCCTGGATAGGACCTGGATAGCCAGGTGAATCTTTAAAGAAAGTGACCACCAAAGTATGCCTTGTCCTGTAGCAGACTTCTTGAGGCGGGCAGGGGAAGTGGAATTACCCCAGTTTTAGGCCGTAGTGCTTTCTGGAGAACCTAGTCTCACATCTTGTGTATCTGTTAAACCAGTAGCTTTATTGAGACATGATTCATGTCCCATATAATTCACCAATTTAAAGTGTGCAGCTCAGGAGTTTTAGTGTATATTCATAGAATTGTGTGACCATCATCAAGATCAGTTTTAGGACATTTTCATCACCCTAAAAAACAGTCCTCATATCCATAAAGCGTCATTCCCTGGCAACTACTTAATCACCTTTCTGTTCTCGTAGAATTTACAGTTTATGTAAATGGAATCATACAATGTATGGTCTTTCATAATTGACTTTACAAGCCTATTTTTCTTAATGCTAATGTTATTAGCTGGTTATATAACTGGTTGACATTATAACCCATAGTAAGTGCTCAGCTCTGGAAACTGTTCTGCCCAGATAGCTTTCTAATGGTGAATAAAGGTGAAAGCCACCACCATGTTTCAGGTCAAACCAAACCAAACCCAACGTCAACCTGAAAAGCATCCTGTTTTTGAAGTTGATCCATTGGAGCACATACTAGTGTTTTGTTTCCTTTTTTAATTGCCAAATAACATTCCACTGTATGGCTGTAACACATTCTAAAAAGCCATTCGTCACTGATAGACATTTAAGATTTGCCAATTTTAGCTATTATGAATAGTGCTGCTGTCAATATTGATGTACAAGTTTTTGCTGAGAAGCAGGCTTTCACTTCCTATGGGTGTATACTGAGGAGTGGAATTGCTGTATCCTAAGGGAATAAAGTGTTCAACTTTTAAGGAACGATCAAATTGTTCCAAAGCGACTGTACCATCTTATGTCTCCACCAGCAACATATGTGGGCTTCAGTTTTTCCACACTTTTGCCAACACTAAGTCTTACTCATTTCTACCTAATTGATTAACCAGCTGCTTTTTAGAGCTGTTTTGTAGTTCCTACAGGACTATAACTTGAGGGTTATTTTTTTTGTCTGAATTGTCAGAAAGAATTTCCTGCTAACAAATTGTAAATTATTTGAGCTATTTACAAATCAAACTTTATCTGTTTAGTCTCTACTAACCATGTGGGTTCTGCCTTTTGAGCATTCAGATACTCATTCCTGTATGCTCTGCCCCTGCCTCAGTCAAAAGGAAGAACATGAGCACTTTGAGACTTAGCACTGGTTCCTTAAGATGAGATTCACATGCTGGGTGTGGTGGCACACACACGCCTACTATCCCAGCAGTTGGAAGGCTTGAGGCAGAAAGATCCTGTGAGCATGGTCTACATAGTGAGTTGAAGGCCAGCCTGAACTGCGTAGTGAGACCCTGTCTCTTAAAAAAAAAAAAGTTCAGCTGTATTGTTTTCCTTCAAAGAATCTAAGCACTTAAAGGTGTTAATTAGGTTTTCTCTACTTGAGAGTTCTAGACAGGACAGTGCTGTTCATTGCCCTTGCTCTGTCTCAGCAGTAGCAGTAGCATTTCTCCTTTGGGAGGGACAGAGCATGGCCAGTTACTACTGATTGATGATTCTGGGTGTGGGTTAAGTGCCAGTCTGTACTAGTCCTGAGTAAACACAACAGGACCCTTGATGATGTTGTGGAGCTGAAGGTCTACCAGGGAAGGCTGGCTCCTTGGTGTGCGCTCGGATCAAGTGTGACCAAGTGCTGTGAGAAGGGCCGCTCATGCAGTGTATTTTGTTAGGGAAGATGCTTTAATCCCTGCTTTGCACAAAGAGAAATTTTTACTGGAATAACACTCCTGGCCTCTTTCCACTCCGTCCTTCTTGTTGAAGTATGCACTGCTCAGTGCCTCGCCCTTTCTTTGTTTCATTATTCTCCTCATTCCAGAACACATGCAGTTCTCCTCATTCCAGTTCTCCTCATTCCAGAACACATGCAGTCTGTGACCCTGTGTGCCATGTGTGTCCCAGGCATGAGCCCTGTGGGGAGTTGTACCGTTGTGCGGGTGGCCTCCTATGAGTGGTGGGTCAGTGTCTCATTTAGCTTGGAGGTCTCCAAGGCCCTCTGTGGAAGGAAGCATGGTTCCCCGGTGCTGTTTTCATGAGTACAAGGAGGGTATTGAACTCCATCTGCTCAATTCTTTAGCTTAGTTCTCAGTTAATTCCAGACTTGCTGGGCACAGAGGATGCTGTTCATGGCACCCACTCCTGCAGTTACCTAAGCTAGTGTGAAGGGTCCTAGAAGGTTTCCAGAGGAAGTGACATTTAATGTGAGATAGGGAAAATAGGAACTATCCCAGCAAAGAGGAGTTGAAAGAGCGTTACAGTGAGAACTGCATGTATGGATGCTGGGATGTGTAGAGAGCATGGAAGGCAGGCTTCAGGAAATGAAAGTTGTTTGGCTGGAGCATGAAAATAGGATGTGGGCAGGACTGGGGACTCCGGGAGGAGACCTGGAAAGGGTGCGTCAGAATGGTTGGCTTGTTGATTTAGTACATTTATATCTCCTGTTTGTCTTCGACCTGGTTACATTTACAGAAATAGCCATTGCTCTGTGCAGGTCTGTGAGGTGTTGGTAAGTGTAGTCCCACCTATAGTGTGGTTCCTGGATAGATTCTGAACATGATTTCCTTTAAGTTCAGTGGTTGAGATGAGATCCCTTTTTGTGGCAAGTCTCCTTTGGATATTTTTAAATTTGACATAGAAAAGAGAGAGACAGAATTACCCAGAGCTCCTTTCTTTCTTCTCTGGAGTTTCCTACCAGCTATCCCTCAGCAACAGTGGTATAGGAATTCGTATCTCCTTACAGTTTCTCTCCTCTTCAGCTGTTTTACCCTGTGAAATAGGCAAAATGTCCCACTGCTTTTTCCTGGTAAAATTTTAGAGGAGAAATACAGATTGAAAACAAAGTCTGGTTATTTTTTTTGAAGTATGTTACAGTAAATTTCTTATAGCACACTTATTGTATATGCTTCATGGACTTTTTAGGGGAAACTTTCATTTATAATATAGCACTGTGAATTTATATCTAGTTGGAAATAATATATAATATGAACCATATATGTCTAGTCCTGAAGTGTTATCAATTCCATTTTTCAACTTTTTTCTGCTTAATCTGTTTTCGTTCAGATCTAATTCTTAGTCTTCTATTTATTTGACAAATGATTCTGTTTTGAAAAACATAATGTTATACCTTTTAAAAATATAAAGTATTTTAAAGAAATGTATTGAGATCTACTACTATTCACAAAACCATCATTTATACAATTAAAGATGATCAAAGAAAGTCAAAACTTCATGGGAAGTGTAATAATAGTGGATATTGTAAGGTAGGATTTATATCCTAAAAATATAATCATAGATAGATATAATTAGTATAAGCCAATTTCACTGAGTACTGAGAACATTCTCAGCATTAGTAACCAGCATGTAAATTTGATTTTGTTTGTTTTTTTGTTTTTCTCCGGTACCGGGAACCGAACTCACGACCTTGCACTTGCCAGGCAGGTGCTTTGCCACTGAGCTAAATCCCCAGCCCCAGCATGTAAATTTGAGAAATGAAGGTAGTGGGAAGGAGAGAGTTTAGTTGACACATCAGATTTAGAAGAGTTACAGTCACTGTGCCAGACAGTCTTACTTGGGAATCTACATTAATGATCACTTTGTTTCACAATACATTGTGAAGTCGTTTTGGTGTGAAAGGAATTAGAGGAGTTCAAGTCAGTCTTAAAAATTCACCAGTGTACAAATTTTGTTCCTCTGCCAGTCATGAGAATTTAGTACCTGTTTTCTCAAGCTCTCCACATCATTTCTCTTGTTACTGGGACCATTTTAAGCTCTCCTTAATAACAAAATTCTTCCATCATCACCAGAATCAAAAACATTTCATCATGTTTTATCTCTTAATTTTTAAAACTTGCCTGTTACACTAACACCATAACTAAAAATAGAAAGTCTCTTACAGGAGCTATTCAGTTCCTTGTCTCAAAGGAAAAAAAAATTAGGAGGTAAGAACAATTAATTTTAAACTATTAGAAGAAAAACTGGATGTAAGGAGCTATCGTTTTACCCAATTATTTTTTAATTAGAATATGAAACATTGCTTGGTAGTTATGTTGAAGAAACCAGAGTGTATAAAGACTTCAAAGATAATGTCTAGAATAGTTTTAGAGTACTTGTCTGGAAGCCAAAATCAGAATCTGATGAAGGAAAAAATTGTTGTTTCCATGAGGTTTGTTTTTATTTGACAAACCTATAAAGGTTGAAAGAGAAAATTATGTTCAGCTAAAGGACACAATAAATTGACAAAGGAAAAATTGAGTCCATCTTCCCTTGACACTATGACCTTTTGTATAAATTAACTTGAATTCATTAAAAAATACTTAGGAACTGTATGAAAATATGCAGTACATTACAAATGAAAGTGGAACTGTAGATACAGGCTTAAATGTGCACAGTGCTAAAATTCCCATGTACAAAGAGTGAACTGCTGCCAATATACAGTGAGTTTAAAGGCAACAAGGACAAAAAGATCTCAAATCCAGAATATGATAAACAAATCATTTTGGGCTTGAAAACAGCTGATGGTTTGTGACGCAGGGCAGTATTGGTATAAGAGGTTTTGCTTGCCTCTTTTGAATAAAATATTGCACTGCTTCTAAGAATCTAAATAGGGTTGAGAGCAGATTTTCACCCTAGTGGGCATTACACGTTTCTTTGTACTGGTTGAAGTCCTGTCTGCTTAAAGGCAGTAACGTGGTCAGGATCATTTTGTGAGTTTATTTCAGGTGTTCTGATTCACTGAACAGATCCATAAAACTCGAAGGCAAAGATTATTCCTTCTAGTCTTAGATTTGTATTTTATCTCACCGCAATCATTTCGAGTCTTTTTCTATAGGCTATTAAATTTGGATTTTGACTTCATGTTAGATACCTTGCTAGCAGTTATCATTTATTTCTAGACACTTCTCAGTATTATATTAAAGAGATTTGAAATGGAGAGGGGCAGGAAAACTTTGTTATTAAATTGGAACACCAGGGACCGGGGATATAGCTCAGCGGCACAAGCGCCTGCCTGGCAAGCACAAGGTCCTGAGTTTGATTCCTGGTACCATAAATAAACAAACAAACAAACCAAATAAATAAATAAATAAACCAAATAAATAAATAGGAACACCAAAAAGTCATCTCTGAATTTAAACGCTACCGAGAAAATGGCTATGAATCCCTTTAATCATGGTGATTTCTATTAACAGGAATCCTAAAGAGACCGTGAGTGGCGTATACTTGGCTTTGGCTGCAATTTAAACTCTGATCATGTAACTTAGCCTTTAGGCTCCTGTGTGCACAAAGTCACCATAGGGCACTCACTCTCACTTTCCCATTCTCTCCGTGTCCCAGTGTAAGCTTATAGAGGTGTTAAAGGCCATGGAATAATTTGATCTCTGTAAGTTGTGTGACTTAGGTATGCTTTCAAGAGTAATTTTGAAAATATGTTTTAGTAGTACCTAGAAGGATCAGATAGTTTGTACAAAGAGGTGTACAAAAGAATGTATCTTGATGCTCTGAGAATCCTCTAAACACCACTCTTTGCTCTCAGAAAACAGATGTGGTCTAGGCCTTCGGAAGTGAGCACCCAAGGCATGGGTGGTATGTTTGGTTCTAACTGTTCTTACCTGCTGTGTTTGGAATCCTTCCCACCACAAGCTTCAATTTCCAGAATTCCTTGGGAATTTTATACTGTTCCTTGATGCCACTCAGGACAAGCTACCTCATTTAGTTAGGATTTTCTTCCTCATGGATGAGTAGATGGAATTTTTTGTTAAAAACCAGATTCCTCAAAAAGTTGCAGTTTTTTTCTTATCCAGTTTTAAATGGATTTGGAAACAACCTAAAGCTGCTAGCTGTTTATTTCATTACGCACAGCAGTATTTAAGAACTAAATTTAACCAGGGGCTGGGGATTTAGCTCAGCGGCAAAAGCTCCTGCCTGACAAGAGCAAGGTCGTGAGTTCGGTTCCCAGTACCGGAGAAAAACCAAAAAAAAAAAAAAAAAAAAAAAAGAACTAAATTTAACCAAATACAGAGTTAGAAAGTTTAGAATATACAGTGGGTTGTGTTCAGGAAAGTTGGGCATTTATTGGAGTAGAAGAAGTTGGAAAGCCATTTGCCATCTTTTCAACAAGGTGTTTGAATTTATTCTCTTGTGAAATTTATTATGTCAAATGCATTATGAACTTGAATACCTTTGCACCTGCAAAGAACAGATATCACTCAGTATTATATTGAGTTTTCAGGTTCTTTAGAGCCTAGACTAGTGCCTGGCCCAGTATAGGTGCTCAGTAAATGCTCATGGCTGGCTGCTGGCTGGCAAGATAACTATTGGAACACAACACATGAGATGCTCAGTAAGTATTTGAGTGAATGCATGAACAGTGTATGAACTGATGGCTTCTTTAGCAGCTGGGCTTATATTCTGAGTAATTCTTGAGGTAGTGGTGATATATTTGGGTTTATCCCTGCACCCCACCCACCTGCTGTCACTCTCTTTACTCACCAGTGTTCGTCATTATGGGAACATCAGTGGCCTGCAGGAAGAAGAGCAGATTAAAAGTGTGATGGTGATCAGGAATTATTTTCTACTCTTAAAAGTCTCTCTACATCTATGACAGGGTAAAATAACTAAATGTATAGCTACATTGTGAGAAGAGACTCATTGTGCTAGATTGTCTTTTGACCCAGTTAAAGCTTAAATGTGTCAGATGGGCTGCCACACAAGTCTGTTGAGGGTGTGGGAGGGTTTGGGGCTGGCACAAGTAGTGCTGGTGTCATGGAGAAGGGCCCTTGTAGAACTGGTCTCCACAGCTTCCTGTCGTCCTCTGGGTGCCTGATTCATCTGTCCCTTTATGACCAGTTCTGTGGCCAGGGGACAAAGTCCCACCGTTCATTTAGGAAAACTCTGCTTGGAAATCCTTTCTAGTTAGTGTTGTCAACTGATGTTGCAGTGGGTTATAGATTTAAAAACTGGAAATTTGAACAAATGAGTAGCTATTAGGAGAAGATTCAGATGTTTAGAACAGAGTTGTTTATTTTGGATAGCTGAAGCACTGCTGGTGATTCAGATTAATTAAAAGTTAAAATCACTCTAATGAGTTTCTAATTGAGTATCAGAAGCTGAGTAAGAAATCTAGGTTTAGCTTAGACTTTGTCTAGCAAGTGGAGTGCAGTTTGTATTGCCTACTGTTACGGGAAGGAAGAAAAGCATACGACACTAAGCCATTGGTAGTAAGAAGCTAAAAATTGTCTCGACTAGTGAGCCTTTGCTTGTGGGATTTCTTGCTCTTTATTTTCCATATTGAACGAAAACCTGTCTGTCAGACACAGAGACTGTTCTGTGTAGGTGGTGGTGAGTCACACTGTGGCGTTCTGTGTAATGACGAAGAATGTTGGCAGGAATCGCGGAGGCTGGAAAGCTTCAAGGTTTGTTCTCTGTGTACACATCCCTGTTGGGGTTTAAAGCTCTCTGTTGTTTTTCCATTTCTAGCCATCCTGACTGGTCAGGAGCAGGTAATAATTCACTCAGTACACTTCTACTTAAACTGACAAAAATCTTACCTAACTGTCAGATTTCTGACTACTACCACGAAAATAAAGCATTGTTCTCAGAGTCATTGCAGTTCAGTCTTTTAAGAGCTATATTGGCAATTCATGATTCCTGATTATCATTTGCTTTGAAGCAGCTGGATTTTTATAAGTTTAATGAACAATTATAGCCTTGTTGTGTGTTTTCTTCATACATTTATAAAAGCGTAGTATTTTTATTTTGCTGCCACAGTTCACCCTTTAGTCCTCCATCTGCCTCATCTGGTCTTCTCTGCTCGATGTTGTCCTTGTCACCACGTCCTCTGACCTGAGCTCTGCTCTTTGGGGGTTTGACTTATTTCTGGGACAGCTGAGCTGCAGGATGCGAGGAGGGTTTCAGTCCAGAGAAGGCTGTGCTCGCATGGGTGTATCTCCGGGGTAAACCAGAGGCTGCAGTTTGCTGGGGATACGGGAAGTTCCTTCCTGGGGTGAGGCCAGGGGATTTGGGCCTATTTGCTGTGGCAAATAGCAGAAGCATCTAATTTGGAGGAGAGAAGTTAGTCTTGTCTGAGTAATAATAGGGTTGGAGAGTCTGTGGGCTTGTCTACATTGAGTCAGAGGGACAGCTAGTTTGTCAAGGACTAATAAATAGCAAAACAGAACAAAACAAACCCCCCAGCCCCGACACACATAAAGCAGTGAATTGATGAGTGGGATAACTCCGATGGTCTGCTTTAGCTTCTCCTCCTTCCTGTTTTTTTCTGTTTTTCATCGCACCCCCACCCCCGGGATTATTTGTATATCCTCCTAACCTGTGTATATTTACTATCTCTCTATATATAAAGCTTTAGCTTGACTCATTAGAAATAGAAATCCTGGATCCCTTAGTGATTTCTCTTAATAGATGAAAACTTCCTTGATGACTTACTAAAATCTATTGATTTGGTAGATTTTCAAAGAATAAATGCTTTAAGTATTTCTTGGGAGACTTTGTAAATAATCTTGTATTTCAGTGAGTTAAAACCTCTGAAAAGAGCTTTTTGTTACAAAGTGTTAATCTTTGTACTCATTCAAGACCCTTATTATATATTATTTGAAAATTTCTCCCTTTGCCTTATCTAGCAAATCAACCCATTTCCTTAGCACAGTGTGTACTATGCCGATTGTTTTCTGGTGTGTGTAGGTTTCTCTGTGGAGCAGTCTGCTTACACTAGAATGTGCAGCTGGGGAGCTTTCTTTGCACGGAATTTTTTAGGAGTGGAGCTTAATAATACACTTTATTAGGGATGAAGCCCACAGCTGTAGTTCCCGGGACTGGGCTTCCCTCTGAGGTCCTTGTTTCTTAATAATAGTGTCTCTTCTCCAAGGATTGTAACTATACATATTTTATAAATACATGAAAGTATAGTTCATATATTCTTCAAGAAGTAAAGCCTGCAGGGTTCTGAGTTTGTGATGAACTGGAGATTTCTGTTGAAGGCAGTGATGGTTAGTACAAGGTTTCTCCTTTTATCACTGTGAAATCACTTGCCTTTCACAACTTTATCCAGAAAGAATAATATGAAAAGAAAATGCCACAACCAGACTGTCCACGTGAGCAGGGCAATCCCGAGGCAGGCAGCACTGGGCTCTGCTCATTGCTCTTACCTATGACCTTAGTGGAGAGCTTGGCTGCTAACACGCGCCCAGCCCTCTTCCATGACACCACCTCTAGGAGAAAAACCAAGACCAAACCCCAGCAAGAGCAAGGAGCGTTCTAAGGACCTCTTGTTATAGTACTGGTCACTTAGTTTAACTATTATTAAATGAATTGTGGAGGGATACTGAGGGAAACATTGTCTGTGGAATTTTTAGAGAAAGGATGAGAATGTTTCATGGAAGAGATAGGTGGTTTCAGAATCATGTGTGAAATTGTGATATTTCCCCAGTTGAGCTCCTTGCCCCTAAAGGGGCACGTGGTCTCCATTTCCCTCTTCTTCGTACACTTCTTCCTGATTAGTTTCTCCTGTACCCTGACTCCTTGATTTACCCAATGTTCAGCCAAAATTTTATTTCCATACAGTGTATACAAGACTATATTTTCTTTGCTCTGTGAGGAATTTTCTTTGCTTTTCTCAGGCTCCAAGAAGTAGGCTTGTTTGTTTTTTTGGTTTTTTTTTTTTTTTAACATCTTTATTGAAATAAAATTTACATGTTATATCTACCTATTGTAAATATAGTTGGGTGAGTTTGATGAATCTATGTAGCTTTTTAGCCATCACTACCATAGTTTTAGCACATATCTATCACCCCTACCCCTCTGGCCCATTTGTGGTCATGTCTGCTTTCCCCCTCCAGCCTCAAGCCACCTCTGGTCTTTTTGCCTCTATAAGATTTACTTTGTTTAAACAATACATATAAACAGGCACAATTTGAAATATAGTGATCCTAATTGCTTTGTTTTCCATGACTGCTTGTTTTAATATTTGAATTATCAAAATGAAAAATCTCTGTAAATTACTTTGAAGCAATTTTAGAGCTTAAATAAACTGGTCTCTCAAAATGACTTTCAAATTAGTTTGTGTTCCATTCTGTTTCCATCTTTCATCAACTGCACTTTATTTTCCTTTTTACTGAGCAGAGCATCTAAATGAATATGAATAGTTGGAACAAAGAGGGGGCAGAAGCAAGCCAGCCGCTCTGTGTCTCAGGAAGTACTGTGTGCTATCCAGGCATGGGGTCTGTGAGATGCACTGTAGATTCAAGCATAGACAGGGAAACTGCACCTAGCTTCCAGAAGAAACCAATATAGTTTAATCTTTAAACATTGTTGAACACTGTGTTCTACAGTTTCCTTCCCATTTTTCCTCCCTTCCAGCTTCCCTACCTTCCTTGTTTGCCTCTTACCTTGCTTGTTTGCATTCCTGCCGTGTCAGATCTTACTTTAGGGACTGGCAGTTAATGCAGAGATGAACAGAACAGAGCTCCTGTCCAGGGAACAAGTCCAACCTGGGCGCCAGACATGCCACTAGCAACCGTAACCACGTGATAAATGCCACAAGGTAGAGGTGCTGCCCATCCCAAGAAAGTCGGGATAGGCTTCCTGGAGGGAGTGGGTGTGTCTTGGAGAAGGCTGGATGAGTAGGACTTGCTCTTTTGACCCGGTGGGAGGACTCTGGAAAAGGACAGCGTGTGCAAAGTTTCAGAAGCTTCCTGCGTGGGAGCCTACGTGCTGGAAGATGCTGCAGTTGCAGGAGGTAGAGAGGTGGGTGGGCCAAGAAGGACCTTCAACTGCTGTGGAATCTGGACTTTATCCTGAAAAGGATGGGGATGGTGGAAGCTTTGTATCATCTTGTCTTCCTGGCTGGATTATAAATTCCTTGAAACCAGGGTGTGTTACTTATCTGTGTGTTCTTTGTAATATCTGGGCTGGCCCTGGAGTGGGCAGGAGAGTGAGTAGGTGTTGATGGAGCTCTTAAAGCTGTGCTAATCTCTTAGTCTAGCATGCTTGGTTTAGCCACATTATTAAAAAAGTGAGTCAGAGCAGATACAGTTTTGGAATGGAAGGGTGAGGATCTTATTACATCTTGGACATTGCATCTCAGCACTCCTGTATTAAATTATTAGCTAACTTAACGTGTGTCACTGCTTGCCCAGAATCCACAGGTGACCTCTGATCACTCTGAGGATAATGACCAAAGTGGAGTCACTTCCCCAGCTGCCATTCAGTGGCTCTGTGCTGTTTACCTGTTCATTGTATTTATTGTTAAGCTCTCACTTCACTTTCCTGAAGTGAAGTGAAAAAGCTTCCCTGTCCCATCTTTGCCTCAAAACTCAGCTTTGAGTGTGTGCTCACCCCTCCGCAAGTGTGATCATTTGATTTTCCTTCATCTCTTCATGAAACTGTGATAGCTTTTTGTCCCCTGAACCTTTCTCAGTGATTGCTATCATATGGTAGATACTCATCAAAAATTGCTTTTGGTTGCATGAATGAATCCTTGAGGTAACTGTCAGGAATATATTATTGTTTTGTCTTCTGATGAAGAAATTGAAGTTCAGAGGTGAAGTCACTTGTCCAAGGTTGCACAGATGATTAGAGCCAGACCTAAAAGTCAGGGCTGTCTGCTCTTTCTGCTCACAGACACTCTGTGGATGGTGACACTTTGCATCTGCATCAGCGATGTGATTCTACTGCTTTGATCAGCTGACAATCAGCAGTGTGGTGGTGAAGAACGTGGGCTCTGTGTACAGTCCAGACTCAAGTTCTTTCTGTACTGTTTACTAACTTTGTTACCTTGAACAAGCTACTTAATCTATGACTGTTTTCAGGAAAAGGGAATAATATTACCGAGAGGACTGTTATGAAGATTGAAATAAATAAATCCATATAAAACTCTACTGTTAATATACAGAAAATGCTCAGTATCTAACAAATAGTTAGATCTTACTATCTAACAAATAGTATATCTAACAAATAGTAACAAACACACAAATTGTGCTTTCTGTCTCTCACAAATCAAACACCTTTTCCCCAAGCTATGCAATACATTACTGAGCTGTTTGATTAATTGACCTGATTGTTGCAAAGTGATTTATGTCACCTTTATTTTCCCCATTTCTCAATAGATGACAGGACATGTGACTTACAGGAAATTTAAAAAGGAAGAAAGGCAGGACAATAATTACTTCGCATGTACAATAGCTGCATGTCAAAATTCTAACATGTTAAATATGTTCCCTCATAATAGAATTTTCTGTAAAGGTCTTTTGTTCCTTCCTCAGTTGTTAATTGTTGAAATCCTTACTAGCTAGGTGGTTTTGCAGGGAGGGGCAGGGGATTGTGGCTGAGATGTAATTGTGTGAATGTGTTTATAATTTAATGGCTCTTAAAAGAAAATAGCAACTGATTTGTATTCAGATGATGAGAGAAATAGCAATATAGTTACCACCTGTGCCAGACATTACTACATATTTAGTTGATGCTGCCAATCCTTATAGGAGAATGACAAGTCCATTATGGAGTTAGAGACTTAATGAGACTCAGAAATTCCCTGGGGAAGCTGGCATGTGCTAGGCTCTGGAGATGCAGCTGTTAATGAGATAGGGTGTAAGGGGATAACTAGAAGCAAGCCTAGCAAAGTAAGTTGGCCCACTGGGAAATGGCTAATTAAGTTTTCAGGTGAGGTAGAAGTAATGAAGTTCTTGGAAATAGGAACTCAAAATAGCATAGGTACTCTATTGTCAAGACAGTGACTTTAAAATATGTTGTCTGGGCAAGCAGCATCAGCAATGCCTTCAGAACTTAATAGAAATACCTCCTCCCACCTCGTCAGTGCTGAACACTGGGCGCTTGAAGCCTTCCTGGTGTTTTGGTGCTTGCTGAAGTCTGAGAACCCCTGCATCAAGAGAATTTAAGCTGTGCTGAGCAGGAAAGACTGGAGCAGTACGGAGGCACCATGAGAAGCCATGCCAGAAGCCGTGGGAGAGGTGCTAGGGCATAAATAATGTTAGGTGGGTTCACTGGGAACACTACAGAAGGAAAATGAAGACCTTGTCAGGAAGGTGTAATAGCACCTCAGCGCTAAACAGTGTCAGAGTATAAGATATGGAGCCAGCATTCTGTATGTGCCTGTCTACAGGATAGCACAACTGCAGAAGCTCACAGAAGCCCCTCCCGGAGAAGGCCTACTCCCCAGGGACTGAAATCCTTTTATACCTTAATTTACAGCTTTTATGTCTTACCCACACACACCAATCTACTGCCTTCAACTAAATAACTTTGCCAGTGGGAATGAAAATGTACCAGATGCTCAATACCAATAATAACATTGACTGTAGATTGAGTTCCTATTAAATAAGAGCTTCTATGTAAGCACTTCGTAACTGTTCTCTTACTTTGCCATTCATCAGTTATAAATGTCTAAAATTACTTTCCTTTAGTGTAGAATCTAAGGTGTACAACCCTATAAAATTAATGTTTCTAAAACTGATCTGAAAGACTGAGTCTGGACTCTGGAATCAGACAGCTCTGGGCTTAAAACCTGGCTTTATGACGTAATAGGTACATAATCCTGAGCAAGTGATTTACCCAATCTCAGCCTAAATTTCCCCAGTACTATTCAGCAGGATTGTTTTACACTGAGAATGTAATAATGAGTGGGCCTCATAGGGTCAGTGTGAGAAATAAATGGGAAAATCCCTGCATGTAAAACATTAGGAAATGTAAGTTGGAGTTTGTGGCAGTGACAAATGTCACACCCTTGTTCAAAACATCACTGACTCATCTCATTCAAGAAGAGACTCCTTAGTTTGGCACTTAGGTTCTCTGCCTACTTATCATGCCCCACTGCTCAAACCTGGTAATCCTCTGCATATCTCAGTGCTTTAGCTGAGCTGGCCGTGGTGACCCTGATGTCCCAGGTCTCTGACCATAGCCTGGTCTTTGTTTCTCTTGCTCTGTTAGTCACCTTATTGTCACTATAACAAAATGCTGAAGGAGATTAACTTATAAATAGAAAAGAGTTATTTTGGCTCAGAGTTGTAGAGATTCCAGTTCATGATCTTTTGGCCCCATCTTGGGATCTGTGGCAAGACAGCATCATGGCAGGAATGTGTGGCAGAGTGAAACCACTGACTGTACGGCAGGAAGCAGAAAGAAGGAGCCAGGGCCTCACAGTTCCCAGTGGGGCTATGCTGCAGGTGGTCTAAAGATTACACCATGGCCTCAGATGCATCATCCTCCTCATAGTCCCACTTTGGGGAGCAGGCCTGTAGCATAGAGACCTTTGGGGTCATTCAGCATCTAAACTGTAGCAGTTCCTCCCCTTCCCATGATGTCCAGGTCCTCCAGGGCCCAGCCTGAACGTGTTTGTGAAGCCATAGCCAGGGAACCTTCATCTTTAATGTGATTAATTCTATACGTATGCATCTCAGTGGACCCCGTACAGCAATAGCTCAGGAGGTTTCTGTCCCAGCTGGGCCCACACCCCCCCAATCTTCAGCACTTCCAGGGCCATGCTGCGTTGAACACCTGGCCCCTCACCAGGACGTGCTATCTTAATGGTAGTCACATGCATTCAACACAGCTTTGGTCTTTTTCAGATTTACTTAAATGTATGTGTTGGACTTTCTTTCTTCTCTCCCTGATGATACTGATAACATTCTATGTAGGAGTACCATGTAGTCTATGAAATACTAATTATTTTCTTTCTTTCAGGATGAACTTGACCTTACAGACAAACACAGGGAAGCCATGTTTGCACTGCCAGCTGAGAAAAAGTGGCAAATATATTGCAGCAAGAAAAAGGTAAGCTATCATTGTGATTATTATTGACTGAAAAATTGGTTTTTGATTCCATTAGTTCTCCCTTTTTACCACTGGAACTCAGCTCTTTATCGTATGTAAACCAGATTGAAAGTATCATGTTGTAGCCTTGGTATTATAGGTGGCAAAGTGTTACCCCTTGGATGTTGTTTCCTTGGGCTCCCTGGCACCTATAACCATTATTGCTCATTACGTATGACTGAGACCCCAATAGCATTGGTTTACAGGAGATAGAGGTGTCCCCTTAGCCCTCTGTGACCACCTTCTAGCATCTTTACATTTGGAGATCTCGAAGGTGTGACCTTGTCCTCATGGCCCAAGTGGTTCTCCAGCCATTTCACAGTATACATAGAAGCTGGAAAAAAGGGAGTGAGGACACAGCCCCCGCCGCTTCTCAGGAATTACTTACCCGCCACCCCTCCCATTGCACTGTTAGGAATATGCTACACCCTGCTGCAAAAACAGAGTCTTTATTTGGATTGGTCACTTAAAAGCTGAGATTCATTTTCCTTGGGAGACAGGGAGAATGGGCATGGGGCCCCGAAGAAACCAAAAGCTCTAACTCCCTAGCATCTGTGCCACACACTGTCACTCGGCGCATTGCACCTCTAGAAAGAAAGCTCACTCTCTCTTCTCCTAACACCGTGTCAGATCCTCACACCCAGTTTTTTGAACTAATCCTGTTCGTAGCCACCTTTTGCCACTTTTCCTTTGTTTCCCAGAGAAACTTCAAAGCAAATAGGTACACAGGAAGGGCAGACTTAAGAGAAGTGCCACCTCTCCCTCACAGGCAGCAGACACTCAGATTAATCACTGCAGGCCTAGGGAAGCAGTAACAACTGATAATAACCTGGTATGTTTTTAAGACCTCAGCGTCAGTTGGTGGAACCTTCTCTTCAGTGTCAGTATGTGCTTTGGTACCTCTGCATGCCCACCCAGCTGTCGCCTGGCACCTCTGCCCTCGCTGGGCCATACCTGTCCCCAGGAGCACTTTCCATTCCTCAGTGCAGGCACTCGGAACCTGCATGCGGTCTCTCCACCTGTCCCTAGGCCTCTGGCTCTGAGACACAGTGTCAGGCTCACCTTTGCAACTCTAGCATCTGGCATTTTGAGATGATTTTGAAATGCATGTATGCTGACTGGACCGATGTATTGTCAGTAGTGTTATACTGAATACTGTCCGAAAAAACGTGTCTGCGCAGTGGTAATTGGTAAAAGTGTGTGTCAGATTTGGCTCCAGTGGCCTCCACTAAGAGATGTGTCCTGCTGTAATCTCTCATTATGATCACTGAGCTGCTCTAAGATCAAACTAAAGTCTGAAGGGTCCTTATCCAGTAGCCAGCAGTAAAATGCCTTTGTCCATCAGTGTGTTGCCCTGTCCTTCTCTGCTCTCTTCCTCTCTCTCTGTCTCTCTCTGGATATGTCTCACCAATCAGAAACACTGCTTGAACAGATTGTCGTGGCCCAAGAAACATATGTAATACACTGGGATGGAATTTTAAAATTAAAATACAATGTGTTTTTTCAGTCCTGACACTAATGGTACTGCCTGGTCTTTGGGAACAAGGGATCTTGTTCCCAAATCCTCCAGTGCCTGTGTATATAGAGGACATTGTCTATTTTGGCTCATCTTAATGCCGATTTTTTTTCCCTCAAAATTAGTAAATAATGTAAAGTAGGGATTGAGAATATGCACCAGAGGAAAGGAAGGGGCATGAAAATGGGAGCAGCTTATTAGGGGGAAATTTTTCTTCTTTCCTAGATTTTATTACACCCATGACAGCAATTGAAAGTCAGTCATGGAAACTACTGCCCCTCACATCAGAGAAGGCAAACCCTGGAGAAGAGTGATGACCTCAGGCTTGCAGCTGTTGCTCATTTTTCAAGTTGCAGCTAATCAGATCCCCTTGCAAGCCTGGTCTCAAGCATACATAATGGGGTTGGCTTTTTGTAGGAGAAGGGATATGGATGTGGCCAGTGCTCTAAGAATCCCATTCTTCGATGGATGGGCCCTTCATGGTGGTATGCCAGATTGCACAGATGTTGGTGAAGGTGCTTCTGCTAGCCTCATTCCAGCAGCTTGGATTCCTTACATGACTTAGCAGTGGCATGGCTGAGTGGGAAAACCATTTTAACTCTTTAGGGAATCCTGTGGATCTGTAGATCTGTCTTGCTTTAAAATGAATGGTAGCATTCTTGACTCAGGATTTTCTTGATTAGAGCTTCACACAGTGTTAAAACCATCCATGCCTGTGGTCTGCAACTGAACTTGTAGGGTACTGAAATAAACTGAGAAATGTATAAGGACTACAAAGACACAAAACCTAGCCAGGGAAGGGTATGATGTTCACCTCTGCAGATAGTATGGTGTCCTGAGGGACAGTTTCTCCATTCTCAGAGCAGAGCAGCGTGGTGGCCATTTGGTATTAAGAGATTATTTTCCTCGGGATATCAACTATAAAACTTTCTCCAATCAGGCTTATCACCAACAAGCCAAACCACATCCATTTCTCAGGCTGGGGGAAAGCTACATCCACGGCCCCTTCCAATTTTCCGTCTTTCAAGATTAGAACCCAGGACATTGCAGACATTCTCCCACATAGTGAAGCTGTAAAGTAAGGGTCCTTTGCAGCCAACAGAAACAAACCGTGGGAGCTGGTGAAAGCAGGCTCTCTGTAAAAGTGAACAGAAGTTGTGGAAGCAAGCAAGACAGGGCCTGTGCGCAGGGCCAAGCTTTTTCTCAGCCAACTGCCTCTTTCCCATCCGACAGACACTTGAGACACAGCAGCCACTATCAGCTTAAAACTGTGTGTTCATTTACAAAACTTCTGCGTCTAAGTCTCTGCTTGAAAACTCAGTCCCAGAGCCAAAATTAAAGCAGCAAAAGTATTTCTGGGCTAAAATTATTGGAAGAAAATTAATCGGAATTTCGCCCAATTCAGAAATCTAGGCAGACTCGGAGAGGGGTGCTGTGGCCTTGCTGCAAGCCCAAACCCATCTGTACGTCACTGGGCCGGCCGGTCAGCGCTGGGTCTTCATCGACAGCAACCTGTTAGCGAATTTTAAACTCTTAGGGAAGATCCAAAAAAGGTCCTGTTGTTTGGGTTGGGGTATTTTTGAATAGGAAATGTTTGTGGTTCTTATCTTTAAAGGTAATTCCCTTTTTAGTTCCAATCACAACATACTGTTTTGTTTAAATGAGGTTTTTCCCAGTCTCCAGCCAGAAACTGCATCTGTTAACAATCTTTTGGATTTTAAACTGAAGCTTTTTAAACAATGAACCATCTGACCACGAAAGGCATCTGGCCACACTGTATTTACTTATTGTTAACATGATTTTTAAATCCTGGGAAAAGTAAGGAGTCGGTCTTCAGAGAGGTGCAGATAAAGTGTGTGTACTGCCTTGTGCCAGCAGCAAGCTTATCAGCACAGGAAGACATTTTCTTTAATTGCTGTTCTTCCCAGGAGCCAGTATATTAGTTCTGTCCCTTATAAATATCCAGAAGATTCTTTTACCCTTTCGTGGGCTTTAGAGTTTGTAGAAGCAGCAAGTGGGGCTATAGATGCTGTTAGCTCTAGTGACATCAGATGTCTGAGGGAGGATCAGGATTTGGTGACTATGCCTAATTCTTCCGCCTTTATTTCTGATCTCTAAAGCCAAAGCTTAAGAAAATAATATTACATTCTTCATTTTATATTCTGTATGTTCTGAGAGCTACTTTGGAGAAGGTGGATTTCCACTCTCCTGCTGAGTGTGTGTTTGATTCTAGCTAAAGTAAATCACTCAAGAATCTTGCCTCTCTTGGATATAGTTCAGCTGTTGTGTTTTCTGCAAACTGCTGATCTGGTGCTGGTCCCACCACCTTTTGAAGACATCTAGGGAAAGTGACTAAAAATTGAGCTAGTAGTTTTCCTCTTACTTGGTTTGTGTATCCTAATTCGATCAGTTCCACGCTGCTCCCCACCAAAGGGACTTCTTGCCCCACAAACGTGCACATGAAGGTGAAAGCCATGGTTCTTTCAGCTCTTTGAGCGTGGGGCCCTACTGTGTTTGGAGTGTAGGGAGCCAGCAAATTGATCAAAACATAATTTAGAGAATATATGCCTAGGCAATGGAATTAAAAACAAAAGATACCTTCAGTTTTCTCCACAATCGTCAACAAACCAGCTGGAAAATGAAGAGGTGAGTGGAGACATTAATCCTCTAACTACTTCCAGTATCCTGCTGAGAAGCTGCTGTGGTCGTGCTGGGAGATAGCAAGGGCTGGCATTTGGCCTGAGTATTTTAGAGTGAACATAAGTTAGATATCCTTTTCTTTCTTCTACTGTGTTTGCTTAAATACATAGTAGAGTGAGCATTGGTTTGACAGGTGTCTACTCTGCTAGATAGCAAGAAATTTTTTTTCAGTGATGGGGATCAAATCCAAGGTCTCACACATGCTAAGCAAGTGCACTACCACTGAGCTACACCCCCACCCTCTTAGAAGCACCTGATTTGGTCTCCTATCACAGAGTTGTCAACCTGGAAATGAATTCAGATTGGCATTTGTGCTCTTAAATGATAAGGGCTTTTAAAAATGGCAGAAGCCCTCCTGATAGAAATGAAATATACCTGTCCTCTCTCTGCCTTTCTAAGGAATATGTGAGGGATGCCCAGGAGCACCTCCAGACTCTGCAGGCTCAGAAAAACTGTCTTATCTACATCATCCCTGCACTGAGAGATGAAGCCCTGTGTATAATCTCTCACTTAAGCAATAAGAAATAGCAAACTTTGAGTATCTGGTGTTTCACTCAACCAAGTGGTGCAGTCGGTCAAGAGCAGGTTGGTGTGTGATTTACAAGTTGTATACTGAATGTCTTCTCTAGGAAAGACTCTTGGCCCAGTTCTGAAGATGATTAAACAAATAAGGCAAGTTTCCTGGGAAGGATGGCTCTAGTAGGAGAAGCAGTAAAACCAAATGATTGTCAAGTCTTGTCATAAGTGCCATAATAGGGAAACGGGCTCTGGGGCACAGAGGAAGGGGTAAATGAGGCGACTGTTCCTCAACCACTTTGACCACCTGCCTGTTACGCCAGTGAGTGCTGATGTCACACTTTATCCCGTCACCTAGAAACTGGCTCTTTTCAGTGTTTGAGCTATGTTCACATGTACTGTTTTCTTTTCCTTCTCATCTATATTTTGTTCTATGTCTTTTGCCCTTGCTTAAATAGCCATATTTAGGCTCTAGACCTTATGATTG
Source organism: Chinchilla lanigera (assembly GCF_000276665.1). Lineage (NCBI taxonomy): Eukaryota > Metazoa > Chordata > Mammalia > Rodentia > Chinchillidae > Chinchilla > Chinchilla lanigera. The sequence continues at coordinate 13,052,472 of NW_004955466.1, forward strand.
TTACTAAACATAGTTTGTAAGGTTGTCAGGAAATCTGTTAGAGGCTTCATTTGAAAACCGAAGACACGCTATGAGGAAAACAAAAGTAACTGAGGTTTGTTCAGCCTGAACACAAGAAAGCCAGATGGAAACTCCAGCACAGGCTGGTGTTCAGTAGGTGTGTCCCAGCAAGGCTGTGTTATTACTACAACATTACCAGCTTCCAACCTGACTCTCCCAATAAAAACCACACCACCACCTGTGCCTTCCCACAGGAGCCCACCCATCTTTCCCATGACTCAGAGGGCGGGCCAGTCACTGGCGCATCAGGGGACTCCAGGTCCTGGTTCCACTCTGCCTCAGTGGTTCTCACTCACTGATGGCCATACTTTGCTGCTGACTAAATATTTTGAACATTAATCTAAGTATGAGGTACTGACTGATCTACAGATAGTGATGAGAGCCATTGTGCGATATACAGAACTTGCAGTACTCCCCTTCTAGAAAGTGATCAGGATGCAGAGAGAGAATGGCAGTGAGAGTGTTCTTCACAGTTTAGTCTCTAAAAAACAATGAGGATGTGGTAAACAACTTGAAAGAGAATGATTATGTTATGGTTCAGGGCCACCACAGTGTCTCACAGTGAAAAGTGTTTCTAAAGAAATTTTAATGACACAAAAATGTGACCAAAGAATTTGGTAACAAAGTGTTTCCAAAGAATTTTAATGACATTACCACTGCTCAGTGGGTAATGTCAAGGTTAAAAAAAGAAGACGATATCAAACTGTGTAACTAATGTGATCACAAGTTTGCTATAGTGTATATATAGATAGGTGAACAAACTGCTGTAGGTATGATCATGGGTGATGTACTTTGATTTAGTTTTTTCTTTTATACATATATTTCCCATCTTGCTACAGTGCATTTATCTCCCTTTTACCTTGAAATAACTTAATGTTGACTGTAAAGATAAAATGGCTTTATTTAAAATTTACATGATTTTCTTTTATCCACCAGGCTTTAGAGAAGCAAGACCATTAGGTGATCTCAGTGTGTGTGTGTGTGTGTGTGTGTGTGTGTGTGTGTGTTTCTCTGGTATGGGGATTTGCCCTTCAGTCACCTTAGAAGCTGACCACAGTCTCCTTAAGGCTGTGCTGAGGCCTCAGGTCCACAGGGCAGCCAGGTGGAGAAGGAAGATGGTGGGCCGTGGGGTGAGCAGGGATAAGCCTTTTGTCCTGCAAAAGCCCAGGTTGTTAGTTACACTGACCTCCCCACACACTAAGGACTTGTTGCACACTGCCTAGTCAGATCACAACATGTCAGAAGTGCAAGATGGCAGCCTTGTATGCCACTGGCCGGCACTCCCAGAAGGGGCTCTCCTTCACTCCAGCCTCCACCCCAAGCCACTCAGCCTGTTGCACACCACGAGGCTACCACACAGCTCTGCAGTTTAGGGGGGAAAGTAAAAGCCTTTAAAATCACAGCAAAAACTAAGGAACTTTTAAAAGCAAAAATTAAGAAAATCATCAACCTAATTTATAATTCTTAAAACTCGGGAGCAAACTGCCGTGGAGTACAAATATGTATATATATACACATACAATTTTAAAACCAAAGATACTCAGAATACATATACATACATAGGTGAATTTCAGATATTTGAAGTTCACAGCTCTGATGAGTTAGGCATCCACAGGTCAGCTCATTCCTTTATACAGTATATCAAAGGAATTAAGAATAAGTGAGAAAAAATATAGTCATTGTAATTTTTATAAGCATGTTTATCTTTTTAACAAAACAAATGAGATATGTCAAATATTAGTTACTTATATAGTTAAAGGCCATCCAAAAGGTAACCTGTTGACTAGTTACACAACCTAGGGCATGTCACTTAACCTCTGTGCTTCTCTTTCTTCCTGTGTAGAGTGAGATCAATTTCACAACACTGTGAAAATTGAGAGACACACTGATGTAGTTGTCAGGAAGTTTGGGGCATGCTGATGTTAGGTGTTGTTACACCGGTATCACGGCAACTGAGTTCCTAATATATATGAACTGAGTTTCTCTTGTTCACCCATATGCTGGCCTGGGATTCATCCTTCCTATATTCTTCAGTGGTGATGCCTGGATTTCTCGAACTTCAAATGTACCTTTCCCTTAGTTGATTCACAGGACATTCCAGAAGCAGAGATAATAATTTAGGAGGCAAGATTGTAGACGAGGCAGGAGACCAAGAAGTCCTTTCCATTAGCACCAGGGGTTGGTAAAATGAAATCTGCTTCTGCTGAAAGATCTAGGCAATGATGAGCAGCCTGCAGTCCCTTAGCTCCTAAACGTCCAACTTTGCTCCTCCTCCCCAACACAGAGTCCTGCTGCCTCAGTGCTTTACTGAGCGAGTCTGGCTGGGGGAGAAGCTCACATGATTGGGTTTGTCCTGCAAGCAGCCGTCAACAGGGCAAGTCAGAAAAATGGGCATGAGTGGAGGACAAGCCACTTTTTAAGCAAAGTTGTAATTCCTGCCCTGTCTGTTGCCTAGAAAAGTGAAATGTTTGATGACTATTTTCAGTTTTGATATAAGAGGATTAAAGAGTATTTTTAAATGAAAGCATTGCTACTGCCATTGTTTGCAATGGAGAAAAAAATCTTTTTGTAGAACCAAGAGGTTCCATAAAGCAAGCCAGTTTCCACAAACAAGTAACTTTTTAGGTGGAAATGATACAGATTTACAAGTTCCCTTTTCTGCTGTGAAATATGTTCAGAGTTGAACGTTATAATTCACTAGTGTATTCTAGCCATATTCTACCTAAATTTAAGCTAATAAAATAAATCTTCAGTATTGGGGAGATGATAAAACAGTGTTTCAGCCTAGTTGCAGATACTGCTCATCACCAGAGCTGAAATTCTGGATTTTGGTAAATTGGCATTCTCTCAACTTTCTAACCAAGAAAACTAATAAAACCTCTGATAGCTTTCCTCTCTAGTCATGGGGTATGCTATTATTTCCTGATTAATTTTTGTTGTGAAAATTTTAAATATGCAAAAATATGGAATTTAATAAACATATTTAATAAGTGCTAGAAATTTGTAATATTCACCTCAGATTTAAAAAAAAGAAATAAAGAAATAAACCTTATAGATATAGTCAAAGCCTAAGGTGACCTCTATTTTGAAGGAAGGGTTTTTTCCTTGCCCTCACATATTTATATCTTTGATATATATAAGCACTATATATACTGTTTATTCATTTTAAGTGCTCCATGGCATAATGAACATACCATAGTTTATTTTTACTTGTATTGGACAATGCTTATTTTCAGTTTTTGACATTATAACAGTACAACGAACATTCAAGAATTTCTCTAGGATAGATACCTTGGCTTTTAGTTACTGAGTTGTTTGAGATGAGTATGTTCATCCTTAATTAATCTTCAAAGTTGTTACAATAATTTATCCTTGCAGCAGACTTGTTGCCAACCATTAGGGGTTGGTCCCAAGGGATAGGAATGAGTATCATGTGGCTCTGATCAATTCTTGTACGTAAGTTTGAATATTTCTGGTACAAGAAGCTGTCATGAAAACACTCCAGTTTCCCCCATATGTCTCAAGTTAAATTGAAATAAAAATTACTGGAATAGAAAGTGTTCATTTAAAAAAACTCCAAGGTTTGGAAAATGAAAAGCATTCCATTAAAATACCCATAAAACTGTACAAAAATACAAAATATTACAGTGTTGTATAAAAATGGACAACTCACACAGAATTGTGTATATCTGGTTTGATTATAAAGGAAACTGCTTAGTGTGTGGTTCAGTCTTCCTTCCCTGTAGACCTCTTTGCACCCTCAGTTCAGTTCCAGACCCAGACAAATTGTGTTTCTATCTTTAGAAGCTCTTGACTGATGCATGTGCTGTCATCAAACACAGGAAATCCCTCGCGGCCTTTGCCACAGCCTGGTGGGTGACCTAAGTGCAGGTGCAATATCAGCCAGTCTGCACAAACAGCAGGTGCCCAGTGTCTAGAAGCCCTTCAGCCAGAGCCAGCATCTTCATCTTGAGCACCTTATAAGCATTTTGGAAGTCTGTCCTCCTTAACTCCTCTAGGTATTCAGAAATTGAGGAGTTTGACTTGTTGTCTCTCTCCGATTCTTAAGTTCTGAGCTCTTCCTGATATTTAAGCCAATTCCAGAACTTGAGGTTGTTGACTCATGTCTGTAAAAGCTTTGCTTTGCTCTTTACAGCTTTATAAAGACAGTGAACTTGTGTCTGTTCTGTGGACACCATCTCTTTTTTTTTTTTTTAACTCCTTAATGCTTGCGTTTCTTCAGTCAGTAACATCCCTTGACTCTGGGCCTTGCTTCCCCTGAGATTAGAGAACACCTGCTTTGAAATGGGTGGACATCCGTGTTTATATCACTAATAATCATTCACAGCCTTGGTACAGGGCCCATTTGATTGTGTGGATCGAGAGATTAGAGCGCATGTTTGTCTCGAAGCCCTCCATCTTCACCACGGAGCACTTATCAACTGGCCCACTGTAGAGCCAACATTCTAAATGTGGCTGTGAGACCCATTAAGCCCATGGAGGCACAAAGGTACAGAATTTCCAGAATTCTGCAATTTGTGGGTATAGGACTTCCTTAGGCATGAGAGAAAACTGTTGGAGTCCCGTGGAACCCAGAATGAGCATGGCTAAGCAATCTGAGAAAGTAGTCTTAGTGACACCTGCACCTGCAATGGAAAGGGATGTCACTGTATCACTAGATGCCAGGGCACACACAACACTGGAGACCTGCCAGGCCAGTGCATACCCTCTGTCTCAGCATTCCCTAGGACTATGGCTTCTTGCCCTGGTTGGCTGAATGGGCTACAAATAACCTTAGCATAGTTGGCCAAAAAAAAAAAAAAAGGCTTGTCTTGATTGCTAACTCTGAGTAATGGCGTCTAGAATCCTGGAGAACTTTCAGATTCAGAGATGATGAATGCTCTCAAGAAGAAATAGTATAGTAACTGATTTGTAGTGTCTGCCATAACACACTGATGGGAGAACGTGGCATATATTAAATTTGCCTTCCCTGTGCTTGGATTTAGGCTCTTCTTGTCCCCAGATAGCAGTTGCATTTAAGTAGCATATTTCATGTTTCCTTTTCCTTGGACCTCTCCCTGCTTCTCAGTGGACTCTCCAAGTGCTATGGCTCCTGCTTTCTTAGACAGCCTGTTCCAAACCTGCTTGACTCCACTGACACCAGGAAATAGGTTTATGAAAGACTCCGTGGAAGGAAATGCCCCCTTTAGCAGAAAGATGAAAGGAAAACAAAAGCACACATTTCCTATGTCTGTATACATACACACACACACACACACACACACACACACACACACACACACAGAAGTAAGTTCCCGACTTATGTACTAATTGCGGTCTGGGAGAATTGTTTGTAAGTTGGACTCATTTGTAAGCCCACGGTGAGTCCTATACAGGACACCCGTGACAGTTTGCAACTCAAATGTTCATAATTCATATACTTAACTGTATATGAATTATTATATTTTCACTAGTAACTCTAGTAAGTCTGATGCTATTCAGTGTATTTCATTCCTGGTGCATTTTAGAATTTCTCATCATTTAAAATAGGAAGAAGCTTTAGGCTTCCAGTGTAAGTTAGAATTTGCCACTAATACTTCTAATTTGGGGTTCTCAAAATTCCTTACTCTCCAAGAACCTGGTAATTTGTGGCAGTAGGAGTGGGTTAGAGGAGAAAGTCTACTGGAGAATCCCACCCTTAAATTACAGTGTCTGAAATTCTCTGTTCTCCTCCAGTACAGTGTAGAACAACATTTGACTTGAGCAGACCTAAATGATATCCTTTCATCTGTCCCCATAGATAAGGAAAGCGTCTGTTTCCTCAATTTCTTCCTCAGTGTTCTTTCCCACTCTCCAATTTAAATACTTATGTTAAAGTGGTGTCTTCCAACTGATGCTTTTCTTTTTTATTTCTTTTGCCCAAAATGCTATCATTATGTCAGTAATACACTGTAGACTCAGTGATGGCTTAAAATTAGAAATGCATTTATGACTCTCCTAGTGGATAATTAGCCCTGTATTAGAATATTTTTGCAGTCATCCTGAGACTAGTTCCCTAAGTGGAATATGCTTTTATATGCTTCCTCTTTCCCCTGCTTCTCTTTTTAGTTTAATTACTATTTTCCAAAGGGTTCTCTCTTGTTATAGCTCATGTTAAGCATTATATTGCAAATCATAAACACGCTTTGATTGTTTTCCCAAGAGCAGGTTATAGACCATCAAACCCGCTTTACAGCATTTGGAAAGTCTAGTCTAGTAGCAGCAAATCTGGTAGCAAGATGCAAGGCAGCAGAGGCAATCGACACCTCTGGCTAGGTTTCCACACTGCAGGCTGGCGTGATGTGTGTCCAGCATGGTCATTTACACACCGCCCAACCCCACTGTACCTGGGTCTGTAGCCCTCAAGGTGGCATATGGGTAGAGATTGCCTCTTAATAAATTGTGTTAAAGTCATTTATCTCATGTTATTGCACACTCCTGTCATAGACAAAGTGCCTGCCTTCAGGGAAATGCAGAGTGGTATCATTTCTGAAAATAATATTTGGAGAATGTTTCTTTTTCTTTGTCATGAAAATGAGGGGAAATTGTCATCCAAAATCGGTTTCAGATGTTGGAGTTGTACTGATTGAGATTTTTAGGTTTCAGTCATACTCCATGCTGTGAAGTGCTTTGCCAAGGAATGACTTGCTAAAATAAATAAATGTCTCACAGTTTGGGAAATGAACTGTAAAGTCTTGCCTCTTAGTTCTAGGTAAGGATTGTGACTACTTTTATAGATATACTAGCACATGAAATGCATTTACTTCCCTGAATTCTGTAGATGAGTTTTAAGATTTCAAATCTATAAAGTCAGCTGGAGCTTGTTCAGGAACAAAGAGGGTGTGGAGCAGAGGGTGCCTGGATTGTTTCAAAATGTAGTCCGTCATATTCTTGTTCTCCGTTGTTGCTACTCCTTCCCACAGGGTGAATGCATCTGTTTAGAGCATCACTCTTCTTGCTTTTCTGGGGTCCATGACATTGGGCAGAACAGAAATGATGACTGGCTAAGACGTAGTACAAACGCGATTTTTCATATACTGTCTCATTTCTGGCCCTTCAAAAAATTTTGATGATTTTATCAGTGTAAGTAAAGATTGTAACATATGAAAAATATCAGTGTAACATTTTGTGCAAGCAAAGCAGTGTTTCGAAGCGTTATTTCTCAGTGGAGTTGAAGTGTGATTGCACTTGTCTTTGTTTCAAAGTTACAAGATACATTGAGAAACACTGGGGTTCAGTAAAAAAGCAGGAGAGCTTTGACTGTTTTTTTAGAACATACTGAGAGGAGAGTAAAGTATGTCAGTAGGCATAGTTCTTATTCTTGGCAATTATTCTTGCATAGACTTAGAATCTATTGTCAGAATAAGCTTTTGGAAGAACCTTTCAACTCTATAAAGTTTGGAAATACAAAGTCTAGTGCTGTGATCTGCATTCCTAGGTTACTCACAAGGAAAGTAGGGAATGTGGTTATTCTATTCCTATATTCCTGGAATGCTTAGTCTAGGATAGAACTCAGTAATGTTAGCTGAACAAGGGATGGAATGAGAGGAAGGGAAGCAAATGACTATTTAGAGTTGATTCATATCATGATTATGAGCATGATAAAAAGAAAGGTTCTGTTCCTACCCTACCCTTGAGATATTCACCAGTACAGTAATAATAGTGCTATGGACTTAGGCCATTTGTACAAGTGTTTAGATTTTAAACACTACCATGTCCTGGAATTTGTAGTAGACTATATGTCACTCTAACATGATATCTGCTCTAGACCAAACTGGGAGCAGTAGTCACGTACAGTCTTCTTTCCAGCCAGAGGGTCTAAACTCACTGAGCTCATGGCTGTATGTCATAATTAGTGCAGGAAGTCTTTGTAGTACCACGAATACATGATCAGCAAGTTCCTAGGGGAGAGTAGAGGATCAAGTGGTCCCTTCCAAAGAAGGCAGAATGAAATGGTCATGAACTCCGTGGCTTCAAGTTAGCAGTTTTGATGCATAGATAGAAGCCTGCTGTGCAGCCTAGATAGGGCAATAGAAACAGAATTGGGGTGAAACTGTGAGAATGGGAAGATGTTAACAGAGGAAAAGCTGTGGGCACATCTGTGCACTTAGGTATTTTAGGGATAGAGATCCTGGAGCATAGTGTTGCTTCCATATTACACCTTCACTGATTGTGTGTTTTTCAACCAGGACATATTGGTCATGCATCTCTTATTCTGTTAGACTACAGTTATATTAAAATGTGTGTGTGTGGAGAATATTTAATATCTTGTTTGTACTCTCTGCAGAGTTTTCTCTGTCTTTTGTTGTCTTTGAGCTGTTTTCACAAATCTGTAAATAGCTGTTTTTTAAAAAGTACTTGTATCTTGTAATCTGAGCAACTAATTTGTAGATAACAATATGCAATATATTAACCATTGTTAATCTCCTATTATCTTGCTTTGAAATTCTATATTACTGTTTTATTATTTTTCTTTTTTTATCTTTAAAATAATTATTTTTTTAAAATGGGGGAAAACAGTGCTAAACTGAAAGTACTTTAAATGATACTTATCCATTGAAATGCAGATCATATCTGGTGCAATGGATTGTTACCTTCTTGATCTGTTTTGTATCTGTTTCTAAATTTATTCTAAAACTCATAATGCATATGTGTGCACTCTTGCGTTTCTCTTTCAACTGCAACATCTTCCCAGTTCCCTCAGTTATTAATGAGTTCCTGTCATACTTTTACCCGTTAGAAGATTCTTTATCAGTATAGAATGTTAAATGTAGAGAATTAATAAAGAGGAGCTAATATATTATAAATGGTCTGAGGTCTTTAAGGATATTTTATTCTGGAAAATATGATAGGCCAGCAGGAGGCTTTCAATGGGAAAATGTAGCATTTTGTGTAGACTTAACAGGCTTTATATCTGCATGGATTAGAGAAGGGGAGAGAGCAGAGTTCTGCAGGTTAGAAGAGGTGTGAGACTTCACATGTATAAGTGGAAGAAATCCATGTGATGTGTAACAGAGGAGTATGCAGGAGAGGAGCAGAGATAGCACAGAGTTGAGAAAAATAATACTCTGAAGAGGTTTAAACTTCCCACAAAATCTCACTGCAGATGTTACACTATGTTCAATTCCACTAAAGATTTTTTGTGTTAGAGCTAAAGCATCCTCCATCTTATAATAACCTGATGTTACTACTTAGTTTATGACCAACTTTGTTAAAATATGGATACTTAATAAAATAAGGAAGGATTATCATGTTTACTTCCACTGCATTTGGGATGTGTCTTTTAATCTGAGTCCTAAATAGTATTGTTGTGGACTGATTATCAGTTGAGGAAGAGTTGTTCTCCTTCCTTGTAGAGGAGATTTTGGTGGGAAATCTTCCATTCTGAGCAGAGACTGCCTAACACGATGCATCAGGGAGTGAGAAGAGCTCTTTCATTGGAATGTAGATCTGTTTGTTGGAGTTATCTTTGCAAATAGTAAACGAAATTCTGATGAACTTGTGGAAAATTTGAGCTTTATTAATGAATTGAGGAAGATAAGCTGGTGCTACATAGCCAGTGGAAGAGATGTTGGCTTGGTAAAATAGAGGATTTTTGGAGAACATAATCACTTTGTTCAAATGGTTTAAATATTTGCTGGATTGTTGTTCCTAGGGGAGTTAAGACTTATTCTACAAGTTCTGGAGGACAAAACAAGGCCAGCAAGTACTTCAAGTTACAAGGAGACATCTCTCAATTCAGTGCGAGGCAGATTTCCTAGTGGTACATGGCAGTGCTGCTTCTAAAAGATTATAGATTACTCTGGAAGCCTTCTGGAAAGGGGATCACCTCTGGAGTCTCCCTGGGAGGAGAGACTCAGACTAGGGTGTTTGTAGGATTAATGACCAGCAGTATAATTAATTCTGCAATGACTTTCCTGAAAAACATGTAGATATTTTATAGCACTAGGAAAAATGAGGAGGGAAGTTTATTCTTTCATCTACCATCCCTAGTGGTAAATATGAAAGTCAGTGTTTTTGCAGGTCACCCTCATGTCTTTCCAGATAAGTGACTGACATTCTGAGGCTTAGGAGGAGGTGGATTTCCTGGCAGATAAAGAAGCTGCTGTTCTGTAATCATTCTTTGTGTGGGCCCAACCGGATCTGGGCAACAGATGCACTTGATGGATAATTGTAGCAGTGGCCAAAAAATGTAACCAGGACTGGCAGTCCCCATGACCGCATGAACATCTCAAAATGTGACAGCAGAGGAGTTATTTTCTGAACCCAACTGCCTGCCTTTAGCAAGCTGTAGATGTAGAATATAGTTTCAGCCCACTTACTGGGATTGGCAAGCGGGAGGAAAACAGTATCAGGATCCCAGGATTGTGGACCTCTTAGTCCTCCTCTTCTCAATGAAAGAAGAACAAGATAGACTTAGGAGCAGACCAGGATTTAAAGGACCCAACGCTGCTATGCTATTTTACAAAGCTGGATTAAACTTTTCAGGGAACAGTGAGCTTGGCAGGAAGGTAGATTCTGCAAGCTTGCAGATCATTGCTTTTCTAGAAAACGTTGAGATTACCGGGCAAATTCCAAATATTTTCTGAGCTGGTCCTGATTTATAGCTGGAATTATTAGAGGTAGAGTGGCTTCAGGGAGAGGGAAGAGCGTGGAAAGTATTGCTGACCATATTAGGAATTTGATAGACTCCAGCCCTCTTGAGAGCCAAGCTTAAGCCAGCAGACTCCTGCCCGTGACTACCCCTGGTCAGTCACTTGTTCTTTTACATAAACTGTTCGTGAAACACGGTGGCATCACCCACAATGTATTTCACACCTCTAAAGTGCAGAGTTGCATTGTGGTAACAGACTGTGGGCTGGAAAGCCTAAAATGCTGCTTGTCTAGCCCTGTAGAGAGGGTTTGCTTACCCCTTGTCCAGGTTTTTCTACACTTCATCATGGCATCTTTTGAAAAGGTGTTGTTTACACTATTTTTAAGCTGGAGGAGAAAGTGAGCAGATGTTATTGGCGTGGCCTCCCATGCAGTTTTTCCCATTCCCTCTCATCTGCCCTTCTTTGTCTTGTGCATGGGCCTGACCTCACATTAGCACCTGTTCCCTGTCATGCACTTGAAATTTTTAGGTTACACATACTGAGGATTCATGCTCAGTGAATGAACCATTTTGACCTGTCTGCACTTTTCTGTGAAAACTCTAGGTTGAGTGAATTTATTTAATAACTATTGTCTTCATTAGTATATGGAATTAGGCCCATGAAATCCATAATAATACAATTTAATTCATTAAGGTGGCTGTTGTGCTCATTTATAAGAGATAGAATTACTTGATCCTATAAGTGATCACAGTTAATGTGCATTTTCTAATAGCATTTTCTTTGTATATAGAACAGATTTTCATTAGTTATCAGTTGACTTTCCCCTGTAATGGAAATCACTGGGTCTTACTGAAATAATACCCTTTCTGTGGTTCACATACATTTGATTAAACCTAAGTATGTCATGTCTATTTTTGACATGATAGTAACAGTGTGCATTGATCATTAGTCAATTCACAGTGAAAGACTGTGTCTTTCTTTCCTGACAGATATTATATGAGAACCTCGTGGACATGTAAGAGCACACATACAGATTTATGGCTTCAGTTGGCTGAACAAGTGTAGCTCCAGCCTGTGATTTGTGGTCTCATGAACAGCCATAGAAGGTGTCCTTTACAATTGATTGACCTTTTGCACAACCTGTTCTGCGTCTCACTAAGACCATCTTAAATGGAAGGCATGCTCTATGGTGCTTTCATGCTATTAATTTGGAAAAAGATCCTATTAAGAAAGGGTCCTGTGGTGATTTTTAAAGAAGTTATTTAAAGACTTACTATTTTTTAAACATTTAATTTTGTAGCTATCCTTTGAGGCCTACTTATGTCAATTAAGAACTTTTAAAAAAAAGTTCGTTGCACAAATTTCCATACATGTAATTTAGAAAATTTTAGCATCCTTTGGGTATGTGAATCTTGTCCGAAATAACAGTTTCTTTGTCTGCATAAACAATAGATACTGGGGTTAAAATGTTTTTTAGAAATAGAAAATCTAGTGAAGGATTATTAGGAGAAATGCTCTTAATGATTTGCTGTGGTAGGTGAAGAATGGCTCAGGACAGAAGATAGAAACATCCCCTACTGTAGCCTTGATATATTTTGTATTATACCGAAGAGCAGAAAAAGCAAAGTTCTTATCCTAACAAAAGGCATAATATTTTTTAATATGAAAATAGTGCAAGTTCTTGGTAAGATAAAAATTTGAAATGTAACACAAAAATTGGAAAATATAAAGATTGTTATAAGAGATTTTTTCTACTGCTATGCAGTGGTAGCCATTGTTTTGTTGTATATATATTTCTAGAATTATTTGTATACAAAGTATGTGCATTCTTTCCTACAGATGAGAAATAATATTCTGAAGCCTTTCCCCTGTATATATCTGGTCATTAAAAAATGTTGTTATATAATCTTTTTCTTTGTTACTGTTATATAGTAAATGATTCAACAATTTCCCTCTCCATACATTTGTTTTCTTTTTATTTCACTTGCTAATTCAAATAGTGCTACACTGAAAAAAACTTTCTGATATGTATCTATGCAATTGTGAGCATGTAATTATAGGCTACATTTCCCAAAGCAGTTTTACAGAGTCAAAGGCTATGTGCATTTTAAATTTAAACAATTATTGCAAACTTTTGCTTCTAAACTGGTTGCTCCAATTTTTATAGTCTCAGAAGTACTTAGAATAACTGTAACTCGAGACTTGAGACAGTATCATTATTATCATAGCTAACATTTATTGAAGATATTCTGAGTGTACCATTCTTGTCCTTTGCACATTTGAATTATCTTTCTAGAGCCTCACAATAACCTTATGAGAGATATACCCATTTTACAGATAAAGAAACTAAAACTGAGTCACAAAGAGGTTATTTAACTGGCCCTCCTGAAAGTAATACAGCTTGAAAGTGACTCATGACTCCCATGTATGCCTGTTGACAGCGAAAAAAATGAATAGTCCAATTAGAGATTATAGAGAGAGATGACAGTGAAGTAGGAGACAGAAGTCTAGGACATAGCTGTGGTGTTTACCATGGAAAGACTGAAAACTGAGAATCAGTCTAAAATGTGTTCTTATGGGAAAAACAAATGAACCCTTGTGTATTTTAAATAAGGTAGGGGAAGGCCTCTCAGAAATTTTGACTAGCCACTAGCCAGAGATTTAGAATGAAAAATGTCTTCATGGAAATGAAGTGAGGTTAAAAGATTATATATTTCTTTATCTTCTAAATGAACTGGATGATTTAAAAAAAGTGTTCTTGGAGATCTCCTCTACTGTACAAATTCACTTTTCTGGTAAACTCTCCTCCCAAATTTGAGATAATGGAAAAAAAGGTTGAAACAGTGGTCAGTATATATTGCAAGATAAAAGCACAAGCAAAGTATCAAGGATCAATTCCATCTCACAAGAAATCTTGTCCATGAATATTCTCGTAAAGATGTTCATCAGCTTCCTAAGGAGATAGAAGGAACTGGAGTAGAGAAGTTAGAGTAAAGAACGTTGGGATCCTCACGCTATTACCTTGCAAATAAAGTAACTTGAAAATGAACAGTTTTTAACTGTGAGCCACTGAACAATATAAATTTTAAAAATTGCTAATGTTAGAAATTGAGGCATCCAACTAAGTGCAGTGCACCTTATATTTTCTGGGACAGCTGTTTGCTGGAATCATATAGAATCTTAGGGCTTATAAGGGCTTTAGAAACAGTTTGGTCTCACCCTCTAATTTTGGAGAGAAGAAAAATGGCCCTAGAGATATTCAGAATTACCCAAAAATATCAGCTGAGTAGATCAGAAAGTAGTCTCTGAAATCCCATCTTCAGATGGCCTATCTAGTCATTTTTCTACTGTACTATCTCTCTAAAATAAGTGATAATTATATGTAGTCTTAAAACAAAAAAAAATTAGTGGGAATTTTAATAACGTAAATTTTGTTCTAGTTATCCAGTGGATCTCATAAGGATAGGCCTATAAACTCAACTGTTCCAGATTTTAATGTGAATTATTCATTCTGTAGGTAGACTGAAAAGAGCATTTAATGTGAATGCTAGACTTTGTACTCACATAGGACATCTCTAAGTATCACTAACTGTTGCCAACAATTTGTCTTAAAAGAGGGAGAAAAACATTTTAAAATTGTAGGATGAAGCCAATATTTTTGCTTAGAGAAAGTTCTAACGGAATGAGTGAAGGAGATAGCCAAAAACAGATGGAGATGTGTGGGATTTAAGGAAGTATTCGTTTGTAATTCTGGTGTCCAGAACTGCTTAATATTAACAGCTAATTTTCAAGTGTTGTAAGAAATTCCCATGAGGGTAACATTTAGACTATGTTAGGTGTGCAACAAAAAGGAACAAGTTAGGGAAAGCTTTCTAACTGCTATTAGTATGCAAATTCATAAAATATAAGGTAGTGGTAAAGGAACAAAGGGGTTCAAAATTAGAGGTAACCTGGAGTAAGACATCAGACATTAGAATTATGAGGTATGGTCAAAAAATACAGTAAAGGTTTAAAGTTTTATTACAGTAAGACACATTGCCGTTAATCCCCCTCAAAATACTCCTCACTTCAAACACACTTATTCTATGACTCTTGCTACTTTCTGAAGCAGCTCTGAAAGTCTTTCATGAGTGTCTTTTGTTGTACTGTCATAGCTGCTCTGATTTTCTGAACTGATTCAAAACTTTATCTTTTTCAGTCATTTTGACTTAGAGGAAGAACCAAAAGTTGGGTCCTGCCACTTGTGATGAACAAAATGGGTGAGGACGCATCATAGTGGCCTTATGAGCCTGCCGTTGGGTGCCACTTAGCAGCGGTATTCACTGTGTTTTAGATCACATTGTGTAAAGACATGAAAGAGGACTTCTAGAACTGCTTCAGAAAGTGGCAAGAGTGATGGGATAAGTGTGCTTGAAGTGAAAAGAACTATTTTGAGGGAGATGAATGTCTGTGTGACCTTTGCTGCAATAAATTTTTAAAAATTTAAATCATCACCATATATTTTGATCATACCCTGTATATTCAGAAATGTTGAATGTAACAAAAATAGAGATTTAGGGAAAGGTGGACTCATTTCTGGCCACTAGCCATGTTTGCATTCTCCTCTCATGAAGTGGTTAAGATTGAAAACCAGCTTCGCATTTAATGTATATTGCCTGTGATTCATCTGAGCGCTGATCTTAGGAGAGAGGTTGCCCTGAGTCTTTGCCACTGTCTCTGAATTTCCAACAGTGTTACCTTCAGTGGTGACCTATCCTTCCTTGTCTCTTGCTTCCTCTTCAGTAAAACTGGCATAAAGACAATACCTCCCTCATATGATAGACTCAAGGAAGAATAGGTTGCCTACATAGTGTCTGACACATAGTAAGCTATGTAAGTGCTGGGTATTCATTTGACTTCTGTTATAATTAATACATTTATATAATTTTATATATTTTCCAACTTGTTTTTCTAGAAAAATAGAGTTGACACAGAGTTGACACAAAGAATAATCCATGTTAGAGGCTCATACGGGATCTGAGTATCCTCTGGAAGATTGTATGTCTTAGGACAGTGTCCACTAGGTGGCATCTCATTGTAGGGGGGGATACCGCCTCCCCCTCGCACCGTTAAGAGCATCTCATTCATCTCTTTCTGGTCTGTGCCTTTGCAAAATTACAGACTCTTCAACAACCACACAAAATAGAAGAGTTGTTCACATACATGAGTGTCACACAAGGCCTAGGACTGTACAAGGGGAGCTGTACCCCCATAGCGTGGTAACACTTAGTGCACGTACAAGACACTCTCACGTACTTTAGCCTGTTTGACTTCCTCAGTACTGCAGCATGTGATATAAAGAAGCTTTCACCCCTTTGTTTTTTTTTTTTTTTATTTTAAAAATAAAAGGAAGAAAACATTAACAGACAGACAACCTTTATTTTGACTACAGTATCTGGATCTACTGTTAATCTGTTTGCATTATTAAAACATTTCCAAAGTGTAAAGTTTATTCTCTGTGCACTAGTCTTCATTTTCTAAAATGGTCTCTATTTTGTAACCAGTGTTAAGCTTACAACAGACAGGCTCTTGTGGGACCTTGGACGAGGGGCTTGATTCTGCTTGTTTTGGAAATTTGCCCTAGTTCGGGGAGAATAGAATGATCTGGCACCTTCTATTTCATTTTATAGGTTCAAATACCACTGAATATCACTGTGGGTTTTGGCTTGTTAAATACGTTGGTAACAGTAGGATTTTGCTAATTTTAATGCTCCTTTTTAAGAGGAAAGCAGGGTTCAGCATTTATACTACCACTATAGCTGTTTTATTAACATGTTAAATTATAACCAAGGGCTGTTCTAAAAGCTGATCAGATTTCCTAACCCTTTTTAAATGGTGGAAGTGTAATCTAGTCCAACTTCAAAGCCGCTGCCGCAGCCCGTGTCCCATCCTCCGGCAGTCCCCTCTCCCCTGACATTTTCACAATGATCTGAGCTGAGCCCTCAGCCACTCAGCCTTTGAGGTGCTCTGAAGGCAGCAGTTGCTTTGCCCTTGTTGTGACTTCTTGAGAAAAAGACTTGAAATTACTTTTGTTCTATCACATCCAAATAGACCAGCCTAGAAAGATTTGCTTAAAGACAGTGTTGGCTTTTTGTTTTGCTTTTTTCTAGGTAAAGTGTAGTGCTAAAATTTATTTGGTCTTCATGAGACAGGGTCTCGCTATGCAGTTCAGGCTGACCTTGAGCTCACTTTGTAGCCCAGGCTGGTAGTGCTAAAATTTAAAAATCTTGCCTTGAAGCCACTCTCCGAAGGACTGGGGTTCTATTTTTTTTTTCTTTTTTTGCGGTACCAGGGATCGAACTCACAACCTTGCGCTTGCCAGGCAGGCACTTATGCCACTGAGCTGTATCCCCAGCCCATAGGACTAGCGTTCTAATACCAGTCTACTGAGCTGTATGAAATGAGATGCTAGAACAGGTAGGAACTGTCATCGGGAGCAGCTGTGAGCAGGTGGTACTTCTTCCATCAGGGAACAGGGGGGATACACATTGGTCTAAGGTATCCCTGGAGTGGGAAGCTTGAGAATAACTGCACTTTTCCTTTTCAGGCCCGTATGATCACACAGGAGTGCAGAAATCTTAGCCACAGTGCCGTTTTTGGTGGTCTCTGCTCAGTGCCTCAGAGCCCACAGCAGAGTGATGGGTTTTGGAGGCTCGTGTTCAGGCTGGCCCAGATCTCTATCTGCAGAACCCTGGGTGGGGGTGTGGCCCCTAACCATCCTTGTTTATAGATGCAAGACTAGCTAGGGTGATTTAGGAATGGGTGTCTGAATTTCTTAGGTTTCAGTTCCTTTTTTTTTTCTTGTAAAAATAAAAGGTGGAAAACATTAACAGACAGACAACATTTTACAAAATAGCAAAAGAACAGTACAGACAATACAGAGTTACAAACAAAGTGGTAGGAAATTAACAATGCTTGTTGTATTACATACTGAAATCTTCAAAGTGGTTTCTCATGAATACAGATAGAGACATGCAATACTGATCAATCAAAGACTCATTGACAGTTTCTTTCATCTTAGGCACGCTGCATTTTCTACCCAAACTCCTGAGCTGTTAACAGCATGAGGGCTGGGGCTGGGACTCGTGTGTGTTCATTTTATTACCTTCCATGCCATGCCGGGCATTATTTTGCCTCCTTCTCGGAAGTAGTAACCTGGTTTTGACCACATCAAATGAAACCCTACTTCAGAGTTTTTACTGAGTGCCAGAGCCTGAATGAGCTAACTGAAAAAGTCTGTTTAACCGTTGGCTGTGTCCTGTGGTCAGTTTTGGAGCCAGTTTCCTTCTTTTGTGAATTCCATCTAGAGGGAGCCCAGCAATGCTGTCCTCCGTATGGTGTAGGTAGGACCTGGTCATTGTTCTTGCCCTACTCAATATTACTGTATCCCTAAAAGGAGGCAAATTTATACTGTAGTGTGGCTAAGTTCCCACTTAAATTCCCCTTTCTTCACAGTTCAGAAAATATCCCCTTGTTCTACCTAGTGGAGAGTTTAGAACTCTGGAAATTGGATTGCAAAAACCATCCTAGTAACCATCCAAGTAAAAGGACCAGTGATTTAAAACTAATGTTTAAAAATAAACACATCCTACTTAGTGTCTTTCATGGTTTGCGCGGCTGTCACCTAGATGCTCTGAAGGTCGGACGTGCTACCCTGTGTGGGCCTCTAGCAGTGATCACTTTTTCTTTTTCATTTTTAGGACCAGGAAGAAAACAAGGGAGCTACAAGTTGGCCTGAATTCTACATCGATCAGCTCAATTCCATGGCTGCTGTAGGTATACTTTATGTGCTATGACACACAGTTAAAAATCTAGCACAAAGTACACAGTTGCACAATAAATTCAGTTGAGTAAGACCTAGCAAATACCTTTCCAGATTCCATTCCACACCCTCAGTGTTGGAGGGAAGTAAGGGGACAGAAGTGTTATTTGGCAAAGTGATCTTTCTAATATATTTTAAAATAAAATCTGTACACACTAAAATATAATGACTTTAATGTTATAGGAGGAAACATAATCTGAAATCTGGCCTGCATTCAACCTGCAAATGCTCTAAGTTACCACATGGAGCTTTGCAATACTATTCTAAAAGTTGATATTTAAAAATAGTGTGGTTATTATTCCTTCATTATACTCCTCTTGTTCTCTTTCTTACTAAGAACTGGTTCCTTCTATCTTGATTTTGCAGGGACCGGGGTACCCTTTTCTTATCAGATAAGTAAGGAGTCCGTGGAGTAAGTGGTTTAATGAAAAAGCATAATAATAATAGTGCTGAGATGTCCTCAGAGAGCCTTGGTACATAGATTTTTGGTCTTGTTTTTACTTAAAATGCATTCTCAGTATTTACAGTATGAAGTCTGATCACATTGTGTCTCTGCTGTGATATCAGCATTCCAGGATGTGTGAGGGATGTCTACTAACCATAGCCGAAATTCACAGCAGAAGATGAGTTGTTAACCTTTAGTCCTTGGTAACTTAAATGCTGTTACTGTTGATCAAAGCTGAAGGCTGTCCAGGGTTTGCCGCTGTGGGCACACTTATGATTATGATTCTAAGAGTTAATCTGTTGTATTCAACTTTGTGTTTATAATGTCCAAGTAGATATCTTCTGTGATATTATCTTCACGATTTTTTTGGTGTTTATTTTCCCGGAGTCCTTGTGGAGAATGAATTTCTTATCACTTAAAACTTTTTAAATTATCTAATATTTGCTGCTACTACAAAAGTCAAAAAGGTTTTAGAATATATGGATCAGTCACACTTTTGCTAAATTTTGAGAGGCCTTGATTTTTAGTAACTTCTTTAATAGCATCTTTTCTAAACATGCTTCTGTTATACAGTGATAGTCCAGTAAATGTGGATAGGACTGTATAAAATTATAGGACAAGTAACATAAACTTTGCTTTAAGAGTTTCTAGTCTTGCTGGGAGTGGTGGCGCATGCCTGTAATCCCAGCACTCGGGAGGTTTAGGCAGGAGGATCACTGCAAGTTCAAAGGCAGCCTGGGCTACAAAGTAAGTTCGAGCCCAGCCTGAACTGTATAGTGAGACCCTGTCTCAAAAGGACAAAAAGAGTTTCTAGTCTTACACATAGATGAAAGAACAGAAAATGACCATCAAATCCTTCTTACTCAATGCATTGTGTAAAATGCCAAAGATGAGAAAATGGTAAACTCAGCATTTGCATGAATATATTAACAGAATATGAGACTTGTGGTGACTACAAGGGATTTTTTGTGCATCCACTCAAGCAATAATGACTTGGAGCTATTTAACATTTCTTGCATGGTAAGGCTATTTTGTGAATTCTTGTTCCCATTAGGAAAAAAGAACTGTCAAGCAGGCTGTCTCTCTCTGTAATTAAGTCAGCATTATTTGATGTCTAACAAGAGAAATTCCTTTTTTGTTAATGAATTCTTTGCTATAAATGGAGTACTGCATATTATAGACTTTTCTGTCTTCCAATATTGGGGCAGCTCTGTTTATTTGACCCATAGTGTCCTGATACCTGCCTGGTGTGGAGTAGCCCTGGCTCACCCTGAGGCCCATAATCGTTGATGTGCCAGGCCCTTCTTCTGAGCCTTCCTTCTCCTTCTTACACATCCTTGGGCAACTGTTTGCTATATTCTTAAGTGGTCTGCATTTTAATTATCTTTGGGTCCTAATCTGACGTCCTTTCCCAGGACAGCAGAGGCTATTAAATTAAATGTGTGACTTTGCTATCCCTTATGTGTCAAGCACTTAAGAGAACTTCCAGGTGTTCCTTTTAGGGCTGAGCCAGCATTTTTCCTAGGTCAAAAATAAAGGGCATAAACTGGCTGTAAGCTAATGAGGCCTAAAAACTTTTGCTATCTAAAAGAACAAGTAGACCTCAGAAGACCAGAAACCCTATGCCATATTTTCTCTTTTTCTTGCAATATCGGCTGCCACAACTGTCTTCCTTAGTTCTGGCTAATCTCTCTCACGTCTGTGCTTGAGCATAGTGTGCACACGCATGCGTTATCCCGGGGGCTTGGCAAGGCACATAATTCCTCCAAATGTCTTTGGGTCCCAGCCTCTAGAGTCCTTGGCTTTCTGCATGGGGACCTGTTGAAGAGGCAGTTGTCACATTGTCATCATGTATCCTCTGTAGCATCACTGGCAACTACTATGACTGAGTGTGCCTCATGTGACTGGCAGTGTGCCAGACATTGTACATGTTGTTTTAAGTCCTTGACAGCACCCTGTGCTGCCAGTGCTATTTACAGTTTGAAAATCATAGACTCAGATGACGGTTACCTTGTCTAAAGCCACCTAATTAAGAAGCAACCACCAGTATGAGCCCAAAGGCCCTTTCCCTCCTGCCTCTCACTAACTGGATCCTTAAAGCCCTTTGCCACATGAAAGAGGCCTGGAGAGCTTACTTATGCCCTCCATCCCCACCCCCACACTGTCAGGCTCCCACACTCTTTCTAGGGATGGGGTCAGGTGTCTGGTTTTTGAAACCAGACTTTTGAAAGCCTCAAGACTTTGATAAACTATCCAGGCTGAGAACTGCCATACTTACTGCTCTGTGAAACCAGCTGTTTGTGAAACAAGTTCAGTTACTGAAGCCTTACAACAAAAGTGCTTTGTTCTTTAAGGACCCCTGAGTGATCTGTTGGCTTTTAAAGCGTGAAAAGTGGTACAGTAAAGGCGTGCGGATAAACAGGTTCTGAAGGGCTTGAATTTTGCTTGTCTTCAGGTTTCAGGCTTCCTCAAGGTGGAGGATAGAGAAGTTGACTGTTTGGTGAGCTGGCTCATCACATCCGCACCAAGGAAGTGTTGAAACTGGAGCTCAGTTTCAGACTGAGGTGCCACCTTCACACATTTCTCAGCCCATTCGGCATATGCCTTTGTGGCTTTGCCTAGGAGGTCCTCTACTGGTGCACGCTTTGTCCTTGCCCAGTTCTCCTGTGAGTAGGTGTTGAGGGAGTGTCCGAGCTGCCCTCACAAGGCCAGTGCTGCCTATCAGAGGGGCACACTGTTTGGTATGGAGCTTGTCTTAGAAATGTAGGCATGTTGCCTTTGTGAAGTTTCAAATTAAACCTTTCTAAATGTGAAACATAAAAACCTGAGACTTCATAAAAAATATTTTATTTTGAGAAGTTGCATTACAATGTCATGTTCATCTATATACCTATACTTTTCTTAACCAAATAAATACAGTCTTAGATCTAAATATAATTGTATCATATTCACAAGAGGTCTGGTCTACGTTTTGAGAGAAAGATAATCTTCCTTATTTAGGGAAGGAAAGTTCTAATTTAATTTTATGTGATGTTTTACAACTCTCCCCAAGTCTACAACGCAAAGACTTAATGTAGTCTATCTTTACTCAACTGTCCTATCCTTTCCAGAATTGCTAAAAAGATACCCCATACATTTTAATTTTGTATTAGTGACCCACAATAAAATGGGTACTCTTTAATTTGGGGATACTTTTGTGAGATAAAGTTTAGGAGCAAGGAGTAATATTCATGAAAGATTTGATTCTGAGCAGCAGATTCAAAGTGATTGCTTATGAGTCCAAATGAGTTCAGCTGTGCCACTGAAGATTAAACGTCCTTGGCTGGATTTGTGCTGAATTTCCCAGGGCATGGGTGTCACAGGGCGCTGAGGTCTTCATTGGCTATTTCTGCTCACAGCTTCTTCCCCCACTGTCCTCTGGTGACAGCTGTCCAGCTGCATCACCAGCAAAAGGACAGGTTTAGCAGAAATAGTAACAAGTTAAACAAAACAAAACCTCTCCTGGCTTTAATTTCATTTACCAAAAGTGACACTGATGTATTCATATGCCTGAGGCTTTGCCCCTCTCAAATTTAGGCTTTAACATTTAGTTACTTAATGTTGATGCTATTGATTTAAAAACTAAAGTCACCCTTGATGGTGACAGAAAGAGAGAGACTGGATCATTGAGACCCATGCATCAGTTCAGCTTTTCCTTTTTAATGCTGTCACCTCAGTGTCAAGCATTTTATCAGAAATTGTTAACAGGTGGGTTAGGAATGTGGCTCTGTGGTAGAGTTTATGCCTTGCATGCACAAGGCCTTGGGTTCTATCCCCAGCACCACAAAAAAGAAAAAAAAAAATGGTAATAGGTTAAAGAATTGAGACTGGACAAGCGTGCATTCAGAGTAGAATGAAGGAAAGAGACTGGTAACTCCAAAGTTGGAGACTCGTGGGACCTAAGCCTGGGGATGCTTTAGTACAGTGAGGTAGTCACCAAGAGACATGAAGTGGAAAAGACTGTAACCCTTACTAGCATTAGCGTTCATGACTTCATCATGAATATCAACTGAGTCTTGCTTCTACAGAGTTAGCATTGCCTGCAAACTTTTTAGACATGCAGCATCTCAGGCCTCACCCTGACCTGCCAAATTAGGGCCCACATCTTAACAAGAACCCGGGTGATTTCCATCTCCACATTACATTCTGGGAAGCATTGCTGTAACAGATCCCTGGGCAGTTTTAAAAACACATTCTCACAAATGCTCTATGTCCTGGTTTCTAAATGATGTTGAATCATTTGAAAAAGGTAAAACACTGACTCTGGAAGAAGTGTCCATCTTAATAACAGGTCCAGTTTAATTATTCCTTTAAAAAATTAATTTGATATAATGAGATCCCTTAGATCTCAGTAACACTTTTCAGCTGATAAATGGGAAAACTGCTGTCCACTTCCTCTATTTGATAGTGTAATAGCTTTAACTTTAACTGATAAAATATTGCACTCAACTACAGGCCCTATCTTCTGTCAAATATAAGTAGTAATATCCACATCAGCATGTAGTTATAGAACAGTTATAGATAAAAAAAGGAATAATTATAGAGAGACTCAGTTAATCTTTGCTAAGATTTGTAGACATTCTAACTTACAATAGAGTCTAAATAAATTATGGAATTGGTGGTCATATTGCTCGACATTTTGATTAGTAGTATCTTTGCTAAGATTTGTAGACATTCTAACTTACAGTAGAGACTAAATAAATTATGGAATTGGTGGTCATGTTGCTCCACATTTTGATTAGTAGTTAATTTTAATCATAGCTTTATTGGTTATTTCTATTAAAATGATAATAGCATGTAATCTGTGGGTTTGCTTCACTTGGACAATGATTAAAGGGTAGAATGTGAAGAAATAATTTCTTTTTTTTTTTTTTTTTGGTACCGAGGATTGAACTCAGGACCTTGCACTTGCCAGGCAGGTGCTTGCGCCGCTGAGCTATATCCCCAGCCGAAATAATTTCTGTTTTCTTTGTATAGAGAAAATCTCTGCTGGCTTTAGAAAAAGAAGAAGAAGAAGAGAGAAGTAAAACTATAGAGAGTTTAAAGACAGCACTGAGGACAAAACCAATGAGGTACTCTTTCCCTGGGGTACCCATTCCTCTCTCCTCTCTCCTCTCTCCTTTTACACTCCCTCCTGCTTTTCTGCAGTGGTTGAACCTTCCAGAAAGCATAAAATGTAAAGCATGCAACTGAACCATGGTTGAAATACTTTAATCATTGAGCATTTAAAAAGTTGATTTTCTTCAAGTAACAGCAGGCAGTAACCAAGATAGTCAGATAGAAAGGGCAGAGAGTAACAATAGTGGCAGGAATGTGGGAAGATTTAGAACCTCATTCATTGCTCTTGGGAAAGTAAAATGTTGCAGCCACTTTGGAAAAGTTAGGCAATTCCTTGGAGTATTAAGCATAGCATTACCATAGAAATGAACAGTTCTGCTGCTAGATGTTTACCAAAGGAAGTGAAGACATGTTCCCCAAAAACATGCACCAGTGTTCATAGTAGCATTGTTCAAAATAGCCCCAAAGTAGAAACAAACCAATCATATGTTCATCAGTTGATAAATGGATAAATGAAATGTCATATACCACACAATGGAATATTTTTGGCCATAATAAAAGAATGTACTGATACATATCACAACATGGAATAACCTTGAAAATGTCCTGCAAAGTAAAACCAGTCACAGATGACCAAATATTATATGATTATATGAAATGTGTGTAGGAGCCCAGTTCATGGAGACAGAAAGTAGATGAGTGGCTGCCAGAGGTGAGGAAAAGGGAATAGGAAAGTGGTCTTTAGGGATGATGAAAATGTTCTAAAATTAGATAATATTGATGGTTGCACAACTTTGTATTTTAAAAACACTGAATTGTATACTTTAAAAGGGAATGATATAGGAATTTGATGACAATAAAACCATTATTAAGAGTAAAAGATGGGCAGTCCTTATGGCAATAGTGATTCGTGCCTGTCTGGTAATCACCTTGCAGCAGGTGCTTCCCCCATCTTCAGTTTTCCTTAAGCCTTTAGGGTTTGGTGAGATGTTAGGAATCTACCAATACATTTCATCAGCACAGGCACTGTGAATGAAGCCGACTGGTTTAACCAGCTTGGCAGTGTCTGGATCACGTGGGTGAATGGATGCCTCAGAAATAACAATTGCCTTTCTTCATTTGATAATAAAATGTAAACTAAGAAGATTCATCACTGTACAGTTTTATGATAGACTGCCGTAACTATATCAGTGTTTTTTTCATTGTGTTCAGCATTCTCATGTTAATGAGTATAAAAGGCTAATTTGGAAGCTCCTCAAGGAGTCAGATGAACAGGTTATGTGGTCTCTAGACTTCAGAGGCTTTGACATGCATATGAACTACTCATTGTTAGACTTTATAGTAAATGTTATAAATACTGACAAAATTAACTTGCAGTAATAAAATACTATTTTATTTTTTGTGTTGGGCTTCTTTGTAGTGTACCATATGATGGAAGAGCTTTGCTACCAAACCTTAGGGAATATAGATAATCATTTGTCTGACAAATTATCCTGGAGTTGAAGGATGCTCTTTGATTGATAAGGTGCTGGGGTCAGTGGTTGGCACACGAAGTGCCTGGGAACTGGATGCTGTAATAACTGATCAGCAGATAGTTTTAACTCTTTGGGAACTAAGTTTTCATCTACCTGCCTCCACCTCCACCTCCACCTCTCACCCCCAACAAAGCTTTCCTACTAAGGACTGTTGCAAACCCCGGAGGGACTTAAGTCTGACGCACTTCTCTTCACACCAGGTTTGTCACCAGGTTTATTGACTTGGACGGCCTGTCATGCATTCTCAATTTTCTGAAGACCATGGACTATGAGACCTCGGAGTCTCGAATACATACCTCTCTCATTGGATGTATAAAGGCGCTAATGAATAACTCTCAGGGCCGGGCTCATGTCCTGGCTCATTCTGAGAGTATTAATGTAATTGCTCAGAGTCTGAGCACTGAGAACATTAAAACAAAAGTGGCCGTGCTGGAAATCTTGGGCGCCGTGTGCCTGGTTCCCGGGGGCCACAAGAAGGTTCTACAGGCCATGCTGCACTATCAGAAGTATGCCAGCGAAAGGACGCGCTTCCAGGTGGGTGTACCCTGGCTTCGTCCACACCCATGTGTAACTCTTCAAAAGTCTTCACGAACAGGTGCCCTCTCTGCCCACTAATGGAGACATTACTTGAGATTTCTCTCAGCAGTGATTACTTACAATGTGACTTCAAACCTTCCCTTCTTTTAGGTTTAAGAACCAGAAAATAGAATACATTTTTGTAGTTGCACAGACTGGGGCCTTAGACTTACTGAACTTGAAAATGTAGCCATGCATCCTACATATTATATAGCATACATCTTTTGAATCCACTAAGTAGAGGGTTCCCTGAAAATTTTAGAGGATGCCATGCTGGACTTCAGATCAATTTGAATAGTGAGATTATGTCACATATTTTCACTCAGAGGTAAAAAGCAAGCAGAGGTAATAGAGCAAAGTCTTTTGTATATGTGTATAAATGCACATGTATGATATCAGAATTTTAAAGGGACTTTCAATATTAGTTCATTGAAAGGAACAGTTAGTGCTTATATTGCTTGAACAATTTTGCATTCCTGTATCTGGTAATCTGAGCAACTACTTTGAAGATAACAACATGCAACATAGTAACTATTGTTAATTTCCTATCTTGTTTTGAAACTCTATATCGTTTTTATAGGGCTTTTTCTCTTTAAAGTGAAAAAGTGGCTTTGTATGGAGCAATATAATAAAGGTTGCTTTGTATGGCTCAGCATAATTTTGACTAAATAGATGTTAAAAGTTAACCTATAAGCATAAAAATTTGTAAAATGAGTATAAAGCTAATAACCATCTCATCTTTTGCTTTTGTATTTGTGTCCTGGATAGACGTTAATTAATGACTTAGACAAAAGCACCGGGCGGTATCGAGATGAAGTGAATCTCAAGACTGCCATCATGTCCTTCATTAACGCAGTACTAAGCCAAGGCGCAGGAGTGGTAAGAACCCTGTGTATAATGTATGTTTATATACTATTAAAAACAATTTTAAGCCGGGCGTGGTGGCGCATGCCTGTAATCCCAGCACTCGGGAGGCTGAGGCAGGAAGATCATTGCGAGTTCGAGACCAGCCTGGGCTACAAAGTGAGTTCAAGGCCAGCTTGAACTGCATAGCGAGACCCTGTCTCAAAAAAAAAAAAAAAAAAAAAAAAAAAGCACAATTTAAAAACATTATTATGATATAGTCTTAAAATCATGAATATGTATTTTATCACCCTTGTACTTTAGGAGAGTTTGGACTTCAGACTTCATCTTCGCTATGAATTTCTAATGTTAGGAATTCAGCCCGTAATAGATAAATTAAGGGAACATGAGAATTCAACATTAGATAGGTAAGTCAGACTGTTATGATCTGAGATAGTTCATACTTATTCCATATGTATGGTGCACTGCCAACCCATGAACTACTTATGATCTGTTTGTAACCCAAGTAACTTGCACCAAAATGTTGGCTCACCTAATTATGTTTTTATCCTAAGACTTTATCAATGAAGGCAGCAGTATATTGTGTAGAGAACTTAATGTAGGTTTTCACACTAGTCCTGAATCCATCTCCTATCCTAGTCTTGCCTGTTACTGTATATCCTGGTCAAGTTACTCCTTCCTTCTGAACTTGAGTGTTTTTATGCTTTTGAGAGACGGTGCAGATGATGATGATCAAAATGACAGTTCTCTTCTTTCTATGTCGAGAAAATTGTCTATAAAACCCATGGAATCACTTAGTGTCTTTGGTAGGCATTTTGCAGATGTTAATTTCAATTTCTTATTCACATTTTCTCATTTGCAGTCATTTTGCCATTCCTAGGTGAGGTGTATTAGCTCTCAAACCTTTCCTTCCATCACTCTTCTGCATTCATTCACTCCACTGTGCTCTTCTTCTAGATATTCTATCCAAAATAGTCTTGTACCTACTATTTCTTCAGCTTCTAAAGATATTTCACAGATGTCCAGATTACCTGTTACTTGTTCCCTGCAAAGAGACCTTCCCAACTATTTCCAATTATTTTCTATTCCCTTTACCCTTTGCCTTCATATTTGTCTTCATAGACTGTTTCACTACCAGTGTGTATAATAATTAATAGGGGCTTAGTAAATATTTGAATGAATAATGAAAGATGTGAACATTTCTTTGGCAATATGTAACAAATCAAGTGTAGGCATATGGGTTTTTCTGTAAAGGGAGTCCATGAGAGGAATCTGGATTTGGTTAGATTTGATTAACAGTTACTAATTTAATACTGTCTACTAGGTGCTATGCACACTGGGTTTCTAAATTTTTCTCTTACTATGATCTTATTTAACTCAGTTAATATATTTTTCCTTAAAAAGAGCATTGTTAAACAAGACTTTCAGATTCTTTTACCTTGTTTCTTTTAGAGCAGTCTCTGAAAATTAAGGAAAAGTTTTAGTGTTAATGTCCTGAATTCTATGTGCTTGTGTTTATAGAATATCACACTCTTAGTTTTTTTAAATTATTTTTCAGGCATTTAGATTTTTTTGAAATGCTCCGAAATGAAGATGAACTAGAATTTGCCAAAAGATTTGAACTGGTATGTATGCTTAGAATTATTCCAGTTTGACTTATTGGCTCACAGAACTTGCCTCTTGAAGTGATGCTGCAAAGTCGGCATGGGTCAGGGATCAGTGTGCCTATGAGCAAAGTCAGAGCTCTGTTTGTCACACAAGTGGCAAGATTAGTGTCTACCTTGGATTTACTTTCCTTACACTGAGGAGCATGAGTGTTTATCTTAGATTTGTTCTCCTATCAAACAGGTTCATATAGATACAAAAAGTGCAACGCAGATGTTCGAGCTAACCAGGAAGAGGCTGACGCACAGTGAAGCCTACCCTCACTTCATGTCCATCCTGCACCACTGCCTCCAAATGCCTTGTGAGTGCTCGCGACTTACCTGGGTGTGGCAGAGGGCTTGGATGTCACCCACAGGGCTCTGTCTCCTGAGCAGTTCTGACTAGAGCAAGTGACATGAGGGGCTCCAAGCCTCAGCTTCGTAACAATCCATGTCTCTACATGTCTTACGGGGTGTTAAATTCTCAAAGTGAAATAAATTATAATTTACTTTTATTTCAAAATAAATATGTGCTTTACAACACATTTATAAAGAGGTAAAGAGTCTCTCAAATAAGTGATTATTGCATATCAGGATTCCCTAAACTTTGGGAGGCACTGATGCAGCTGATGTAAGCATCACTCCATTCTGTGGCTCCAAAGGATGACCACTGTTGGAAACTACTCATCCTGGTTTGCAAGCAGCTTGAAGATCTTTTTCCATCATTCTTTCCCTTTTCAGACAAGAGGAGTGGCAACACTGTCCAGTACTGGCTACTACTAGATAGAATTATACAGCAAATAGTCATCCAGAATGACAAAGGACAGGACCCTGACTCCACACCTTTGGAAAACTTTAATATTAAAAATGTTGTACGAATGTAAGTCTCTTCCTTTTCTACTGCCTGGGAGATAATGATGACAATGTAGTAGACTTATTTTACCCTGCTTCAGAATAAAGCTGAGAGGGCTGCAATAGTCTAGGGGTCAAATAGGAGGTGCTTTACAAATGCATGCAGTATATCTTGGTAACGTCTGGGTTTAAATGGGTTTCAAGCCGGCGCTGAGGATTTTCTATACAGTGGACTTTTTGTAATGAGTACTCTTTTAACTTTTATACAGGTTGGTTAATGAAAATGAAGTTAAGCAGTGGAAGGAACAAGCAGAAAAGATGAGAAAAGGTAAATGATGAGGACTTTTCTTCACGACCTTAACTTGGCACCAGAGAAGACACTGTGTCATTGGTTCTGGGTGACCCTTCCAAGAGAAGAGGACATATGATCAGTTACTGGATGGCCCCGCGATCTGCGTCACTGGGAAACTTGCATTGATGTTTTTCATTGCATCAGATAGCCTTTCTTTTTCCAGGTCTTCATGATACTTTGTACTGGCTTTTTCTCATTCAAGCTATTTTAGTTGGCATGCAGGTTTCCAAAGATTTTATCCTTTTATTATGGTCATGTAAATGTTTTGGGGGAGCTTATAATGCTTACTGTTCAGTTTTTTACTGATTTAAATTTTCTTAACTACAGATCATCCAAACCCTTCCTTTGCCTCATAACTACTTTTTAAAACAGAATGGGGTTTAAGAAATGTAGTAAGGCATTCTAGGGTCAGCCAAAATTTTAAGAGAGAAGCCCTGGCCACCTGGTTTCAGCAGCCCAATTTTCTTCACGACCTTAGTTTGGCACCAGTGGTAAAAGAGGAACCATGTAGAAAATCAGGGCCATTGCAGAGATATGTGTTGTGAAACAGTGACAGGCCAGCTGTTAGTGTTTGTTTTGGTTTTTTTTTTTTTTTTTTCCGGTACCGGGAACAGAACTCACGACCTTGCGCTTGCCAGGCAGGCGCTTTGCCGCTGAGCTAAACTCCCAGCCCCTAGTGTTTGAATATATCTTTGATATTGTCAGTCAGTATCGGTGACAGGACAGATATCCATGTTCTCACGGTATCAGCCACTCAAAGGTATATATAGCTTTGTTCTTCCTTCAGCATAGTAGCAAATTAAAGGCCCCTTTGTAAGGACAACCATATGCCTAGCCACTGGTCTCTCACCATACTGGTTAGTGACTTCCTTTTCCTTGTCCAAGTTATTCAGTCACAGCCAGTGAAGTACAATAGCACTCATCCCTGATATTTAATGTGCTGAAAAGAATGTCTGAGAGGTGTCGTAGCATTTCCTTTCCTGTCATCACATGTGTCCTTTGCCATTGAGCAGAAAAGCAGGACCACCACTGATGGCAGATAATACCAGGTGTGAAATACTGCGGGGCTAGCGCTCCTCACGCACATTCACATTGCTCTCAGTAAGTGGGCTGCACAGGCATCTTGTGTAGATGCATTGTGGGAAGGATAGAGACAGCCGCTAAAAGGGTAAAGGAGTAAACCAAAGGGGAAATTGGCCCACGAGTGGATGTTTTAAGGATGTACCGTGCTCTAGAGCATGGAGATGTGAGGCTACAAGTTGAAAAGAGCACCTGGGACATCAGATGTGGAGTTATTCCATCATTTATTTGGCACATACTTCAATGTGAGACACCATGCTGGGCTCTGGGTGTGAGTCTCGGCTCTCCCCTCACTGATCCCCTGGGAAGGCTGAGTTATGTCCTCTCACCCCTCCACTATGCCCCGCAACAGTGAGGAGTTCACCTACCTCATAGGGTTATCGTGAAGACTGAAAGGCAAGTCAAACAGAACGATGTCAGCATGGTGTCCAGCACATGCTAGTTGCACGATGAGTAGTAGCAACTGTTATAGGACTCAGGTGGTTGAGGTGGCAAAGGAGAAGATCTCCAAGGTCAGGAAGGGGCAGGGTGGTTCAAAACGCAAAGAGAGGAGATTGTAGATACCATGAATTTTTTTCTAGAAGGTTTAGGTATCCAAGTTACATTCAAGAGGGCACATGCTAACAGATTAGAGAGTGGAGGCTGACAAGAGGCAAGGAAATTCTATAGACCTGATAAAGAATAATTGGAGGGAGGATTCTCTTCAGTGCATAGCACTCCCAGAAAGCATTCAGTCAAAGCTTAATGAATATGGTCAATAGATGTGATTTGTGGCAGAATCTTTAGACTGGAGCTTCCCACATCAGGCTCCTCTCAGCACAGACTCTTTGGAGCAGGTCCCGGGGCTTCTGAAGGGTTGCCTTCTCACATGACTCTGAGGCACAGCACTAGTGCAGTTGTCACTGACGATGCTGCTCAGGGGAGAGCACTTGCTTAGCTGTGCAAGACCGTAGGTTTGATGTCTAGTACCAAACGGGGGACATGTGGTTACTGAGGAATGAGATGGTGATGAAAGACAGAAAATGGGGCATGAGCATTTTTTTGATGTGAAGCTGAAGAAGTTAGATGGCTATGGAATAGTAGAAATGGGCTGATGGTTATCTTAACTCCAAGGCTAATAAAACCCAAGGATTTTAATGCTTTGAACCCCTCCTTACAAATTCCCATTTTGGGGGACACAAAAGAAAGAAGGTCGGAGGCAAAAAGAATTTAAAATGTGCTAACAAATTCAGAAACAGAGACCAGCTCTTTTCAGCTCAGCCCCAGTGGGTTGTATCTCTAGTGGATTTATTGATATAAAAAGTCTAGGGATTGGGGCCAAGTATTTGAAATAAAAATCTGCAGCCTGTACTTCATTATTTCTCTTTGCCAAAGCTCATCATCCTGTCAGGAAGCTTTTTATTCATTGGCCATGTGAATAAGCATTATGCTAAACTGGACATCCTGTTCCACTCTAGCAGGACTGAGGAAGTCAGCAAAACCACAGCTGAGAGTTACTGTTTTCTTCCACGTTACGATGATTCTCATGCTCAACCAGCACTACTGCCCTTAAGATATTTCATGCTGAGATGGCAACATTTTCTTTCACAACGTTCTAATAATCACTTGCCAAAAGCATGGAGTGCTGCAGGTGGCCTTCTGAGGGGATGTGGAGGTGTGGAGATGGACGCAGGGCCTGGCAGCAGCTCCGCCTCACAGCGCAGACTCCTCCCTTCCACCCGGACTTCAAGCCTTGCTCGTCCAAGCTCACCTTCTCCCTCTCCCGTGTCTGATTTGTGACTCTGGGCTTCTTTGGTACTTATTTTCCCTCATTTGGCCAAAGGGCCCCTGCTCTGACAGGATTCTGCAGTACCTGTCAGCCAGGCACATTCCCTTCCATAGCAGGTGCTCACGCTTGTCCATTCCTAAGGTCCCTTCTAACATCTTTTACAGAATATCATTAAAGTTGCTCATCGCAGGCCCCTCCCAGGACGAATGCTGCTCAGCCCGAGTAGCTCCCTTTAATGGGAGGCAGGAATAACACTGACCTGACCAAGAGCCCCAGTCTCTGCCATCACCCTCAGTCAGTTTTCCTTTGTAGAGAAACTGTTTCTGCTTTGCAGAACCTCCTGTTCTCATGTCCGACTGTTCTCATATGTAGAGCACAATGAATTACAACAGAAACTGGAAAAGAAAGAGAGAGAATGTGATGCCAAGGCCCAAGAGAAGGAAGAAATGATGCAGACCTTAAATAAAATGAAAGAGAAACTTGAGAAGGAGACGACTGAACACAAGCAGGTCAAGCAGCAGGTGGCGGACCTCACAGCCCAGCTCCATGAGCTCAGCAGGGTGAGTGCGGGCCAGGGCCTGGGCCTTCCCTTTGCTGCATCCTCACTTGCCCCAGAGCACCTCCATCTTGCAGTGAGGAAAGATAGTCTCAAGAGTTCCACAGTTGCTTGCTGCAGTTACAAGACTTGCTTCCTCTGCCAGTGGTAAATCCAGCAGAGTGGTGGTCTGGGATGTTGGTCTTGGCACCAGTCCTATACTCAGAGCACAGGGAATTGCATTAGCTTCTTAACCAGTTTCATGAAATCAAGTTGTATGATGGTACAAGAAGTGAGACAGATGTGAATGCTTTGCAGGCAGGCATCTAGTGTCACATACAAAGGGCCAGCTCCACCAAGCCCATGGAGGCCCTGAGAGGCCATCTGAGTTGGTAGCCCTTTAGACCCCACTCCCAGAAGTGTGGGTTTCCCTATAATCTACAGTCAGATTCACCCAGTGAATTGTCTTCTTGCACTGATCTCTTCCTATTTTTATCTTTCCAGAGGGCTGTCTGTGCTTCAGTCCCGGGAGGACCCTCACCCGGAGCCCCAGGAGGACCCTTTCCTTCCTCCATGCCGGGTTCCCTTCTCCCCCCGCTGCCCTCAACTCTGCCAGGTGGAGCCCCTCCTCCGCCACCGCCTCCCCTTCCTCCTGGAGGTCCTCCCCCTCCCCCAGGGCCTCCTCCCTTAGGAGGAATCATGCCACCTCCTGGGGCTCCAGTGGGACTGGCCCTCAAGAAGAAAAATATTCCTCAACCCACAAATGCCCTCAAATCCTTCAACTGGTCCAAGCTGCCTGAGGTAAGCCCTTCATTTGAATTTTCTCATAGAGGGGTAGAATCAGCAACTCTCTGTGTCCTTGCTGAAAGGGAGACACCTCTGGCCACTAAAGAATTTGTTCTCCAGCTTGGAGACTCAGGGTTCTCACTAGCTGACATAATTAAGTGATAAAGCTTTTGAAATATAGCCATGTTGTTTGAAACCTGCTCATGTTAAACATGTTGTAGGATGAGTTGAACATGTAGGATGAACAATTTAGGATAGTAGCACTTTTTAGAAAATAACCATGCCTGTTTTTTTTATGTGTAACTATAAACCACAGAACTTACTAACTTGATGTTTCTAGAACAAACTGGACAGAACAGTATGGACTGAAATTGATGATACCAAAGTCTTCAAAGTTCTAGATCTCGAAGACCTGGAAAGAACTTTCTCTGCCTATCAAAGACAGCAGGTAATAGCATGTGTTCTCCAGATGCCAAAATTGTTAAATAGTCACATCCTCACACATGGTCCCCGGGCTGTCTGCCATGACTGTGTTGTGACCAGCTCCTCAGTCTCATGCTGTTTGGTCTGCGCCAGTGTGTCCCGCAAGGCAGCATGGGGTGTGTGTAAATGCCTGTGTGGGGAATGTGAGCAGCTGAAGGTGTATTAGCTCCCCCTGAGGAAGCTCTGGCTGTGGTAAGTGTCCAAGCCCTTGACTTACTGGTGTGAAGACTTCTGGATATTATCACTATGCTTAGTCACTGGATCACCAGGAAAAAATATTAATAGGGGAGTTGCACAACTTATAGTGTCCCCTCAAGATATTTTTTTCTGGAGCCATTTTGCTTTATCAGACTTTTTTTTTAAAAAAAAGTTACATAAATACTACCAGAAGCAGAATACTTTTTGAAACAGATTGAATCTTTAGAAGTCTGGGGCTTGGAGTTGACTAGAATGTGGTGGCTACCTAGGACCTACAGAGACGGTTTAAGACTAAGCATTGATGTTGTGGAGTCCGCACAGATAGACAGATGGCAGTGCTATTCACGGGAGCAGAGAAACATGAAAGCTTTGGCTGTGGGAGCAGGAACATGTGCCTTGGTCCTTGCTGGCTACCTGTATTGAGGAAGCCAAGCAGGTGGCATCCTCATGAGGCCCCGTCATAGTCTCATGGTGTCTCACTCCTCCAGAGGCCTCTTTGCAGAGCTCTTAGGGTGGCTCAGAAGAGGCCACACAAGGTAACCAGGTACAGAGAACTCCAGAAGGACAAGGGACCTAGGGCCTTGGGAAATGGAAAAGCAGACCAGGAACAGGAGACTCAAGGAGCAGAGTAGCAAAGAGAGCATCCTGTGTCTCACACAGGAAAACAGTGCCAGGTAGCTCCAGGGGGCCTTCCTTGAGCTACGCCGGAGGCCCTTCACTACATCCAGGGCACAGCCCTTCCAGCAAACACCTCCCTTCCAGTCTGCACACTGACTTGGTTCCCAAGGAAGAATGTCTCAGAAAAGAAATGCCAGTTACCAAGGAGGAAGATGGGCTGGGGCTGGAGAGAAACAAAAGCAAAGGGATTGCTTGTCTAAACTTTCAAGATGACCTGTGATGCATCTGAAATAGGTTGGGAGGATAGTATTTAGCCGGAATATTCTACCCTAAGAAAGCCAAACTTCTCCCCAGTGCCTTTTGTGCTGGTTTAGTAATGTATTAAAGGTAATTGCCTTGCCAGCCTGCAGCTGGGCCCCTCCATAAGTAAGGTTGCAGCCTGTGCAGGGTCATACACACCAAATAAAAGACCAGGAGGAAAAAGAAAATAAGATACCTGATCTTACAGAGGACAGACAAAGCATGTGTTTGAAGACTTCATCCTGCAGGTTCTCTGGCCAGACTCCGTCCTGATAGAATGCAACACCTCTTCTGTCTCCCCACACCC
Source organism: Chinchilla lanigera (assembly GCF_000276665.1). Taxonomy (NCBI): domain Eukaryota; kingdom Metazoa; phylum Chordata; class Mammalia; order Rodentia; family Chinchillidae; genus Chinchilla; species Chinchilla lanigera. Next base: position 13,088,466 of record NW_004955466.1, read on the forward strand.
ACCCCAGGAGGTGTCCCTGGCCCTCAGCATGAACTCAGAGGACATTTTAGCAAATTTCCTAGGAATTCAGATAATCTTCTGACCTGCTCACATGTCCCATTGCTTTCCCACTCCAGTTTCAGTTACTGATCCTGATCCATACTGGATATCTAGATGAAGATTTGGGAATTTAGAGAAGTCCATTGAAGGAAGGGAAAGCAGCAGTTATTGCAAGTGATGTTGTTCAAGTCTGAGCATGTGGTTTGTGTTTGTTATGAAGGCAGGTGGTTGAAAGACCAAAGTTTATAAGACTCATAATTAACTGGCTTTCTGCAGAAGGCACAGAAGGATGCTGCCAATGTGCTCTGGGACAAATACATGGACAGTTCTCAGGCACTGTTGGAGATGGGATTGCACAGATCCCAGGAGTCGGGTAACAGTCTCCTGGCAAATAGCACTAAGTCGTCAGCAGTCATTCAGTCAGGATAGGCCACAACTCTTCAGCTGTGCCTAACACTCAGTAGACTGCTGTGAAGGGTGAGTTGTGACTACGTTTTCAGCAGCACTTCCTAAAGAAAACTTGCAGCACACCTGCTCAGCATAATTCAAGAATGTTTCCCCTTTTAATATAAGCCTTGGAGATGAGAATTTTTTCTCATATATATATATATATAGATGAATGTTGGTCTTTTGAGGAAGATCTAATGGTGGCTGATAGTTAAATTTATCCAACTTCCTTAAATATATTTTCCAAATGAGGGCAATTTGAACCATTTTATTGAATTTACTAAATGTTGAAAACCAGAAAATCAAAAGATGCAGACACTACGTGGAATCTGTAGGGCAGAGTAAAGCAGGCAGTACTTGTTGTTGGACATCCCCTCATCTCATGCTGGCGGCAGCGAGGACTGCACATTTTCTCTCAGTCGTGGCAGTGCAGTGTGTAATCATCACCCCGCTTAACTGCTGTTCTTTCTACTCCCAAATGAACGCTGGGAACCTATTTTTTCCATGGGGTCTCCTTTCTCCTCTCTCCAGAGTGATGAATCCCTGGTCAAACTCTGTGGACTTCAGCCAGTTGTTTAGCTAGATAAATTTTTCAGAGCAGCAAAAGAATACATGGATAGCATTACCTGCACACCTGCAGTAGGAGTACTATACAGTGTTTTTGAGAAGTCACAATATCAGACTAGTATAATTTAAATGAGGAATGATATATGAGGAATAATATATATATTTAAATGAGGAATATATATATATATATATAACATGCATGTGGATATAATAAACACACATACCTACATAAATATAGGCACATATTTATATGTACATTTACATAGCTATTATACATATATGAGAAATATCATTAAAATCAGATATTTATATTATTTGTTTTGTCTGTAAAGCACTTCAAAGGATTCAAATGCACTAAGCTATGATATAGGCCCACCATGTAATTTTATAATATAAAAACAAAGATGAAAAACGTGTAAATGATCATAATATAGACTACAAGATGATGGTCAGTATTAAGTATCCATTATATTTGTGGTGCTGAGTATGATACACACAGTTCCTAATCTTACCAACCTTAAAATTCAGTTCTCAAGAGCTCTTGTACTTTTTTGTTATTTAATACTCACCCCCAACTCTGTGAGGGGAATTTTATTTCCTTATTACAGATAGTAAAAATATGACTTAGTGTGAATTCAGTCTCCCAACAGGTAACACATTTAGGACTACAAAGTGGCATAATTCTCAGTGTCTCTTTGTTCTTTGTGCATGGTTTCACTCATTACAAACACCAGACTTTGTAAAGGATTTTCTTTAAATCCAGTTTTAAGAACATGACCACTCTTATTCAGAATTTTTTTCAGTGCATATATCAAAGTGTGGAGAGCTGATTATGTAAGCTTATGTGCCACTTGAAATGGAATTTAATAACATGCCATTATTCCTGCATTTGCATTCCAAAAGTTCATTTGAAAGTCAATTTCTTAAATGCAGAAACCTTTTTCCCCATTGAAAGTACATTATACATGATTTCTAAGTCAGCCAAAAGAGATTTATTTTAATACATAATGTGAATGTAGCACATTGCATAGTAGTATTATTTCAGATACAATTGTTTTATGGAGAATTTTCATTCTGCCCTGCTGGAAATTCATTCCTGCCTGTCCATGCAGTTAGCAGCGCAGGCGAGCTAATGGTACTACACCTGCCTATAGGGAGTCCTAACTCCAGAACAGTGTGGTACCAGCTCGTGGGTTCTTTCTCCATCTTGCTCTTTCTTTGAGGACAACCCTGCTTTTAGGGTCCTCTTATCAGCACCTAGTACAAAATTGCAAAGCCTTTGTGTTCTAATTTATGGAACAGAAAATAACTACTGCCTAGCCCCAGAATTCACCATTGCTGATATATATAAGTCATTTTGGGGGAGTCCCTTTTAAAACATTTAGTGGTATCTTTACTAAATGGTCAAAGCATTTTCCTTTTTTAGTTTCTTCACAGTGTTATTCTGTAATCTGACTTGCATACTTAAAATTGTATTATTTAGGATATTTATTTCAGTAATCTTAGTCCTTAGCCTTGGTATATGAATGCAGAAGAAAAAATTGTGACTAGTTGCTTTCTTCATACCAACATATAAGGCTGGAAGTTCTGTAACTGTGCTACATGATAAGAGTTCATCCAGAATTCTGTATAAACATTAGTATATGCATTTTTCTAAAAAGGGATATCCAGTTTTTATCAGATTTACCAAAGTATTTCAGCCTCAGAAAGATGAGGAATCATTCTTACAAGTATTGTCCTTATCCCTGAAGTCCTTACTTCATTGTGGGGCCCTGTCAGCACTTGTTCCGGACCGTTTAAGTGCCTGCTTCTTATTTATATCCTAAATCCTAAGCCCTACATCAGAAATCACTTGAAAAAATCAAACATTCTGTCAGGGGAAGCCAAATACAAGTGATTCTAGCATATTTTACCCAAGCCAATTAAAAGTATCTTTTTATATTTTCTTTTGATTTTTGAGTGAATAAGGTTTCAAAATGAAGGTTAAGTTGTTTCATGAAATTAAGCCTGAAAGCATTGTGATTTCAAATATGTCCTTTCTAATGAAACTCATAAACTTCGTGGTTTTGTTTATAATATGCCAATTAATAGACCTTTAAGTGGAATCGTTAGGCTAGCAATTAGCCAAACTCCCCCATAGCATTTTTCATCCTCACCTTCAGTTACATGAGCTGTGTTACCGAGCTATTAGCTGTTGTGCTACTGCTGCTGGAGTTTGCCAGTAGGAGATGTTGACTAGCTCTTCTGTGCCTTAGCTGAGAAAAGAACAAAAGGGGAATAAATGGATCAACAGTTGGAAGAATAAAATAATTGTATCATATAATTCCAAGTACTGAGCTCATAACTGTGTCAGATACTGTGTAAGATGCTTTACATACGGCATCACATTTAATCCCACAATCATAATCCAGTTGTTAACACCATTTTACAGATACAGAATCTAAGCCCCAAGCCACACATCCACTACGTGACAGCTGCCTGATTCCAAAGCACAGCACCTGTGCTAGAGGTCAGACGTCTTAGTTTCCTGACAGCGGAAACAAGATTTGCCAGCGAACTTACTAAAAATTTCTTCTTTGAAGGCCAGATAATGAGAGCAGGATCTGAAGTCGTGTAGTACCTTTCCCTGTAAGAGGAGGAAAAAAAAAATCGATCAAGGAGACCTCATGGACTTTCTTTCACCGTAGGCTTTTCTGCACTGGAAAGGAAACTGGTTTTATTGTCCTAAAGACGGTCAGAGTAGACAGCTTGACAATTATAATAGGAACAAAATAAAATTGGGGTGTCAGAGGGAAAGAAAAGTTTCTTGTGGTTATCAACTTACTTTTTAAATGCCATGCTAGGAGAGCAATCCTGCCCGAGTGGGCAGAGCAGGAGAGGGCATGTCCTGTTTCCCGCCAGGAGAATGTGAGCAGCTCACCAGTGTGAAATTGGCCCTGGCAGTCCTGCCGAAACCAACGAAACCTGAAGGAATCTGCTGAGCAAATGCTAAGCAATCTGGTGGTGCAGGCTGTTGGCCCAAAGCTGGGACGTGCTTTGCACACCAAAGCTTTATTCATTCAGCATCGCAAAAGTATGCAACAGAAGCTGTCACTTTCTCATAATGTGTCAATTACTTCTCTTTTCCCTTCTTGACCCCATCTTTTCTAAAAAGAATTTCAAGAAGAGGCTTGTGTGCTTGAATAGCTCTGCAGGAATTTAGACAGAACCACCAATGGCTGCACCCACCTGGAACCACTGATTGCCTCTCAGTTGCCCATTCTATCTTTTCCCTCACCCCCACTCACCGCAGTACCTATAGGCCAAATTTGGACCCTCTCAGGTGTTCCACTTGTCTTTTCTTAATTCTTTCTAATGATATCAGAGAATAGGAGATTAACAACAAAACGTTTTTTTTTTTTTAATAGTACATAACAGTGGGAAGAGTTTTCTCCAGAGATAAACTTAATTAATACGCTTTTGCTTCAACTTAAGATCAGTGTATTAGGTGGAGTCTAGTGTTTTGTTTTGCTTTCTTTTCTTTTCTGTTCTGTCCTGTTCTGTTCTTTTCTAAGAGGATTTGTTGTTTTTCCAGCTGGGATGTGCTAAGCCCTTTTCTAAATTTGATTTGCCACCAGTGAAAACTGTGAACAGTAAATGTTGTCCTTCTCTGCCCCATACGCTTTGTATCATGAGTGTTTTCATTGTCTCTTGGGCCAGACTCTCTCCTCATCATTAACTTTTACTGGTGATTTAGTGGCGTAGATCATCTTGTACCCTGCTCCACTGATTCCCCTGACTGCTTTGACTTCTCCCATTCGTTGCTATGATTTCTGAACTGCATGTATCTGGTTTGCCTTTTCCATGCCTCTGCCATGGCTGTAGGATTTCTCTGTGAACAGTAACTCCAGGCAGGTAAGTCTGCTACTGTGTATGCCTCTTATGATACAACTCCTTAGCTCACTCTAAGCTTGAAGTTCCTGGCTTATCCTGTTATTGCTGTTGTTCAGTAGTATACTTCCACATTGGGTTTCAACTCTTAATGGAAGCTGTATAGATATGCTTGAAATCTTAGCACAAGAGACATCACACATCTGACACCATGATGCCTCATATTGTAAATTCCATGTTGCTTTTGCTTTCCAACTATCATACAGTTCTGTAATTCTTTTGGTTTACTTACATTTGTAAATGCCATAATCCACTGTTAATTGATCCTGGAGCTTATGAAATCAAATGTCCTGTTTATCAAGTTAGACTGTGTTTTCGCCTTGAACTTTTTGTTATAAGATCTTTAGTGTGCAGTTAAGTATTTTATACATATTTGTTTTGTGCCTGTTGCACTATAATTACGGCTGGCCATCATTGCTCAGTACAGCAGCAGGATGTGCCAGTAGTGTTTGTTAACTCAGGTAACTGAACTGTCCTGGGCTGAACTAGTCCTGGGCTGCCCTGTCCCTGTTGGGCTCCAGGTAATGCAAGGTCCCCTCTGGCCCGGGAGCTTCCTGCTGTACATGAAGATGTTTAGGAAGCCTTCTTATGCCTCTTTCTTAAGTATTCGGCGTGCAAATGGTTCTGGGGTGGGACTGGGCCCTGCAAATGGCTGAGCTAGTAATGGCAAGCCTCTGCTGAGTTTGATTCATAGTGACAGCTCTTCTATCTGCTGTCCATAGGGATTTGGGGGACAAAAGGATGACATTGCTCACTGATAATTTATGCACCCTTAGCATCTTCAACTTAGAAGCACTTTGTTCTTTCAAATGTGGGTGATCAGTTTTTTCTTACTAATATTTGTTTTTGCCAACTAGGTGGTAACCTTTGTTCAGCCTCACCACCTTGCAGCACTCCCTACTGCACCATTTCAGCTTGGCTTGCGTGTTGCACACGCACATGCGTGTGTGAATGGACAGTGAAATAGAACACTCTTGTGTGAAGTCTGAATGTCACTGTTAAGACTTCGATGGATTTCTTTTGTGCTCTTTACAGAAAGAAGCAGATGCTATTGATGACACACTGAGTTCCAAGCTGAAAGTCAAAGAGCTCTCAGTGATTGATGGCCGGAGAGCCCAGAATTGCAACATCCTTCTGTCGAGGTATTGTTAATGTTGAATCAACATTTCTAGTAGGACCAACTTTTCTGTTACATGGCTCAGAAACACATTTGTCACTTCATTTTAAAAGCACCCTGCTGAGGGACAAATCTTTGGGTCCCCTGTGTTTTGGGTAAGGAGGATTTTTGGTGTTTACTTTCCCTAGTGGAAACTATCAGAGCTGGATGCCACCTCTCATGGGGTTTGATTTCCTCAGACTTCTTAATGTAAAAGTAGAATATCCTCAATCAATGTTTTCTTCCCAGAAGGCTTGTAAAATGGAGTTGTCTTTTATTTACACTTCTTGGCAGTAGAGATATTTCAGTCTTTCACTAATAGAATAGAATCAGGATTCATGTTGATGGCTCTGTGTTTTATTCTGCTTTCTAATATCACCTTTTTATATTTTAAGATTATATGACTTCATGCTTTTAGGGGGCTTTTTTATGGCTAAAAAGATGTAAATCTCAAACGTCAGTGAAATGTTAATTTGTCTGGTTCAGTGCTATTCAGAAATCTTTCTCATAACTAGTGAACCGTCACTGCCTTGGAACTTGAGAAAAAGGAAATTGTGAGCTTGGAATCTGATTGCAGCTTCAGGCAGCGTTGTCAGATCATTCTGGGCATTTCAAGTAGCTTTTCTGTATCTAATTTCTCTAAAAGGGACTTTCACATTAGACAAAGACACCTAATGCTTATGAAGTGCATGGAAATGTAAAGAATGCTGAATGTTGCAGCTTTAAAGACGAGTTACGTGCTGGAAGGAATGCCTTATGTGCAGTGAGCCTGCTATAAGGTGACTGTCTTTCAGGGAGGGTGAAGAGGGAAAGCACCAGACGTTATTACCTAAATGGTCTGAGACCGAGTTTCTTTTAACACAAAGAGCTGCTGCTTGGTTTTCAACATGGAAGTTTGATTGTTGGCCAGATATATATTACTTTAGGGAGCAAATGTTTCTTTTAGTAAAAGAGAAATTGAGCCTTAATGAGATCCCTGAATTTTAATGCAACTTGTAAGGTAACATGAGCCACCCTGTTAACATTTCATTCTGCTCTAACTGGAAGCTATGTAAATGGTCAGGCTCTGTATTTATTCTGACTTTTGCTCCATGAATCATACTTAGGTTAGATAAGATGTCTCTCTACCTTAGGAAGACACAATAAAAAAATAATACAAAAGTTTTGTTTCTCTTCTACAATGTATCTGATTTGTTTTGTTGCCTTTTTACAAATAACATTCATAACTGAAAAATTAAATGAAGATTTGGAAAAGTTGTCCTTTTTTTTTTCATAAATATGAAAATTTCTCCCTATACTTTGTGCTTTTTCAGCAGATAAGCACTTTAATGCAATTTGACAAAGGGAGCTATCACTGGATTTCTATAGTGTTGAAATACTTGTACAGTAAAAACTGTGACCTAGTTCCTCATAGACAGATTATTCCCAATGCTAAGTGCCTGCCAGGGTAGTTACACTCATTATAGATAAGGTTACAACTCTTTCTGGCAAATTTCCCATTTGGTTGTTGAAGGAATTATTTCATATTTGTGGTATGAAATTCCCTGTTACCTCAAAAGTGTCAGAATATAAGGTAACTTAAAATTTATATGTGTCTCAACTCCCTCTGGAAGACAATTTTAACAACTTGTGTCTGTTAGATTACCTGTTACAGTCCAGTTTAATGAACAAGTGTTATTACAGTGAGCACAGCTGAAAAGCATTGTGGGTAGCCGAGTAAGCTTGAGTCGCCCTTGCTCTTTGGTAGTGGTGCCACATTCGTTGGGTTACAGACCTTCTCTCCACAGAGGACTCAGGACCATTTCCTCTTTTGCTTAACCGTTGATGGTTTTACTGTCCCATCAGGAAAGCACACAGCTGACATCTGAAATGTGCTGTGGTGAAGGTGAAAGAAATCAGGCTAACTTGCATTTTATTTAGTTTTTTAACCAATGAGGATTTTTTGTTCCCTCTTTCCATTGAGAATTCATTCATTACTGTGCACAGAAAAGAGATAGAGGCTCAAAAAGAGAAGAGATGTATAAAAGTATGTTTGATGCCTTTTTTTAGTCAGCTCTGTGGAACATATATTTGTCTAGCACTGTGCTAGTCCCAGTAGGATTTACCAAAGTGTAAGATAGTGTTGCTTCTTTTGAAAACTCAAGGCTAACTGGAGAAGGAAAATTCTGTACAGGTAAGAAAACTTAAACAGTTCCGGGATTGCACTGGTCTGACTTGAAGGACTCAGGAAGTCCAGCCAGTGAGAAAGGGGCCACAGTTTATGAGAGAAAGCAGGTTTTGAAGGCAAGCACAGTGCCATCAACACGGGGGGCAGGGAAGGCGGCTCCGAGGAGGCTTGGAGCAGGAGTGGGGAGCCCTGCCACTGCAGTAGAAGATCATCACTGGGATGGAATAACCTTGCAGCAGAGCCTGAGATTCCTGTCTTGTGCCTTTATAAGGGCATGTGTCAGCCAGGGCCAAGTCCTAGCCTCCTTGTCTATAAAAGGGAGATGAAACTAGGAAAGGCCTTTTTTTACAGCAGGCTTGTGAAATGCCCTGATGCCTATAAAGCCCCCGGCAGGGGCCTCTGCATGGTAGCCATTCAGTTAGTGACCTCTTTGTGTTCATGGGATCAGGAAGTGGTGCATTTGTTCAGGAGGCAAACAGTATTTGCTTTAATGAGGTTTAATATTTAGTCTCAGGAGTTTGTTGATGAGTTGGAAGGAATCGCAATGTGGATGCAAAGGGAACCTCAGGTCCTTCTTTCTCTTAGTGGGATGAGACCTGAGGAGGGGCAGAACTGAGAGGGGAAGAACCCCTGGTAGGACTTGGGTCTGAATTTGTGTTGGGGACAAAGAATAGTAATGTTTCAAAGATGATGTTAAGATTGCCTCCTTTTCCATACTTACTGTCTTCCTTATTCTCTGCTGACTTCATTCTCAGAGTTGGTGAATGGCTCCATTTTTTATCTTGCCTACTAGGGACTTATTTTACTGCAGTCCTTACTCTGACGCCGGCTATGATGAAAGCCTTGGTGTATTCCAGGGCTGTGTTCCCACAAGCACATTTGAGACCATTGGTGTTTGGTTTGCCTTTAAAGCTTCTCCTCGAGTGTTACAGAAGTTAAGGCTCCCTTGGCTAAAGGGCACCTGCCTAAGCCTTATCTGGGCCAAGCAGACAGGCAGCTTGCCTTGTGCACGCATGGTAGGCAAGGTATTTACAGCTTGTGGGGTCAGAATCACTTGAATCTCCCAAAAAAGGCAGATGTCTTGGTTACTTTTCTCTCTTTGCAGAGACAAAATACCCAACGCCCCAAATGAAGGAAGGAAAGGTTTATTTAGCTTACAGTTTGTGGAGGTTTCAGTCCATACTTGGCTGGCTCCGAGGCAGAAGATAGCAAAGCAACAAGAGCAAAGCGGGGAATGGCAGCCAAACAGCAAAGCAGCCAGAGCAAAAGGGAGGAATGGCGGCAAGCAGCTTCTTTCCCTGCCTTACTTTGTAAACAGGCTACCCCCACCTAAGGGGCGTGTAGCTCTCACATAATCTCCATGCCCTCCTCTTCCACAGGCTCAGGATGTATACAAAGTAAGCACTCTGGCTTCCTGCTAAGTCACTTAGCCAAACTTCTAGACTCCCCAAGTTGACACAATGTATCAACCATAACAGCAGAGGACATGTGAATTTGAACAGGGAGCTCTGCGACCCAAGTACTATGCTTTTCAGAGAGTTGTGCAGACAGTGAAATGGATAAGACACACTTCTGGCGCTGTTAAGACCTTGCTTCATACCTGTTAGACTGTTAAAATCCAATATAATGAATATGTTATTCTAATAGGCCCTCAGCAGAGTAAGGAGCTTTTTTACTATGTGTATGTGGGTGACATACACCAATCTAAAATTCAGCTTTAATTCCCCCAAACAGTCCTGTCCGCTCCCTCCCCCAAAAAAAAAGAAAATGAAAGAAAGAAACTTGGAAGCAAGTTTATACTGCAAAATGAAACCACCTAAAATACACTTTTATGAAGTGTTCTGCCATTCTTTTTCTCCAAATACTCATTTGACATAGCAGCTGGGGTGTCATAAACCGCCAAAAGCTACTTTAAAATAGAGGGATTTGGCTTAAATCCATCAAAGCAGAGCTAAGGCTGATCTAGCCATCAATCCGTATTTTAATTACTCCTGGATGTTCCAATTCTCTCAGCAAGTTTTTGAAATACACAAGTTGAACAAGGTAAAATTAAATGCTGTTTTAAGATGACTGGTTTGTTTCCTGCCCTGTAAAGGAAGTTGAACTAGATGTCTCAAAAGTGGTCACCCTCCAGCTCACCAGAACACTGCCAAGCTTGTGAGCAATAAAAGGCTAGAATTGGTAGGGTCCTTAAATTACAGAGATTAGAGACTCATTCTGTGCATGACAGATGATACTAAGAACTCTGCAACCTACAGAACCATCCCAGGAGGCGGGGTACCCTTCTCCCCTTTCCCCTGGGTAGGGTTTCCTTTGTCTGGTCCAGCAGGCCACGTGCCTGGCGGTAGGTTGACAGGTAGATTTTCTTAAGTACTAGCCATTAACATCTCCAGTCTCTTTGTGGGCCACATTAACAGAAAGCAGAATTGTTATGAGTTAGGGCAAGCATTTAGTCCAGACAGCCTCTGGGGGTTGAAGAGCATAAATATATACAATTTCAAAAGCATGAAGTTCTGTACTCCATATGGGAGCTAATGAAAGGCAAATCTGATACTTCAAGTATTGTTCTCACTGTGATTTTCAACGCATTTTCTTTTAAATGTAAAACAGAAGAGCTCCACAGAGCTACACCATAAAATGGTTGCTTCAAGTCAGTGTGCAAAGGACACAGACTCATTTTTTTTTCTTGCAGGCAGATCTCTTTCGTGTTGATAGTAGACGTTCCACACCGGTTGGCTCCCGCTGTGGCAGTTTCGGCCTTCTGCTCACATTTCTTCCCTTGGGTTTCTAAGGCTGTACCATGGTGCTGTCCTCAGATTGACGCAGCCTGTGGCATCTGGGACCTGGGGCCGCCCAGGCCTGTGCAGTTGGGCTCTTGGTGCTGATACTCTTTTCCCCTGCTGCATGCTTTGCTCGGGCCAGCTCAGCAGAATTACCCCACTGAATCCTGGGGATTTCCTGTTGCAGTGTTCAGGAGAAGATGTTTATAAGGAACTTAGTTGTCCCGGGAAGGACTGAAGCCATCTGGAGAAGTCTGTTGGTGCCAGGATCGCTCTGCACAGCCCGGGGGCCATGAAGCCACTGTGGAGGAGACAGGATGCATCTTCCTCGTTAGCATGAGCAGGATGGCGTTTTCCTGGCTGCTGTGCGTGGAGGATGATCGAAAAACACAAGTTTTTTTTAGAACCTTAAATTAATATAAAAGACACATTGCCATTCATCCTCCTCAAAATCTCCCCCCTCACTTTGAACACACTTATCCCATCCCTCTTGCCACTTTCTGAAGCAGTTTTAAAAGGCCTTTTTTGTGATCATCTTCATTGTGCTGCTGTGGCTTCTTGGGTTTGCTAGATTGGTTCAAAATGTTCACCTTTCCTGGTGATTTGATTATGAAGAAGAAAAAGCACAGAAATCACATGGTGATGGATCCAATTAACAAAGTAGATAGGGACACACTGCTATTTTTATGAGCCTATCTTTCCAGCAGCAACCTTCACTGTATTTTTGATCACAACTCATAAGTATACTCAGTCTTTTTAAACCTTCCGGACCTAATGTCATAGACAGGGAGGAAACTGATGAAATAATGCATAAGAGAGTAAAGGTCATAAAAGTACCGCTGCTTTTTTTGGTAGAGATAAGTCTGCCTGATAGAGCAGACATGTAGTTTATGGAGCCCTTTCTGTGGCCAGTAAATACTTCGCATGGACTGATTAACTCTGTTCAGTCTGTATGTGCCTCTGCACACACACTGTCCTTTATTTTTTGATGTAGTTATTATTCCTCTTTTACAGATGAGGAAACTGAGGCTTAATAAAAGGAATTTCAGGGTCTCACTGACCTTGTGGTGTCAGAATCATGACTGACACCGAAGCCCTTATCTTCAAAAGTTACATGTTATATGTCCACGTCTTGCTCTCCATTGTGTCTTCATGTCTTTAGCTTCAATCCTAAATGTTACTCTTGGAGTGCATATGGGTTAGAAGAACACATCAAGTGACCTTCAGATGCTACATTAGTGGTAGCTTATTAGGAAGTAGGATGTAGAGCTGGGCACATGGGTGCATGCCTGTAATCCCAGAACTTTGTGAAACCAAGGCAGGAGGATCACAGGTTTGAGTCCAGCCTGAATAACTTAGTGACTTAACAAGACATGTCTCAAAATAAAAAGTAAAAATGGGGCTGGAGATGTAGCTTAATGTGAAGGCCTTATCATCCATCCCCAGTGCTGATCAGTCAGTCAGTCAGTCCATTAAAGTATGAGTCTGATGCTCACAGATAGAACAAAGAAATGATCTGTTCTCACAGCTGATAATGTGGTTAAGATTATTTACTGCAGGTAGGACTACTGTAAAACATTTTTATAAGTATATTTTAGGGCTGGGGATATAGCTCAGCAGCACAAGTGCCTGCCTGGCAAGCGCAAGGTCCCGAATTCGATTCCCAGTACAAAAAAAAAGTATATTTTAGTTTCATAACCTTACGTTTTCTAGTCAATACCTTATTGTCCTGACTCAAAACGCAGGTCCTTAATTGAATTAATAATTCATTTAAGTTTATGCTGGACAGAAAAATGGAAAACCGATTTGTGTTTTTGCCTAAATCTTTCCCTATGAGGTATTAACTAGATAAGAAATATTTGTGTGGTTGTTGTTTTTTTTTTAATTGCAGATAAGCAGGCACAAGAGAGCTTGGGCATGTGGGTACTGTCGCTTTCTGTGTTTGACCTCGGGCAAGTCACTTGGCTATTCTGAGCCTCTGTTTCTCTATCTATTAAAGGAAAGGACAGGTTTTTTTGAAAGTTGAATGACAACTCTTCAGCTAGGAAGTGCAGAGACATTTTATTTATTTTGTATATTAACTGTTACTTAACTCTTGAACAGTAACATGTAGTTTCTAATATTCTCGAAATGCATTTTAACCTGACAGCAAAATGCTCTAGATATATCATTATCTCAAGAATTTAGTTTTCTCATCTGTAGTTCATGGGTGCAGTATATAGATAAAGATAGCTGTGTGTGAGTACTTTCCCTGGTTCTAGTCTTCCAATCCTGTGCTTTGGGAAACTAAATGGTAGAACACAGCAGCTTTATTCTGTGTCCTTAGAGCATTACAAAGCCCTGAAAGAATGTTAAGACAGTTTCAAAATCTTATTTTCAGTTTCAAAATACTATTTTGTCAGGAAGTAAGCTTTCAGTGAGACTTTGAGAAAAATCGTACTTGAAAATTGCAATCGGGGTAGCAGAATGAGTTGTATTAAACTTTTAAAGTTCATACAGATATTGCTAACAACATATTAACATATTCTGTCTCCAGGTTGAAATTATCCAATGATGAGATCAAACGGGCAATTCTAACAATGGATGAGCAGGAAGATCTGCCCAAGGACATGTTGGAACAGGTGAGCTGCCAGACATTTCTTGAAGCGTGAGTGCTGCCTGTCAGCAGGGAATGATAATTGGGAAAACCTGGTTGTTGCTAACAGATAACTTCCACACCTCTGAATTGAGGAGGCTGAAGCAGCGTTCCATGTGGCTCTTTGAGAGACTTCATGACTTTGTTTTCTCATTGTTTCTCAAAATACTAGCTGAAAGGAGTTACAAGTTTGTCAAAGCCTTTGACTCACACTGTCAGATTCTGTCCCTTGAGCCGCAATTAAATATTTTATGTTAGGAGCTCACATAAGTATACTACCTCTGGTAGAGAACACGTGTTTCACAGGAATGCTGAGAATCACACTAGCACTATGAGATTACAGACTGTACTACATAAACTGATTCATTACTAAACAGTACGATTTGTGTCTTGGTCTTGGCTCATCATTCCCACAAGTGCAAAAGCCACTATTAAGCCCCAGCATTATCATAAGTAGCCATGTGTCATGAGATGAATTATCAGATTCTTGGGGCTAAGTCTTATCTCTGTTCATGTATGTTATTCTCTCTGTCATAAACAGTAGTAGGGCCAAATCCCAGGCCCTGCAAGTGTGATTTACACATACTATGCATCGTCGTCCCTGGCCGAATTTTATCACTCATAGCCAAGTAGCCAGTCTCCTCTGGTGTCCAGTCCTTCTTCACATAGTGTTTCTATAGCACTTCTGCTTAACTACTCTGACTTTGTCCAGTGTTGTTCAGCTTTATTGCTGCCATTCAGTTGTCCCCAATGACAGTGTTATTGTGCTATGACATGTCCCAGAGCTTGTCACCTGTCTCCTTCCCCTGCCCCTTGATCTGGGCCTATATTTTTCTGAGCTTTGTGGTAGTATTCGCAGAATGCTCTAAGATTGTTCTCCCTTTCTGTCTCATTGTCCATGGGATGGAATCAAAGTGTCTTTTATCAGAGCCAGATCCACTTAAGGTTGACTACAGGCACAAGAGACCATGATTCCAGGCCAAATGTGGGCTCTCATATGAAGCATGCTTGGCTCCAAGAGCAGAAAGCAAGGGTGTTTTGCACTGGTAACCATGGTCTAGATTGTGAGTAAGGCCATTTAGGCTGAGAACCTGTCTTTCTTCATGTGCATTTTCCATGGTCCTGACCGGCAGCCTTGAAGGCCTCAGACACAAAGCAGGAAGCAGTTATTTGTGTTTATCCCTCCCCAAATGGACCTGCAGCTGGTGTTGTCCTGGGTGAAGACCTTCATACATAGCAACAGAAACACCATTCATGCTGTCCTTTAAAGGTGTGGTTTGTCTGAGTGATTAATGACTATGTCATCAAAGCTTCATGGTGCTCTGCGTGGGGATAATTTAAAGGCAGCCATACCTTCCTAGAGTGAGTTCCAGCCCATCACAGTCTCCTCTCCCTCACCATGCTCCAGTCACAACCACTGCTGGCCTGGGACAGTGGCCCAGCTCTCTTGGGCCCTCTCCGGCTCCCAGGTGACCCTGCCTTCCAGTTGCTTACCCAGAGTGAAGTATTAAGTGGAAAGCTGCGGTAGTACTTCAGTCCTTAGCCCCTATCGACAAGGTCGTATATTTAAAATTCCGCAAGATCTGTTTACTGTGAAACTGCATCCAGCAAGATTCTGCTCTGAGGGAAAGGATTCCAAAATCTTGCCAAAAGCTCACAGTGCAAATAGAACATATTTCAAATAAACACTAGTAAGAAAATCTGTCTACTGATGCAGAATCTGGCCAAGAAAGATATTTTGACCTGGTCTCTCCTAATAATTCTGTGAGATCTCTGTTCAGCTCCCATGCTCTTTCTTTCCCCATTATTTTACTTTTCTTCCTCTTTTTCCCTTTATTCTATACTCTGCTCTTCCTAGACAGGTTTTAATGTCAACATCTCTACCCCTATTTGTGATTTGCGTTTAGGGCATGTCTCTCTCTTCCAGTCATGCTGCTTGTGGCTGCTGAGCTCAAGTTTCAGGTGAGATATGCACTCCTCTTCCTCGGAATCATCTCTTCCTGCCTGTTCAAAGCCTCCCCAACTGCCCTCTCTCTCAGAGCCCTCCGCACACAGTGCCTCACTCAGCGCTCCTCTGGGAGGGGCCAAGCTTGGGCATGTGCCTTTTGCTATATTATACATGGAACAGGTAGACAGGTGAGACAGGGGCTGTGCAGGTTGCCAAAAGGACCCCTGAGACTGGAACTGAGTTCTCTTGCCCAGTAAGTAGCAGTTCAAACTAACGGAGAAAAATAAACCCAAACCTTTTTCTCCCTTTCTTCCTCCCTTCCTCTTACCCACTACCTTTCTTTCCTTCCGCACTGAGAAAGAACACATATTTTGAATACAACAGAAATGTGTAGGAGCTACCTTCCCGGCAGGCTTCCTTCTGTCTCTTCTTCCATCCCCTTCAGAGAAAGGGGCTGTCCTTAGCCTCCGCTCTGGCTCCATCCATTCCTTCTACTCACGAGCTGCACTGCCGACCCTATCCTGGGTCTTAATCCTTGTCCTGCTTACTGTCAGCTTATTGCAGTCTCAGTCTGCGCGCGCGCACGCGCACACGCGCACACACACACACACACGCGCGCACACACACACACACACACACACACACACACACACCCCGGCTACCGTCCTTTCTTTCCAGCATGGCCGAGTTCTTGAAAACCTGTCCTCACTCAGTTCCTATTCATTCATCCTATTTCTCACCTCCCTGAAGCTGTTCTCACTGAGGACACTTGCAGCTTCCCTTTTGGCAGAGCCGGGGACACTTCACCATCCTTTATCTTTCTTACTTCTCAGTGCCCTGTGGTTGCTGTGGCCACCGGCTCTGGCTGTACCACCGTAGCCTTCTCCGACGGTTCCTCCTTCTCTTGGCCTGGTCCCTTTAGTTCTCCTTTTCTCCACTTCAGCTTTTTCCTCTGGACAGTCTCACATCCGTGCCTGCCTGTTATAACTAAAGCTAGTAGTCTGACTTCCAAATAGATCTCTTTAAGATCCATTTGTCCAGGTACCTCTGAGAAATCACTATTTAGTTCTCTTGAGACTACTTCAAACACTAATTCCTCTTCCCCTTCTCATCGCACCTCAACCTCTTCTTCCTGGTTTCCTTGTTAAACGTGGTACATGTTGTTGCCTAAGCTGAAAGCCTAGGCCTCATCTGTGACTCTTTTTCCTTCATTTATCAAAGTCCACCCATCACAACTCACGCCAGTTCCATTCAAAACTCCTAATAACCCTAGAATCTATCCACCATCCCTATCCAGTCCAGGGTACCATCTCATTGGATTATTACACCAGCTCTCTAGTCACATGTAGGATTTTGTTCCCTTCTAATTCTTTCTCCATTCTGAAAGCTCAGTGTTCTTTTAAAAATGCAAGCTCTCTCCTGTTACATAAAAATTTGAAAGTACTATATATCCCAGTAGGCCCAAAATAAAGACAATTTCTTCCAAGGCCATTGCTGCTCCCTGCTCTTGCCCGCTTCTATTCCTCCTGCTGTCACTACAGCTGCTCTTTTCCCTGTGTAAATGTCCTGCCTCCTGTGCCAGGCCCTGGGACATGGTAGGCACACTACACAGAACGTATTTCCAACCTCCCACCACTTCCCGTAATTCCTCATGTCTCCTTCCCTCTGATTCCAATTCTCTCTCTCTTTTGATGGCATCCACACAGCCTTTTCTGAGCTCCCCCCCCCATTAGTCACTTACCAGTCCAATTATTTAAATACAGGATAACCAAAAATCACATTTTTTGGTAATTTTTATAAGATAATATAATGGGAAATATATGTTTATTCAATACAACAGTTGACTGGCTGAAATGACACCTGCCTGAGCGACACTTGCATAAGCAAGCACACTGCCCAAGCAACACTCAGAGTAACCTGTTAACTGGTTAAGTCCAACAGACATTTGAAGCCCTACTAAGTGGACCATCCAATGCCCACATCAAGTTATGGAGAGGATCTCAGCATTCAGAGAATGTTTGATCTGAAAAAGCATGTGTGCATGTTCCTCTGCGTACATATACAAATGTGTGTATCTTGAAATCAGACACATTCAGAAGTATTTTTTCCACGTTAAGTATTGTTGCTGTTTCTTCTTATGCTCTGCTCATTTCATCCTTCAAAATTAAATATGGAATCAAAAATGTCAGATCCAATTGTATTCCTCATTCAACTCTACATGGATCAATCAATTAGATGGAATTAGATAACCAGAAAAATAAGAAAATTGAATTATTTATTTAGTCATGACTTACTAGAAAAAGGCATAGAGCTAGGAGTCAGGGAGACGGGGGTTCTATTTCTGACATGTACACAGCTTTGTACCCTGGGTCAGCTTCTTCATCGCCACCCTCAGTGTATCTTCTTCCTACAAGTGTCACATCTGTGAAGTCCCTCCACAGTCTGGACAGGGGGTACTGGAGGGGATGTCCACAGGTCTTACTTGAGAGACTATAGAAACTAGAAGGGTGCCAGAAATGAACTGTAGATCAGCTTAACTACTTTCAAGCAAAAATGTAAATATTTAATCATTCCCATTATATCTCAGCCCCCCATGAGCAGAGTTTATAATTCAAAAGTTAAAATTTCATCTTGGGACAAATGAGCTGAAAGTGTAAAAATGTCCTACAGAAGTGTAAGTTATAAACTTTGATTTTAATGTCTGCCTTTTAGCTTTTGAAGTTCGTTCCTGAAAAAAGTGATATAGACCTGTTGGAGGAACACAAACATGAACTGGATCGGATGGCCAAGGCTGATCGGTTTCTTTTCGAGATGAGCCGGTGAGTTGGAAGATGGGGAAGATGAGTGAAGCCCCTACCTTACTAAGTTAAACCTGCAGTTTGGGTTCAATTGCTTGGGCCAGTTACCTTGCTTACCTTCAAACATTTTTAGATTCTAGGTGTTTGTTCCCAAGCCTGAGCTGTGTGGAATTTGATTGGTGTTTTACTTTTGTGAGTTCTAACCCAGGGTGAGCCAGGACCAGGGTTTCTCCACAGCGCGCCCTGCTTCTAGGCCTCCCTGGTTATGTGCTGTGACCTTATTATGTCCTAGCTCTTCCTTGTTCCACTCACTGCCATTCTCCTCACTACTTTGATTCCTTGGGGTAGAATCTCATGCTTCCTAGTACCTTGGCACTTAAAGTTGTGACAAAATAGAAGGAATGCGGGTGGGGCAGAGTCTGGTTTGTCAACCTCCAGCTCCTACAACTGAGTGGCCAGGATCTGGATGTGAAATCGGGACAAATGCAGATCCCACTAATGGATGTGGTGCGCCTCCCACAGAGCCTTGGGAGCTCTGGACCCTTCTCTGAGAGCTGGCAGCCTCTGCTGTGCGATTGGGTTGGCGTGTGAGCTGGGTCTCTGCCAGGCAAGGCCATTAAGCAGATTTTCCATTGCAGAAGGACCCGTGGTCCTGAAGCCCATGACCTCGGGGCAAAGGTCCTCTCAGTGCCAAAGGCCAGTGAATGCAGCCCCAGGAATGTGGCACTTGCTGTCCGTCGCTGCCATGTGTGGACTCACTGTGTTGTTGGGGTTGTGTCATCACAGTTTGCCATTCTGTATACTGCAGTCAAACAGAGGTTGGCTCTGAAACGTTGACAGGTGCACCCAGTCTCCCTCAGTGTACACCAGCAAGGGCCATCAGAAATAGCTGCCACTGACTAGGTACCCAAAGCTATGTGCCCGTCATCCTCAGTCCTGCTGGAGGAGATGGTAGGGAAGGAAACGGGAGATGTTCTCTTCCATCTGCTGACAGCAGGAGACTCGGGGGAATGGGAATTAAGAGGGGTGGGCATCTGTGCTGCACGCCGGCTTTGCTGGATTATATGGCACAGCTTTAAAAGAGCCCCGAATCCTAGTCCTGCTGGACCGGCATGTCCACCCCAAGCAGGTCAGAGAACACCCAGTGGAACCCCCAGCAACAAGAGCAGCTCAGTGGCAGTGAGCAGAGGCTACGTGTGCCCCTGTTCCTCTGGTCGCTCTCTGGGAAGGCAGAACTTGCAGCACCGAGGGGAGCTGAGGGAAGCTCAGTGTGAGGGAAAGGGGAGCTTTGGGGATGTGAGGGCAGCATGCTGTGGGGAGATGATACTGAGAACAAGTCTTTGTAGTTTTGCCAAAAGCCACATTTTGTGAAAAGTTTAACTTGGGAGAAGCATAGGAAGCTGTCCTGCATTGCAGTGGTCTTTCCACTGTTCCTCCTTTTCATCTCTGTGTCTGTCACTTTGAGGGAAGGAAGGGGCTGCTGTCGACAGCAGCCGGCTGTCCCTTGTTGGTGCTCAGGGAGCTAGGGCTTTGGCCCACATACCTTGCATTGGTCAGCAGAGATGGACTCACACGTTAAATGGGCATTAATCAATCCATGCTTGCTCTTACAGGATTAATCATTACCAACAAAGGCTACAGTCGCTGTACTTCAAAAAGAAGTTTGCAGAGCGTGTGGCAGAAGTGAAGCCCAAAGTGGAAGGTAAAAGCTGGGCTCCGGCTGCTTGGGAGGGCCGTATGTCTCAATGCTCACTTTCAAAGTTGGGTCCCAGCGCACATAGGGAACAGCTGCCCTCTACTGACTTTCTCACTAGAAACCTTGAAATGTTAAGGTTGGCACTTGGCCTACTGGCTGAGCCTGGGCTCTTCTGTTGGGCTGGGCTTTCGACCCCATGTGTGTAGCTCAGAGACTAATTTGACCGCTGCTAGCAAATAACCTATAATTAGCTCTCTTGCGAGCGGGCCTTACTTGATTATTCTGATGGTACAGTTGAGGCTTTTAAATGTTTGAGATGTAGCTGAGGCCACCAAAAAGCACCGTCCTGAGTGTGAGCTGGAATCAAAACCTGCGGAGCTCAATCAGTTGCAGCACCTTGAGCCATACTGTCACAGATTTGACCAGTCCTCTATCAATGGCATGATTGAAACAGTAGACAAAGGAGTGCTGGCAGAGGAATTTGGAAGCAGAACTGCTCCGCTATGTATTCTTAAACACTGAAGGTTGAGTGAGCCCAGGAAAGGACAAGAAAGGAGAATAATCCGCAGCTGCCTATGGGATCTCTAACCATTGTAACTCTACCTCACTCCTTGGCTTGTAGTTCAGGTGTTTTCAAGGTGTCCCCTGGCAGCCTAATCCATCAGCCTGACATCTCCAGTCTGTTGTATCTGTTCTGGAACGTGATTTTAGAATGGGTATCACTGAAAGTCTTGGTTGTAATAATTGTGTTCTTATGTGGTTTGTTTTGAAGCAATCCGTTCTGGCTCAGAAGAGGTATTTAGCAGTGGGGCCCTCAAGCAGTTGCTAGAGGTGGTTTTGGCATTTGGAAATTATATGAATAAAGGCCAAAGAGGCAATGCCTATGGATTCAAGATATCCAGCCTCAACAAGATTGCTGACACAAAATCTAGTATTGATAAGTAAGTACAGGGTCTCCTGGCGCTTGGGGCAGCTGGGTGATTCGGCAGGGCTGGGGGGTGCCCCTCTCATCATGCCTAATCTGTTGCTCCTATGTTGAACTTCTCTTTCTCTCCTCTTCCTCTGACAGTGATTCCTCTCTCCCCTCTCTGAGCGTCCCCCAAGTTGGCTTCATCCATTCTCAGTGCATAGGAATGCCGTCTATTCCAAGTGTCCTTTATCAGTCCTGCTGTATTAGGGGGAGCAAACTTATAAATTATAGTATAATATACTAAAGAGAAGCCACTAGCCCTAAATGTACAGCCTGATGAATTCTGACACATCAGATACTCGTGTATAACTGAGATGGAAAAACAGATCACCACTAGCTCTCTGGAAGTCTTCTTTTCATAGTTACTACCTCTACAGAAACCTGTGTTCCAGAGAGAAGGAACAAGCTGAAAAGTAGGGCTGGATTGTGAAGCTTGTTTGGTTTATAAGTTATATTTTCCTTCACATGTTAGAGCTAACAGGTATATGAAAAAATTGTCATCATAAATGCATTTTGGCTGTTGCTGTCAGCTGCTCATCCCAAGATTCATTAAAATGCTTCCTAGAAAGTGTTCAGCGCTGAAGTTGAGCACAGATTCTGGTTGAAAACACCAAGATGTAAAAACACTGTCATTAACAGGTAGGGTCGATATGCATATTAACCCTAGTCTCCCTGAGAGCTCGGTTGTCTGAGATTCTGACTGACATCAAAGGAACTTGTACAGTTGTTTCAGAGGTCAGCTTCTCTAACTAAATTCTCTTTAGAAGTATGGCTTTTCATCCTCATTATTCCTAGCTAATGAGCTCTGTGCGGTATTTCTATAGGGTTAGTTAAGGATGTGTATGACAACCCTTTTTAGAAGAAATGCACAGTGTGTTAGCTGCTGTGCATCATGGCAAGACAAAAAGCAGCTGCTGTGTACAGAGCCTGCCACCACACTCTGATGTGTGCTTGATCCTTTTCGTAGCACATTCACATCTGCTGCCACAGCAGCCTGTGAAATTCACAAGCCAAATCTGTTTCTACTTGTCAAGAAACTGAGGCAGCATCCTGTGAGTCATTTAACTTGCCTAAATCACAGCGAGCAAGGAACCTCACTTCATTTAACACCTGTTCTGTTGGTCTGTCCACAGCCACGTTCCTGCCCAAGGGTAGATCTTACTTGAAGATTGTAATAGGGACCAGTAGCCTCTTACTTGCATATAAAGACCAGCTACCTTTTTACAGAAGGTTGTTCTTTTCAACTGCAGGGATAGGCACTATAGGCACACGTACAAACCCGAGCCACTCACCTTACCCCTACACTTATTAATAACCTGCTATTGATGTGGTTATCTGCTTTTTGAGGTTGCTACAAAGTGTATCTCATATATAAACCTTTTAAAATGAATAAACCAAAACAATTCCTTTCCTTTTTTCTCTGCTGTGAGTGTTTGACCCCCCAGTGTGTAGCACCAATGTTTATAAACCTGCAGTGCCTTGCCAACTAACAGGGTCACGCTCCACACTTGTGGGAATGAGGACAGTCCAATGGGGCAAATGCTCAGCACGAAGACGCAAGGTCTTAGTAACCTCCAGGCACTGGTCAGCTGTGTAGCTGCTTAGTTACCATTCATTAAGAATGTATTGAGGGCCAGGGATATAGCTCAGTGGTACAGTGCCTGCCTGGCAAGGGCGGGGTCATGACTTCTATCCCCGGTACCAAAATAAAGAATTTGTATTTAATCAAATGAGGTGTTTTTCTGGATAGCAAATAAATTCGAGATTTCTGATGTGGTTTCAACCTTTTCTATAGTAACAAAGGTACATATAATTCATAGGGTTAATAGAAATTCCTCTTGTCTTAGAGGAAGACTAGCCATGCGCTCTGTTGTTATGGTAGCTGGCGTTCGGTTCCCTGCCTGAGCCCCATGAGTGAGAGGCATGGAGGTAAACTGGTCGATTCTGTGACCAGTACATCTCACACGGACAGACGCAGCTGGGCACTGACCGACACATGTATGGCCAGAACTGTTGGCTGTTTTTCGCTGTGCCAGGCAATTGTTTTCCAATTAATGAGAAGGGAGGAAGGAATTTTTTTTAAATGTGAGTCACTGACTCAAGAATAGAATTATATGTCCCTATGAAGCCACAAGGATGACTAGAAATGCTTTTCATTGTTATGGAAAAGAAAATTGGCAACTCTGATTCACTTTGGTTAGAGGTGGGCTCAAGTATTGTGATTTAGCCTTGTGAATTAGCAAATTGCCTAAACTATGGAAATATTTATAAAGTAAAGCATTTGTGTTTTGTTTTGTTTTGTTTTTTATTTTAAAGAATAAAAGAAGGATAACATAATAATAGGGGGGACTTAGTAAATTACAGACAAAATGGTAGGAAATTATCAATGGTTATCGTTTTACATATTATTATCTACAAAATAGTTTCTCAGGAAAACAAATAGACAAATAATAGTGAGTTAGAGACAAAAGAGGTAGGAGATTATCAAGAGTTGTTGTGCTATACTTTGGTATCTTCAAAGAGGCTTCTAAAGAAAATAATAGAACTATACATGAGTGACCTATTGAAAAATCATTAACTATTCTCAATGGTTGTTGTAGGAAACACATAATAATAAACATACATTATGAAATAGGATAGGAACATTACAAACTTAACACAGTTATGGATAGATTAGTAGGAAAATATCAGTGGCTGCTGTAATACGTGGTGGTATCTTCAAAGTGGTTTCTCAGGAAGACAGAGATATGCAAGAAGGATCTAATAAGTAGTTACAGCCTAAGGGTTGTCAAAAATAGCATATTACCTCCTCACCAGTGACTCCTTTCACTGAGGTATGATGGCTGGAAGGAAGGCCAGGATTGAAAAGAAAGACCGAGAGACTTACACCTGTGAAAAGTAAAGCATTTGTATCCTCCTGATTATGGGAACTTCAGTGGATTAGTTCTTGACCCTGGTGGCATATTAGCATCACCAGGGAGTTTTAGCAAATACTCATGCTTGAGCTTACCTCATTCCAATTAAATGACTCTGAGGGTTGGCCCAGGCGTCTGGAGTCCAGGTGACTGTAATATGTGGCAGAGTCGGTGACAGGGGAACCAGATGAACATGGCTTTGCCTGTGGTGTTATCTGGGTCTGGGTCAGTCTGAGGTCAGCCTTGTCACCACCAGAGAGGGAGCTGGCACAGCCAACGTTGCAGCTGCTGCTCAGGGCTCT
This sequence comes from Chinchilla lanigera, assembly GCF_000276665.1. Taxonomy (NCBI): domain Eukaryota; kingdom Metazoa; phylum Chordata; class Mammalia; order Rodentia; family Chinchillidae; genus Chinchilla; species Chinchilla lanigera. Next base: position 13,112,816 of record NW_004955466.1, read on the forward strand.
AAAGTTAAGAGCCAAAGTGTTGCTAAAAGCAGCGGTGATTGACAGCTGCAGGGATACCACAGGCAGTGGCACAGCCATGGCCCGAGTCCAAATTCAGACCTGAAGTCTGGGCCTTTCTAACTCTCCACCCTTTGAATGAAACCTTTACTTTAATTAATTCATTTTTTGATGGATACATGTTTGTAGTACATAGCGATTACATTCATTGCGTTGAGTTGGCTCATATACATAAGGCCTCTCAATTCTTTTTTTAACCCTCAACCCTCTTCTCACTCATCCTCCTTGCCACTCTTGGAGACGGATATATATATATATGTATATCATGTAGAGACATGATATAGCATGTATGTATCATGTGCAGACATTATGCGACATGTATCTTTTCTAAGCTAGATGTTGATAGTACATGATAATCACATTCCTCCTGGGGACTTGGTGCGTAGCACTTCACAACCCTCCCCCTTTATGCTTTTTAACCTCACTTCCCTTCCTGCCCTCCATCTCTTGGTTCCCTTCCATATACCAAAGATCCATCTTGCTATTTCCTATTGCCCATCTTTTCTTTTGCTCTTTATTTACATATTGAGATTCTCATATAAGAGAAACCATGCAGTATTTAAGCTTGTGAGTGTGATTTACTTCAGTTAACATTATGGTTTCAAGGTGCTCCCATTTTCCTACAGATGACCAGTTTATCCTTCTTTATGCCAGAATAGTGCTCCACTGTGTGTAAATACCACATTTTAACTATTCATCTGTCGATGGACATATAGGCTACTTCCAAGATTTAGCTATTAGGAATTGTACTGCTTTAAACATAGGTATATATGTGTCATTGTAATATCGTTAATTCTTTGGGGAAGATGCCTATAAGAGGAATGCCTGGGTCAAATGGAATTTCTATGTTTAGTTCTTTGAGGAATCTCCGTACTGATCTCCATACTAATTTACACTCCTACTAACAATGCAGAGGGTTCCTCCCCCACCCCAAAGAGCCCCTCCAGCATTCATTATTATGGATTTCTTAAAGGTAGCCATTCTTTCTGGAGTGAGATGGAATCTCAGTGTTGTTTTAATTTGCATTTCTCAAATGGCCAGTGATGCTGAACATTTTTTCATATATTTATTGGACACTTGTATTTTTTATCTGAGAAGTGTAGTTCAGATGCCCATTTTTTAATTGGATCTTTGGATTTGGTGGGGAAGTCTTATTTTATTGAATGCTTTATATGTTCTAGATTATTAGTCCTCTGTATAAGGAGTAGCTGGCAAAACCATTCTGTAGGTTTTCATGAACCTAATTCATACCACAATTCTGGAAAAGATGGCCACATTTGTGTTTATCACCTAATAAAGAGTTCCAAAACAAAAACAAAATTCAAAATTTTCCCAGACACTTCTGTTTGCAAACCACATTGTTCTCAAGCAAAAGCATTCGTGAACTGAGGTATTTCTTTGTTGAATATTTATCTAGTTGATCTATTTGTGACAGTGAGATATTGAGTTCCCCATTGCAGTTGTATTGATGTTTATCTGATTTTTCATTTCCATTAGTATTTGTTTTATGAATATAGGTATGCTGGTATTTGGTGCGTATGTTTATAATTACCATCTCTTTCTGTTGAATTGTTGCCTCACCCAATGGTTTGAAATGTACTTTGTCTGAAATTAGAATATCTGCTCCTCCTTTTTTTCCATTGCATGGGATATTGTTTTCCATCCTATGATTTTTAATCTGTGAATTTCTTTTTGAATTAAATATGTAAATTTCTTTTTGGATTAAGTATATTTCTTGTGTACTGCATCTCATTGAGTTTTGTTTCTTGATGCATTTTGCCAGTCTGTGTTTTGATTGAGGAACTGAGACCATTCACATTTGGAGTTATTACTGCAAGGTATTGGCTTATTCCTGCATTATTTTTCTGTTTCTGATTTCCTTATTTTTTTCCCTGTTGTTTAGTTGCACATCACACCAGTTGTATTCATTCTTTTTGACTTACTGGCATTTTTGGCTTCATTGTCTTTTTCTAGAATATCCTTGATAATGTTTTATAATGTTGGTTTGGTGGTCATGAGTTTCTTGAGGTGCTCCTTGTAAGGGAATACCGTATTTCTCTATAAGTTTTGAAGAAAAGTTTTGCAGGATATGTTAGTCTGGATTGGAAATTTTCTTTCAGGGCTTCAAACATTTAACTCCAAGCCCCCTTTGCCTTTAAGGTTTGCATTGAGAAGTTTGCCATAATTCTAATGGACTTATTTCATGTGTGATTCATTGCTTTTCCCAAATAGCTTTTAAGATTTTGTCCCTGTGATGGACGGACTTCTTATACTTTGAGAAGAAAATGGCATAGGGTTTCTCTTTTTGTTTTGGCTATTTGGGGTTCTATATGCCTCATTTAACAGTATGTTCATTTCTTTCCCTGTATTTGTGAAGTTTTCTGCCATTATTTCTGTGAACAGTTTTTTATGCTATATGTGGCATCTTGTAATTTTTAATTTATTCTAGTTACTCTTATATTAGTCTTTTTGTGTTATCTAGGAGCTATTGGGTCCATTTTCATATTCTTCTGTTGCTTTTAAAGTATCCTTTGTGTAGTTGGTTTTTGAAGTCTTGTGTCTTTTAGTTCTGAAATTTTGTTCTCAAACTAGTTGCTTCTGCCACCCATGACTTCAGCATAAATTTCAATCTCATGTGTTTCTGATTGCAACCATTTCATGGATTCTAATTATTTGCTAAATTGGTCATTCATGTTTTGTATTATTTTGTTTAGCTCAGCTAGCTTTTTATTAGTATCTTCTGAAAACTTCCAGGTCATTTTACTTATTACTTTGTTTGTTTGTTTTTTTTGGTTTTGGTTTTTCTCCGGTACCGGGAACCGAACTCACGACCTTGCGCTTGCCAGGCAGGCGCTTTTGCCGCTGAGCTAAATCCCCAGCCCCCCATTTTACTTATTACTTTAATTATCTGTTTAGGTAACATCCTCTGTGATCCTGCTGAGTACCATTTGATCTGTTTTCTCACCTCTTCTGTTATTCTTTTGAGTAATTCAGGTGTGTGGCTTATGCTGTTTTCCCCCTTGGTATCTCCTGAATTGGCTTCAGGGGAGTTGGGAGTTTTGGGAGGCATTTCATCGCCTTGTCTTCTTATGTTTCTGTTGTTGTGTTTTGTTTTGTTTTGTTTTGTGCTGAGATTTATGGATGCATACAATGTAAAGACTTTGTTGCTAGTACAGTAAGTAGTACCTTGGTTCATGAATTTAATTCTTTCCAAACTGAATTGGACAAGAATGAAATCAAATTCCATAGTTGGGTTCAGTGTTCCCTTAGGGGAAATTTGATTGGGTTCTCATTCAATTCAGTCTATGACCAGAACTGTGGAAAGAATTAAATTCATGAACTGTAAAGAGATCTCTTTAGTCACTTTTCAGTGACATTTTGGGCATTGCTGACTATAGTCCTTTGCCTCTACCCCCAAGACTTGACCACCTCTGTGAATTTGAGAAGGGATAGTGCAGTATAATTGGCCTAACACTGAGCTCTTGGTGAATGTACCCTAGTATTACTAGTGTCACAAGTGTAATCTGGGTGTTGCCTTAAATAAAAAAAAATCCATTAATAGCAACAGTTATTCGACCCTGGTAGTATCAAACAAACCAACTACAGTAGTATTGTCCAAGACAAATTGGATATTAATGTACCCTAAAAACCAATTATGTACTTCCCTTATCTCTAGAGAAGAAATCCACAGTTACAGTGTAAACATTGACAATCCAGTATTTACTTACAGCTAGTATGTACTAAATGCAACAGTCATGTCTCCGCTAATGGTAGAATAGAATTCAACAGTAATTTTACAGAGTTAACTATTAAAAGATTAGTAAAGGTTTATGGCTATACTATTAAAGATACGAGGCTTGGGAACATGGAAGGCAAGGGGAAATATAAGAAATGTTAATCTGTATGATAGGAGGAGAGAGAAGTGGTACGAAGGATGTTATTGGAGAGCAGAAGGATGTTTATGGAATTAGGTAAAGATGACAGAAACAAATAATGAGAATAGAAAAGAAAAAAGGGAGAAAAACTTACATGGAAAATAAAAGTAAGGGAGAGAAATTAAAAGGAACAAATAAAGAAAAAGATAGAAAAAAAGAAAACAAGGAAAGGGTCAAAAAATACCCAAACCCCAATAAACTAGTGAAGAAGAAAAAGGAAAGAAAAGAAGATAAAAATGGAGGACATACCCTCACAGAAAGAAAAAAAAAAAAGGAAATTCCTCTGTAATTTTGAATGCATAGTTTTTTTCTGGGATCCACACATTTGGAGCTGTGTCCATGTCAAGATGTGTCCCTGCTTACTGTGGTAGATCAAAAAAGCAAACACCAGATCCATGCTTAGACAAGGCCTCCTCCCTGACCATGGGGCAGGCTTTGTCCTATACCTCAAAGCCCTCAGGAGGCCTCTTTCCAGCCTGCTCTCAGACCATGACTCTCCCCTGGCGGTCTCTCCCCTAGTCACTGTGGGACGTAGCACTGTGAGTCCTGAAGTGAAGCCATTCTGTGGCTGCTTTGTGCCCCAGGTTCAAACAAACAAGCTTTCCCCAGAATGGCACCCAATCAAGCCCTCGCTGGAGGGACATGGCAGGCACTAGCATGAGAGTCACTTGCCAGCCGCTGCTTGTTGAAGGGCACCTGTGGAGTAGAATCCTGCACTGTCCCTGCAGATCACAACTACCTACCTGTGTGTTTTGCCATGACATTTCTTTCTGGGGACCCTGGTGTCTCTGTAGGTTTGGTCTCGCATTCCCACCAGCTGCAAGCCAGGAGCCATACGTACTTCTCTGCATTGTTTTCTGTCTCCTCAATTTCTCTGTAGTTTTCAATCTTCCTCCCAGATCCTTTCTGGTTCCCAGTGATCTACTTCTTTCTTTTTTTTCTTCTCCAACTTATTATTTTCCAGTGTCTGGATTCCAAATCTCAAAGAGGCAGTGTCATTGTTGCTCACCACTCCACCATTTTTCCCCCACTGGATGAAATTTTAAGCAAGTATTATCAATAATTGTTATCAGTGAGCTTCTCTTTAGACCTGAAAAAATGCCAAGTACTTCTAGCTTTCAAACAGCTGCTTTCTTCAGTGAATTGAACATCCCTCCCTCGTGGCAGTCTCCACCAGTTCTGCTTATACGGACTTGCAAGGTGCGCCCATGTGGGACAGGTCCTCTGTAAAGGTGACAGTGAGCTTGTCTCTGTTGGCAGTGGTTCACATGTACTTCCATCACCTTGCATTGCCCAGACATTGAAGGATGTTCATATGGGCCCAGAGTGTTATTCTTTCCCCCACTTTTCCTTTTGAGGCTCTCTCCTCATCTTCTCTTGAGAGGACCTACTTGTTCAAATTTTAAAGTTAATGCAGGAGGCCACCTCAGTGGCACAGCACCTGCCTGGCAAGCACAAGGTCCTGAGTTCAGTTCCCAGTACCAAAAAATAAAAAAGAAAAATAAAGTTAGTACAGGAATGTAACAGGATTGTGGGTTTTGCTCCTTGAGCATATAAACCAAGTGCAAATTAATCATGTTGAATGGTTTTTCCTTCTTTAATTGTAGGAATATTACCCTTTTGCACTATCTCATAACTATCATGGAGAGTAAATACCCAAAGGTCCTCAACCTAAATGAAGAATTGCGGGATATTCCTCAGGCAGCAAAAGTAAAGTAAGTACTTGCTGTGAGTTATAGTTTGTTAAATCGCTTGGACGGTGGGCTGGCCACTGGGATGGTTAGTTGGCATCCATGAAGTGCAGTGCATAAACTGGAGTTTTCCTGTGAACACTGTATGAAATAAAGCTTGAATCATAACCAAATCATTCAAATCTGTCACAATGTATTGAATATATATTTGTTCTAGGTCCTTTGGAAAAATTGCCACGTGCCATTTTTAACTTTGAGAAATCCTAATTTTCTGAGTTGTTTTGTTTTTTTTTTCCGGTGCTGGGAATTGAACTCACGACCTTGCGCTTGCTAGGCAGGCGCTGTGCCGCTGAGCTAAATCCCCAGCCCCTGAGTTGTTAATAGTACAGGAAAGGCATGTGGTTTTACTAGTGCTTTAAAAAGAGAGCAGTACTGTTAAACCCAGGTAGGAGCACCCTGATCAGTGCTTTTTTTTAAAAAGGTGATTCTGTTAAACACAGGTAGGAGTGCCCTGAGTTAGACAGGGTAGGTAAGCAAATAAAAAACGTACACACAGGACATTGTTAGTAAGTTTTGCATATGCAAACATTCTCTGAAGCCAAGTGAGCCTATCAATGAGAAGCAGTCTTTATGCAAATCAAGAGGCTAAAAATAGAGTGGAAATTTGCCAAACTTGTACCCAAACTTGACGCTGTGTGTCAGATACTGGGAGCAGGCAGTTTTTCTGGATGTTCTTCCCTCCCCGTTTGACTCTACATAGATGGCACGTCATGTCTTTTTGCAAAGCAGGCAAAGCCCTTCCCTGTGTAGAATTTAGTAGAAATGTACTACGTACAACATGAAGTTTCTTTGTATATTGTGAATTATCTTTTAAAATTAAGTTTTTATCTCTAATGTTTAAAAGCCATGAAATAGCCAGGTGTGTGGCACAGGCCTGTAATCCCAGCACTCAGGAGGCTGAGACAGGAAGATTGCCGTGATTTTGAAGCCAACCTGGGCTACATAAATGAGTTCAAGGCCAGCCTGAACTACATAGTGAGACCTTGTCTCAGTCAGTCAATCAATCGATAAATAAATGCATTAGAGGAGAAGTCCAGGAATCTTTCTCTATTGCAACAACAACAAAAAATGACAATGAAAACTATTTATTACAACTATAAGAAAACCAGTGTTCATTGCAGTTTAAGCCAGTACTGATAATATTCATATTATCAGAGCCCTGGGAAGGAACAGTACGCTTATAAAGCACAGAATGTGAGTGTGATTGTAGGTAATGCAGTTTCTTTTACTTTTTCCAAGAGAGCCAAGTATGACAAGACATTTATTTCTACATAGAGTAACTTGCTCAAGTGAGAGTTTTGCGAGACTTAAACATGAAATATTTTTATACACCTGGGAGATGTTTCTCCTTTGCTATTTTTTAATCTATAAAATGTAACTGCTGGTTGTGAAAAACAAAATGCACAATTCTGTACCTAAATTCTGTAAATTTAAAATGCTGCATTCTTTCTGTGAGATGTGAACATGGGCTTTCTTAAGCATGAAATATTTAAAACCATCGTATATTTAATATGCCTGAGTCACATTCTGATTTTCACTAAACGGTTGCTATTTAAAACAGCATGACTGAGCTGGACAAAGAAATAAATACCTTGAGAAGTGGCTTGAAGGCAGTGGAGACAGTGAGTATTGATTTGCTGTTCTAATTCCAAGTCTCTTCACTACTTCCAGTCCCGATGACTTCCCGCACGTGAGCTGCCAGTTGCTTTAGCATGTGGTCTGCCCAGGACAGCACCTACTGGCTCAAAACAAAAAAAGATGAGGCGGAGTGTGTCTGACCTGGTGACTTGGTTGCAGGCTACAGGCCACCCTGGGTGGATCATTGGGCCTGGGGCTGAACCCAGGGTCCTGCCAGCTTACCTGGGGGGCAGGCCTTGGGAAAGTGAGCTGGATAATCATGCCTCTCAGTTCCCATGTCCTACTAGTCAGCGTTGCTTCGGGAGAGGAATAGAACGTCTGTCTTGCCTCTGAGCCAACCCTTTGGGGGGCATTTCCTGAGCAGATGCTTGTACGTACAGGGCACGCTCAGGGCGAGGGCGAGGGGTGAATCGACCTTGCCCCTTGCTATGTCATTGCCAGGAGGACCCAGTTCCCTTGTCAGCCCCATCCAGATAGGCACAGTGGATACAGAGGCTCCTCCAAGCCTGGCTGTCACGGGGTGCTCTGGAGGCACATGCAACGCTAGGCGTGTGTGTAGACGAGCACCTCTTCCACAAGAAAGGAGCTGTGATGGGGGCTGGAAGGAGGAGGGAGTAGACAGGTGTGTGGGAGGAAGGCCGCCTGGGGACACGGGACATGAGGCAGAGAGGTGCAGGGAGTGAAATGTGGCTGTGTTAGCCTGTGCTTGCGGGTGCTGTGCAAACGTGCTGCCCAGGGGCAGGAGGCCAGCTGGCAAAGGGGCAAAATGCTTCGTTGCCCACCCTGCCTGAGAAACCAACCACGGGTCTGGTCTGATTGCTGAGGGGCCTAGATCATTCACAGGCTGCTTAGAAGGACTCCTCAATATCTTTCAAATCATTTTTCTCCTTTTCTTTTTTAATCATGAAACTATGCCATAAAGAGTTTTGAATCCACTGAAGACATACTGCTAATAAAAGTTAAGATCACAGTGTATGATTTTTTTTCTATTTGCTTTCACGGATTTAGAAGCACATGAAGGTTGAGTTTGGTTTTGGTTTTGTAAGATTTCTTTGTTTGTCTCTCTGTCGTGGAGGGGGCTAGAAGGGGGTGCACACGCTGAGTAACCCTCCTTCCCCACCCAGCAGCAGGGTCACGGCCTGCAGGAATAGTCCTGCACAGTTCGCAGACAGGCCCACTGGATCGGGCACTGGGGCTGAGGCTTGGTTGATACTTGCCACCCTTTGCCTTTTCCTCTCCGTGGTGGCTTTCTTGAGACTAGCCTGGCACTATGACAGCCCTAAGTCATGGTGGATAGTCCGACCTCTGACTCAGAGTTGGCTCAAACCCAGCCCAGGGGAGAGACAGTGTTTGAGGGACATTCTGTGGCTTTGGTTTATTAAAGTACAGTTTAACAGAAATCTGCATCTCCTAGCTGAGTGATGGACAAGCTTTAAGAGACAAGTGCCCAACTGCAACCCAAAACCCACTTACTTACACAAAGTGCCAACACTGCAGTTAGCCCTGAATACCGAGGTTTTAGTTTAGAAAAATAGCTCTACATTAACATCTTGAGCCTTAAAAGAAAGCCCCAATTACACACGTTCCATAGGTTTGCTACCACTGCCCTAGGCCCTGTGGATCACGTTCTTCATAGGAAAAGGAGCTACAGAAGCCCTCTGCCCCTGCCCTAGGCAGCTAAGATGTCAGGATATAGCCTTGTAAGAAATCTTTGGGAAGTAGAGCTTGGCAGCATGAAATACTCATGTGTCCTAATCGTACTTTGTTCGGATTAATTATACTGTTAGGAGGTGTCAGAGATGGAATTCTTACAAAATGATTCATTAGTGAAACACTTGAAGGTGCTTTCCCATCCGAATGCCCAACACACATACGTACTCACCCTCTAGTTTCTTCCAGTCAGAGCCAGGTCTGTAAGTTCGTAAGTTTTCCTATCTATTATTTCTCTTAATTCCCATGTGGCTGCTGCCTACCTTTAAAATAAAGTGAGGACACCAAGGCCCAGAGCAAGTTGCCATGGGGAAGAAGCAAGGAAGCTGGGTCAGAGCTTGTGCCCCTCACTGCTGAGCGTCTGCTTCCTAGTATCTCTGCCACCGCAGGTACATAAAGAAAACGGGATGTCCAGTGACAGCAGAGGGTAACGGCACAGTCGTGTCTAAGACTCTGGGAGCGGGTATAGTCTGCCTGTCACTGATCACTGCTTTACTTTGGGGAAACAAATCCTTCTAAACTTTATGTGTCTGAACAGTGGGGATAATGCTTCCTCCCTCAGAGTTGTTATAAGCGTTAACAAAGAAAGTGCATCAGGCAGTATTTGAAAATAATTATTGGAATTTGAGTTGAATTGTGTAATTTCCATGGTAATGGAGAATATGGATAATTAACAGGAGACTAATCCCCACCTGCCTGCTCAAAAAAACCTAATGGTGTAGACAAGAAAAATGGTTGATGATTTGGGGCCAAATGCTACAGTAGAAATTCTACTGAGCAGACACAATGATTAGAAAGTAAATAGACTTTGGCAGAGAGAGAAAAGAAGGGAAGAAGAAAAAAATCAGGACACAAGAATTCTGATCACAGAGTACCAACTGTCGAAGTCTCTTCCTTTCACTCACAAATCCTTTGAATTCAATTTGTTCCTATTATTTGTTTGATGTCTATTAATTTTATCCAAATATTAATCTGCTTGCCTTCTAAAGGCACAATGAGAAATTACACTGAGAAAATACTCAAATAATTGGTTAAATTGCTGTTTCGGATAAATGTGTGCACGTGGGTCTGGGTTGTGGCGTGATGGGGAAACCAGGATACAGTGTTCTAGATGTGTTTGCCACTCTGAGTTATGAAATAACAAGGCCCGTGTAGTAAGAGACAAGGTGTGTCCGCGTTTGAGGCCTACAATGTCATCATCCGTTTCCTGTGTTTAAGGAGCTGGAGTATCAGAAGTCTCAGCCCCCACAGCCTGGAGATAAGTTTGTATCTGTGGTCAGCCAGTTCATCACCGTAGCCAGCTTCAGCTTCTCTGATGTTGAAGATCTGCTGGCAGAAGCTAAGGACCTGGTAACTTAGCCCTTGCATGCTTGTGCTGGGTGACTGAGCGGGGCTGTTGTTTGGTACTTTCAGGTATTATCTGTGTGGCAAACAGCACGAATAGGATCACGACATCATGGTTTGACGAATAGCGGATAACTTTTCCAGATTCCACTGTTTTGTGTAACATAGGTGCATTCTCATCTCCAGGAACTGGGTTAACTGAAGCATACCCTTAATCACCTGACTGGCCTGTGTTGCCTTAGAGGCTTGAATGGTGTAGAATGCTGACAGTTTTCTCTTGGTCACTTCTGGATTGAAGTGCTTATCTCTGAGAAGTAGAGTAAATGGCGGAAGGCAGGAACAGGTGTGACTAGGCGGTGTCCCTCAGTATCTCTGTACATGATATGCTTGTCTAAGATGTAGCCTCAAGAAGAAAGCATGCTACCGCCAAAACTTACTGAACTGCATTTTAGTTCACAGCCTCCTCTAAAGGGGTACTTTTTTAAGTAAATCATTTCTTTGTATGGCTTTTACCGTTTAAAATTTTCTTCTCCTACAAAGGAAGAGTTTTCATTTGCTAATGACCAAGACTTTTAAGGAACTCTCTAAGAGCCCCTTTCCTCCTTTCTGCCACTTACTCGCTCTTCCTCACGCTCTCTCTGAAGTTACTCTTTCAGACACGTACACATGCATACAATGTAAGTTCAAATGACTGCCAGGAGAGGTCAAACTGCTGGTGTCCTACAGGGCCCATCTGCCCCCCAGTGTCACAGCCCTGGTTTAGACCTCCACCGTGAAAGACCCATCCATGTCATACATGGGCCTCAGCATTCTGGAATATATATTTCATAAAGGAGGAGCTCACCACTTTCCTAATAGCCCGGCATTGTATTTATCTTAGCAAGGAGCTCAAAAATAGCAATCAACTGGATGTATTTTATTTTGTATGGGAACTTTAATCAGGCCCTAGCTTCTTCCCATTTCTAAGACTAGAATGCACATTACTTCATTATCACTAGAATTCCTAAATAAGAAGATCATTCGGCATGGTTTAAGTGCATGAACTTGAATGTTTTAGAAACTCAGTTAGTAGACCGTTTATTGCTCTTTTGTTCATAGAATTTTTAGAAATTAGCTAATAAAACCATGGAGCAAGCTAGAGTACTTTAATGTGCTGTGGGAAGAATATTATATTTTCCCCAAAGAGTTCTCCTTTGTAATAAACATTGTAAATATTGACAGTAACTCCACAGAAAAGCAAAAGTTGGTTCTAAAAAGGTTTATTATACATTTCACAGTATGAAATAGTTATAAAATGTAAGTAAATACGTCTAATTTAGTCAAGTTATTTTATTAAGGAATATTGAAAACATTTACTTAGACTATTACTGAAATATTAGAAAAACAACAGTATGATAAAGATAAGTAATAGTAATAATAAGGAAAACAAGATCAATTAGAATCTGTTGCATTCAGGCAGACTACAAAAACCTGTCCTGGCCTAAATATGCAGAAAATAAGTCTGGGCAGCTGTAGGTAGGTGAGGCATAGGGAGAGAGACTGCATTTCCCGTGAAGCTCAGAACACTCTGGGCGGAGCAGAGGAACAGCACTGGGTCCCCCAGAGGAGGCGCCGCACTGACAGCCTTCGGGCTTGGGCACTGTCTGGGGGATCACATTGAGGCGGGGGCGGTTGAAAGAGCCCCTGGCGAGCTCTGAAGATACCACTGGAGAATCAAACAGAAACCGTTCGGGGTAGGGAGGTGGAATATACTACTTTGTTATTCTGTATTTTAGTTTAAGTTTTTTAAATGTACCCTATTTTGCATTTTGTCTGTTTTTAAAAATCATTAAAAATAAGACACAAGAAGACAGCAGAAATTTGAAAGACCTCGTAATTTTTCTTTTAACTTTAGATATACTACTCCTCTGTGAATAGCTTAGGAAATGAGTCTGAATTCATGCATGTTCAGAGAAGGTATCAGAACAAGGCAGATCCATGTACCACTCCTGAAGTATAAACTGCTAGAAGAAATTTGGATATAAGATCCCAGGAGTTTTAAAGTTGTCATTATTTGTCATAATTCAAGTGGATATAAAAGAATTGTGGCAAGGCAGATAGGATGACTGGATTAAGCATCAGTTCTTTTATAAAAAAGGCTATTTTGAAGACAGAGAGCCTCATTAAAGTGACCTTGATGAGTAGTGAAGGAATTACATGTGAAATTCCTTAAATAAAAATTTATTTAATTTTTTTAAAAAAAATCATTAAAAGAGTTGGAGTAAAATATTCTTAGTCCGATCTTTGGAGTTGCATCCATTCCATCCTCAGTGACTGTTTTCTAATTGGGGCCCAGGAAATGTCATAACAGTATTAACATCACTATGATTAGGAAACAGCACTGGGAAGCGCTGGGTCCCATTGCTTTCCGGATTCACATATGGCACTAATGCGTGGCATTAAACTACTTCAGAGCAAAGCTGCAAGACAGGGTGTCCCACCCTTCTGAGCTGGCTGTTGCTTTTGTGTCTTAGGTGTTCATCCATGGTGTTTGCCTTCTCGTTTTCACTATTGTGTAGTTAATGAAAAGTTACAGGAGGTAATCACAGATGTTACCGGAAATGAGGTAGGCAGGAATAAACAGCATCCAGAGTTAAGAAGTATTAAAATTCTTACTTTCGAAATGCCGAATAGATGTGTTCAGCAGCCGAAGATAAACACAGACTCCCCCAAATCCATGACATTCTGTTTGACTCAGTGTGAGCTGTAGACCTGCTAGAGAGGTTTCTCTGTGATCGTGCCATTCTCCTAGCATGCTGAACTTGTTCAAATCTTCTTCTCCCCAGTTCACTAAAGCAGTGAAGCACTTTGGGGAAGAGGCTGGCAAAATACAGCCCGATGAGTTCTTTGGCATTTTTGATCAGTTTCTCCAAGCTGTGTCAGAAGCCAGACAAGAGAATGAGAACATGAGAAAGAAGAAGGAGGAGGAAGAACGCCGAGCCCGCATGGAGGCACAGGTGAGACACCATGGACCTGGCTGCTCCCACCTCCCAGAAATCGCAGCCCCTAGCTGTTTGGACAGAACTATAATTTATGTATGTATGTATGTATTGGGGATTGAACCCAGGGCCTTCAAATGAGCTGTATCACCAGCTCTTCTTCTGTTTTTTATTTTGAGATGGTTTCGTTAAGCCTGAGTTGCCCGAGCTAGGCTTGACCTTGACATCCTCCTGCCTCAGCCTCCTAGTTGCTGGATAACAGGCAAACACCACCGTGCACAGCTAGCACCCTATTTTGCAAAGGAGGCGGTAGCTGTGCTCTCTGAGGGCCAGTTGCTTTAGACTCTCCATACCGTAACTAATAATGAGTCTCTTTAATAGTAAAACTATCTTTCCTTTATAGAAACATGAGTTGCCTCAGTTGTTCCTTTTTTAATGAGAATATAGGAGGTTTTCCTAGGACGAGGACAGTGAGGGTTACTTTGTCCTATCTATCGGTGGTTTCTACAGTGAGCACCCCACCCTGCCCCAGGCTGGTGCCCTGCTCCCTGGCAGCTATACATGTACATGGGACCCCTGTGCCCAATACAGAGACCTGGGTTTCAACCCTTCTCTAAGAGGGCTCTCTCTGCTTGCAGCTCAAAGAACAGCGGGAAAGAGAGCGGAAAATGAGGAAAGCAAAAGAGAACAGTGAAGAAAGCGGAGAGTTTGATGACCTTGTCTCAGCTTTACGCTCAGGAGAAGTGTTTGACAAAGACCTTTCTAAACTGAAACGGAATCGCAAACGCATTTCCAACCAGGTGACAGATGGCAGCCGAGAGAGACCAGTCACAAAACTTAATTTTTAATTTCCTTTCAATACTTTTCTAGAAAGCCCAGTAGCAGCCCTTTGAAGTAACTAGACCTTTTTGTCACACTGCCGTGGCAGTTCTCCATCTGTGCGTGCGTGTGTGCGTGTGTGTGTAAATGGACGCGTACATATATATTAAAACTGTGCAGAGAAGTCTGAGTGTCGTCTAGAGACACGTGTACGGTCAGTCTTCGTTCCTGTGTGCACAGTGACCTGTGTCGTGTGCGAGCGAGTGTGGCCCAGTGTCTGTCCCTGAGCGCAGGGACAGTTCAGAAGCACAATGCTCCCCGCGGAGACGGCAGGTGCTCCCTGGCGTACGGAGAAAACAGGCTTGGGAAGAGCTGTAGGGCTTCAGTGTCGTCTCCTGGAAGTCATTTCCGCTGGAGGGATGGGGCTGGAAGACTAGACGGAGCCTGGCATTGGCTGACGAAGCGTGAAGCGTCAGGGACCGATGGGCCCTGCTCAGACCGCGGACGGGATGTGGCAAGGCAGGCTGTTTGTTGACAACATCTTGCACACCATTTGTGTTGTGTAGAATGTCACTCACAACCCTTTTATATGTTTAAAGCTTGGACGTCGGGTTTTTTCCCCCTAATTTCATCAAGTTTTCTGCCAAGTGCTCTTGATGATTTCTTTATTGCTTTTAGGGGAAAAAAATATGTAAATGCAATCTATGCCCATTTTAAAGAACAAGATTGCTAGAATGTGCTTGTTGTTCTAGTATAGACACTTAAACCTTAAAAATAAAGTCCTCACCCAAGACTTCAAGGAAGAATTCTCTACGGGATGAATTTGATTAATTTTTTAATGGGGTGCCTTTTTTTGGCTTTTTCTATTTTCTTTGTAGGACAAGCTGCATCTTCTGTAAATATAGGCCTAGGTAAAGAGCACTTAGCACATCCATAAAATGTCAACAGACCTAGCCCAATCTATTTATCTCTAAGTATATTTGAAGTGGTTTGCTGTTATATGTTGTCATTTTAAATTGTGTGTTGGTAAAGCTACCTGTAAAATTTCAGTCCAAAAAATAAAGCTCTCAGGGAGAAACGAATACAAACAATGAACATTAGAAAATAAAATATAGATGCTTACCATTAACCTACCAACTCTTAATATCCTTAAATTATATGATCTATAAAGAGGACTGTTACTTTTTTTCTTTCGCTTTATTTATTTGTAGTTTGTGTTGGGGGGGTGGCTCACGTTTTCTCTTCTCTTTCCTTCTGTCCTGTTATGGTTGGGTTTCCTGTGGAGAGTAGTTTTTCCTGGTGCACTAGAACATTACTTACTCACTAAATTGAATTTTTCAATCAACTAACAAATATTTATTAAGCACCTACTATGTACCAGGCATAGTAGAGCTACAGTGGTAAACAAGACAGAGTCCCTGCCCCTAAGGAGCTGACATTCTCCTGGGGATCTCCAGGGATGAACAGAACACCAGTGTGCGCTATAAAGAAACCGTACTACTTAAAAGTAATTTGTGTTAACTCTGGTGCTTAGTGCAGATGGCAAGGTGTCTGTGCTGGGTGAAAGCTGTGAAACAGTGCTCTGAGTTGTTGAGAGCTGTGGTTTTATATTTTTTCCTCATTACAAACTTAGCAACTTTCTACCCATTATGTAGAAGTAAATGACGCTTCCAAATAAAGCAATCTTAAACACAAAGCAGATCAGCTCCCCGGCCCCTCGCAAGCTACAGACCATGCGAGGAGCAGCAGCAATGAGCTGCAGAAGCACGGAGAGGAGGAGGACGCTAGAAAGGTAGTTTCTCTGTTACTTAACTAAAGTGCCTCTACCTATATTCTTTTCTACTTATAGCAGGAGAAATTTGGTCTGGCTCAATTTTGGAACTGTATTTTCAAAATGGCTTCATCTTACAGTTTAAGGAATGAACACACAGAAGGAGAGTCGCAAAAAGGAACAAATTTGTGTAGCGTGTCCCTCCTGCCCCTCTGAGTCACCTTTGGTATAGCCATCCTGGTGGGCCTCCTTTGCCATTTTCATATTTGGTTTCTTTCCCTAAAAACTGTGTGCAGGTAATTCAATGTGCCATTGTTGGGGGGAAAAAAAACTACTTCTTAGACTGGTGCTGGTGTAAGTAGTCACTTTTCTCTCTTGGGTGTGTATTTTAAAGGTTGGTTGTTTGTTTGTTTGTTAAATTAATGCCAAAAAGAAAGAAGCATTCTAATTTGTAAACTTAATTATATGTCTTATATCTTATTAGCTTAGTAGTTCGAACCACTTAGTCTGTAGGTGCAAGAGTGTTGTTATTGTACCAAGAAAAACTGTTGTATGTGTTATGAGACTGTACATTTTTTTAAGATAGCAATATGCAATAAAGATGACTTCATTGGGTGTATATATACATATGCTTTCTATGAATTATTAAAATAGCATCAACAAACCTCCTTGTGCATTTCACCACTGAATTAAAATATTTCAAATTGTTTGCTACCTCAGAAATACTAAACTTGTACTTCCTGGATCTGGAAGGGGGTAATTTTCTGTAATGGCAGCATTTGTTACATCTGAGCTGCCGTACACTACCTCCTTCTATAATTTTGTGTTATGTGTGGTAGGGCTACTGGTGAAATTATTCAACTGGCAGTATAGAAAAGAATCTCTTGGGCCAGGGATATAGCTCAGTGGCCCAGTGCCTGCCTGGCAAGGGTGAGGTCGTGAGTTCAATTCCTGGTAGAAAAAAAAAACAAAAAACAACTCTAGTCTCTAGAATCAAACCCTTTCTTATGTTGATGTATTTCCTTTTTAAAAATCAAAATTAATTTTGATTTTTGGAATCTGAGGGAAGTACCACCTATACAGACCAATAAATATGTTTTATAAATATCCACTGGACCCTGGAGACTTTCCATTGGTCCTACCTATGACACTGTGGCTGCCCAACCACCATCAACCCAGTTTGAGGTCAAGCTGAAGACACAAGCACTCCATACACTAAACCTTTCGATCTTTGCAATGCACTCATAATGTTCTGTGGCTGCTGACCATCTTATTTTCCATCAAGTCACTAATAACTGCGTAGTGTCTGAAGGTTACACTGTTCTCTGATGCTGACACTCAGCTAGGAGATTCTTTTACACATCACACAGGTGTCTTATTCCATCCTCCAGACTGAGTGCACCGTTACCCATCTGTAAGTTTGAGTAGGATGCTATGGACAGAACTACCTCAATCCTGCTTACCCTTGGTGTATTGGTAGAAATACAGGAAATGTGAAACTTGGAAGAGGTCACTTCAGTTCTGTTGGCAGAGTGGAGTTCCATGGTCCACGCAAAACCCTACTCCTTCTCTGTACCCTAATGTGAGTTTAGGTGAGGCCAACTGATAATCTTTGTTCAACTAGTTTGGGGACAATTGGTCAAAATGCCAAGTTCTGGAAGGGAAAATTTTCTGAGGTTTTTTTTTTAAGTAACATCAACTGTTTGCTATCAATTAGAAAATCAAGAACTTCTAAAGCTTGATAGTTCTGTGATATTGTTTAGTTCCATAAACACTATCTTTGAGACCACTGGGCTCTATATAGTGAGGTTTAAAGTCGGGAGTCTAAACTTCTGCACCAGGACCAGTTATCGCTATCTCTGTGCTGAGTTAGTGCTCGCCTTCTGTGCAGTGTGTACGTTGTTTTAAGTCTCTCAGGTCCCTAGTTCCTCCCTTATGATAGGAACTCAACTCAGGTCCAAAAACCTGTTGAGTCTATAATTAAGAAACACCTTAAAAATCTATATATTCTTTACCTTGGAGGAATTGGGGGCTCCTGGAGGAGTTTCTTGTGTATAAAGCGTTTAGTATTTCCCATAGCAAATGCCAGTCAGAATTATTTTCTTACCTGCCTTGTGAGGAAAATATCAGACGTGGCCTTTGATCTCTTCCCTGACTGCTTTTATCTACTGCGATCAACTGTGTTTCCATGGTATCAAACAAACATGAACACAAGACTGCACATCAGGATTTTTAGACAAAGGAGACCTTTATTTTTATCAAACCATGATAAGTTTGAGGTTTTCAGGAGAAAGAATGAATTTCCAAGTACAATTTTTCTCATATCATTGAATAAAACTTTTTTACCCATAGTTTCTCTACCCATAGTTTCTTTCTCTGGGAGGAGGGAGGAAGAAAATGTCTCAGTATTACATACTGTCAGTATTTTCAGTCCTGTCCTTCCATCTTCTTTACACATCTGTGATTAGGTGGGGACATTCTTGTGGCAAAGGACTGCATGTGACAGTGAGCACTGGCTGATGTTCTCACTCCCACCTCCAGGGTAGGGGTACTTTCCTGAGTGGTTGGGCTGGGACTGGCTTGACCATCCCAGGGTATGAGGGGCTCCCAGGGCAGACACAGTTATAATACTGAGCTACCCCGCAAGATGGGCAGGGGAAGGAAGTGGGTGGCCACACCCTCAGCTAAAGGAAGTCAGGCTGCAGGATATGTGATTAATCATACACAGAAGTCAGTCCCTTTCCTGTGTACCAGCAATGAACAGATTGCGTTTGAAATTAAAAACACAATGTCATTCACTAGCACTCCCCATCGTGGATCCCAACCATAATGTTAGGCAAAATCACATTAAGTTATTTTCTATTTATCAACAGATATCATGAAGTCTTCATGCAGAGACAGAATAACCAACCCATTACTAAAGAACCAGGTTAGAAGCTGAACGCTACTGAACAACAAGACATGTTATAAAGCTACAGTGATTGAGACAGTGTGGTATTGAAATAGACACATAAATGGACTGAAGACCCCAGGCATGCAACCATATAAATAGTCAGCTGGTCTTTGTCAGAAGAATAAAGGCAATACAATACAGTGAGATTTCAAAAAATTATGTTGGAGCAAGTGGATCTTACATGCAGAAAAGTAAGCCCAGCACAGACCTCACACCCTGTATAAGAATCTAACTCAAAATGAATCACAAACCTAAGTGTAAAACACAAAAC
The DNA here is from genome assembly GCF_000276665.1 of Chinchilla lanigera. Classification (NCBI taxonomy): domain Eukaryota; kingdom Metazoa; phylum Chordata; class Mammalia; order Rodentia; family Chinchillidae; genus Chinchilla; species Chinchilla lanigera. The sequence goes on from NW_004955466.1 coordinate 13,132,043, forward strand.
TACAAAACACCTAGACACAAGAAAAAAACTTGAATGGCCATGGGTTTTGCAATAGCGTTTATTTGTTTGTTTGAGACAGAGTCTCACCATGTAGCTCAGGCTGACCTTGAACTCACAGTGATCCTCCTGCCTCAGCCTCCCAAGTGATAGGTTTATATGTGCCACCACTCCCAGCTCAACAATAACTTTTTAGGTGCAATACCAAAGACACAATCCATGAAAGAAAGAATTGACAAGCTGGAGCTCATGAAAATTAGAAATTTCTGTTCTGAAAAAGACTACCAAGAAAATAAAAAGAATTCACACACTGGGAGAAAGTATTTCAAAGGACATATCAGATAAAAGAATATTATCCAAAATGTACAAAGTCTTAAGCCTCAACAATAAAAGCATAAACCTGTTTAAAAATGAACCAAAGACTTGAACAGACACTTCACCAAAGAAGATACTCAAAAATGGCAAATAAATACATGAGCTCTACTCCTATATCATGAGGAAAATGCAAATTAAAACAATAATGAGATATCACTACACACCTCGAGTAGCCAAAATCCAAGAGCTAGCAAGGGTGTGGAACAACAGGAGCTGCTGCCCATTGCTGCTGGGGATGCAAGGTGGTACAGCTACATTGGAGGACAGTTTCACAGTTGCTTACAAAACCAAAAATACTCTTAGCATGTCTTTCCTAGTTGCTGGGACACAATATGTGACACCAACACATTCAAAGAGGAAAGGTTTATTTGACTCACAGTTTGTAGAGGTTTCAGTCCATAGTTGTCTCCAAAGCAAGGTGGCATGGCAGAGGAGCATGTGGAGGAGTGTTGCTCATGGAATGGCTGTGAAGAAGCAGAGACAGAATGAAAGGAGGACCAGGGAGGAATTAAATTCTCCCAGGCCACACCCCCTGTGACCTACCTCTTCCTACCAGATCCCACCTCCTAACAGCAATCAACTATAAACTCATCAGTGAGCTAATCCATTGATGAGTATCACACCCCCATGAACCAATCACTTCCCAAGAGCCTCTCCTATGAGCTCATGAGGCTTTCGGGGGGACATCTAGATAATGAAATATAACATTCCACTTTTATCCCCTGAAAGACTAATATACACTCCTATATGCAAAATGTATGTAGTCTATCTCCAAAACTTGCCAAAGTCCTAACAATTTCAGCATTACTGAAAAGTCCAAAGTTCCTCTGAGATTTAAGGCAAACTCTTAGCGGTGAGCCCTGGTAAAAATCAAAAGGAAGTTAAACACTGCTCACATACAAAGGTACAAAGTAACATTCCTGTTCCAAAAGGGAAAAATAGGGGGATGGAAAGAAATGGGACCAGAGAAGACTGGAACCCAACAAGGTGTACATTACCACACTGGGCAAACTGGTGAGATGGGAACTGTAAAAGGCTTGGGTGGCTCTGCCCCATAGCACTGCCGGTGCTTGTAACCCTCATGGCTTCTCTCTTGGGCTGGATCTGCTCCCTCTGACAACCCACAGTCCTGGCTTTTCCAACTTCCTGGGGTCTCTACTGCACTTACGGTTACACACTCACAGCTTCATAAGCTGCCCTCTCAGGAGCACACTTCTGAAGTGTAGGTGGAAGCCTTCCTGACCTGACAACTCAAATTCTGCATGTGCCTAAAACCACCACTGTGTGGATGATGCCAAGGTCTGTCACCAGCTGGGGCAGTGGCTGAACCCTTTGGTATCCTGCTGGTGGTGCAGAGGCTTCCAAGTACTTGGATGAATTCAGAGGAATCAATTCCCTAGGCTTCCTTCTCCAACAGTGTCCTGGGTCTCTTTTCAAAGCAAAGTCTTTCACTTTTGCAATTTTCAGCCCTTGAAAGGAGGAGTTTGTCATTTCCCAAGATGTCCTCAAGTCATTTTTTCCCTTATCCCATTGTAAAGTATTTAGGTTCTTTTTCCAACCAAGTGAAAACTGGAGTCTGCTCCATCTTTGCAGACCCAAACTTTACCTGAGTTTTCTTTATGGCCAAACTCAAAATTTTTAAAAACATTCAGCTGGGCCACTTGCTCTTGATTCTCAATGTAGAGCTTGCTAAAAGCACCGACAGTACCCAAGCCATGACCTGAATGTTTGGCTGCCTTAAAATATCCTTCACCACATTAGTCTGCCACCCATAATCTCAGTTAACCACAAAGTTCTCAAGACAAGACCAAAATGTAGATAATTTTTCTACTAGAGCATGACAAAAATGATACGGAGTCCTTGATCCGAGCTAAAACCTCCTTAGCCTGCATTACTGTCAGCATTCTGGTCTTCAAAGAAAGCTCTGACCAGAACCTCCTATCAAGCTGGGCTTACAGCATTCTGGTGCTGCTTCTCCAGCCAGCATCTCCACACTTTTCTAAACCCCTCCCACAAACTGATTCCAAAGGCTTTTGAACCACATGGTCAAGTATAGGCATAGCCACAACCCCACATCTCTGGTACAAAATCTGTCTTAGTTACTTTCCTCACTGCTGGGACAAAATACCTGGTACCCACAACTTAAATGAGGAAAGGGTTATTTTGGCTCAGTTTGTAAAGGTTTCAGTCCATGGTCCCCTGGCTCCAAGTCAAAATATCATGGCAGATGAGCATGGCAAAGGAGGGTTGCTCAGGGAATGGGAATGGTGTCAGGAAACAGCAAATGATCAAGGAGGAAGAGAAGGGAAGGCTACACTACCAGTGACCCACCTCATCCACCTAGACCTTATGTCCTAACATCATCAGTGAACTATAAACTCATCAGTGAACTCATCAGTGAACTCATCCACTGATAAGTATCATGCCCAATGATCCAATCATCCCACTACTCCCCCCACCACCACATGAGGCTTCAGGGGGACTAGATATAAAACCTAACACCCACAACCCAGCAGTTTAGCCAAATGTCTGCATAAAAGCCTGCACAGAGATGCTTATAGCAGCTTTACTCAAATTGCCAAAACTTAAAAGCGTCCAAGATGTCTGTCAGTACATGGGCACATAAACTATTATATGTCCAAATAATGGAAATTTAATAGTATTTAAAAGAAAGCTATCAGGCCTGGGAAGCTGCATGCTGGCTTTTAGGCCAGATCCTAGCCATGCAGGCGCCCAGGAGGCAGGCAGGCAGCACCTGGGAAGCTGTGCAGCAGGGATCGCCGGCCTTTGGGCTGGACCTGAGCCATACAGGTGCCCCGGAGGTGAGCCACCTCACCCTGAAACCCACATGGCAGGGATCACCGGCCTTTGGGCCAGATCCTTGCCATTCAGGTGCCTGGGAGGTGGGCAGTCAGTGCCCGGGAAGCCGCGTGGCGGTGCACACTGGCATGGGCCAGCCCTCAAGCCAGCCACCACCACGCAGTCTAGAACTATCATGGCACAGAGAAGGAATGACACAATTGGCCTGCCACGCACCAGCCGCGGAGGCCCGCCCGGGGACATGCATGAGTCATCCCAACATGGAGAAGCCCCTGGGAATACATGCCACACAACAGGTTGCTCTTGCCCCTGCCATTGAGAACCAGAAAGGTCCAGAGTCAGAGGAGGAGCAGCTGCCGAACAAGGACTCAGAGAACATGAGAATACAGGCTATGCCCAACAACTCAGAGGTCTAGTTGACCAGGGTCACGAGAGCCATTCGGAAGCTAGAAACCAGGAGGACCTTGAGCAGTACCTGGGGAGACCCCCTGCAAGCCATTCTTCCTCTGACAGTACAGGCTGTGGTGGAGGAGCGCGTGGAGCTCCGGAGAGGTCTGCACTGAGATTCCTGCTGCCTGTGCTGACGGTTGGGGAGAGGACACTAAGTGGTTGCAGGGTCCCAATGTGCTGGGAGGCTGGAGAGAAAAAGCTACAAAAAAATGGCTTTTGCCCCACATGGCTCACCTGAGATGTTAGTAAGAATTGCCTCCTCAGTATTCTATAGCCGTGATCAGGAGGAGGCCAAGGAGAGAAAACAAAGAGACCGAGAAAAAGCAGACCTTTCTGGTTCTCAATGGCAGGGGCAAGAGCAACCTGTTGTGTGGCATGTATTCCCAGGGGCTTCTCCATGTTGGGATGACTCATGCACCACTGCTTTTGCTGCACCACTAAGAGAAACAAACCCTAAGTCTGATTCTCGGGGCCCCAAGAAGAACTCGACTACTACATTCATTTGCTACCACTGTTAAAAGCCAGGCCGCCTCACAGGAACTTCCTTCAGAAGCCCCCTGAGCCATGCCCTGAATGCAAAGGTGACCACTGAAGATCGGTCTGCCTTCTGAAGCAGAGGCCCCAGAGCTCAGACCCATCCTACCAATTAATCCAACAGGAATGAGGGGCCCCAGGGCATACTCTGCCTTCTCCCTCTGGCCAGACTGTCATCTCCATGGAGGAGCCCCAGGTAATCATGACTATGGAGGAACAAGAAAACAGCCTGTTGCTAGACACAGGTACAAGTCTCTCAGGCCTTCTTTTCAATCCTAGCCAGCCTTCCAGCCATCACACTTCAGTGAAAGGAGTCACTGGTGAGGAGGAATATGCTATTTTTCACAACTATTAGGTTGTAACTACTTGTTAGATCCTTCTTGTGTATCTCTGTCTTCCTGAGAAACCACTTTGAAGATACCACCATGTATTACAGCAGCCACTGATATTTTCCTACTAATCTGTCCATAATTCTGTAATGTTTGTATTGTTCCTATGCTATTTCATAAATGGATGTATATTTATTACTATGTGTTTCCTACAACAATCATTGAGAATAGTCAATGAATATTCAATTGGTCACTCATGTATAGCTCTATTTATTTTCTTTAGAAACCACTTTGAAGATACCAAAGTATAGTACAACAGCCATTGATAATAACCTACCACTTTTGTCTCTAACTCACTATTATTTGTCTATTTGTTTTCCTGAGAAACTATCTTGTAGATAACAATATGTAAAACAACAACCATTGATAATTTCCTACCGCTTTGTCTGTCATTCAGTAAGCCCCCCTATTACTGTGTTATCCTTCTTTTACTCTTTAAAATAATAAAAAAAGAAAGAAAAGAAAGGAAGATAAAAATCAATATAAAATAAAAATGTAAAAATGGGTGGCCCCACCCCCCCAAAAAAAAAGAAAGCTATCAAGACATGGAGGAAACTTTACTGTGTATTACTAAGTGAAGGAAGCCATTTGAAAAAGGCCGCACACTGTATGATTCCATATAACATTATGAAAAAGAACTATTGAGGCAGTGAAGAAACATGATGGTCGCTAGGTGGAGGGGGCTAGAAGGATGAGTAAGAGGATCACAGAGCATCTTTAGGACAGAGACAGTACTCTGTGATAGAGCAATAGTGGATGCATGTTGTTATACATTAGTCTAAACCCATGAAGTACACAACACCAAGAGAGAATCTTAGTTAACTACAGACTCCAGGTAAGAATGGCGTGTTGATGTAACTCATCAATCCTAATAAACGGACCACTCCAGTAGGGGAGACTGTGCATACATGGGGCTGGGGGAATGTATGGGAAATCTCGGTGCCTTCTTCTTGGTTTTCCCATGAACCTAAAACTGCTCTAAACTGTAAAGTGCACTTTAAAAAGAAAACACAAGAAAAGTCCCTGTACATATGGCCAAGAAACTTCCCCCAAATCAGGCTAAGTGTCCCTGCTTCTTAGCACACACCCTACCACCTCCAGCCCCTCAGTTAAGTTGCCCTTTTGACCTCCCCAGTTTATTTATATCTGGCTATATCTCAAACAGCAATGCCCAGCAGGGTAGTTTTTCATAGTACTTTGTTAGACTTGCATTCACACAGCCATTCATCAAGACTTTGGCCCAGTCCCTAGAACCTTCTGATAACTTTTAGACAAGTATCCATTCTGTAACACTGTAGAAGCCTGTGGGCAAAGTAAAAAGAAGGGCTGATCCCTAGTGAGCTAGTCACTGTTTGGCAGTTCAGGTTATGAGTCCTTAAGATTTACACTTTAAGGTAGTGTTTGCAAGTTGAGAGCTATTAGGAGTCTCTCAGGAAGTCTTCCCTTCCTTCCTCCTCTTTTCTCACCTCCCCACACCCTCTTCTTTCCCCCACCCAGCTTCACCAGTTACTCTACATCAAAAAGCCTCATCAATAGGGATTCTCTTAAAATGCTTTCTGCAGAAAACAGTCCTCTCCTGCCTTGAATGTGAGCTAGCTGACCCTAAAATCAGCAGCTGTTTAGGGACCTGATAGTTTTATGGTTGGTGAGTTCCCACTAAAAGTGGAACCTTCCAATGTCTACTAGAGCCATTGCTGTGTAGGATCATGTAGGCCCTCTCACAGTGGCTCTCTGCTAAAGGATTATTGTAGCCTTCTATCATATAACCTGAGAAGTGATGCTTTGGTGCAGTTGGCATTGACTTTTTCTTCATTAGACTGAGGCGAAGGAGTCCTTGACTCATCCTGAACTACCTAGTTTTTAAATAAAGTGCTCACCACAGAGCACTGCTCACCACAGACCGCTGCTCGCAAGTTCCCATCTGCTTACTCCCCTCTTGAACCAGCATCTGAGCAACACTCTGACCCAGGAGCTCTGAGTCCCAGATTAGCCACTGTTGCTGTCACACATGAGTGACCCTAGGTCAGTCTCTCAAACACCTCCACTTCTCATGCTACCAACTGGACAGAGCAGTCCCACAGCTTCCCATTGCAAGATGCTGTGGTCCTACCTCTGAGGCCACCAGGCCCTGGGTGCTGGGAATTCACAGAGGCCAGCTCAGCAGCTACAATTAAACAAACTATTTTGGTTGCACTGTTCACCAGCCACAGCCAAGAGTTGCTCTTTGGGAAAAGAAAAGGTGAAAGGGCAATGGCTGGGTGCACAGGACACCTCAGCAGCAGCCTGGTTTCCTTTCATTAGGTCACTGCGGTAACGCTGACCTTGGGGCCCTGCCTGGGCTGCAACAAAACCAAATTCATTAATTTCATTCTAAAATCAGTGCCTATCCTTGACATGGCTTTTCCCCATGGAGGCCGTTGTGGTGACCCAGGAAGACAGTAGTTGAAGAGGGAGAAGGAACAAATCAATTAAATGGATGGGCCCCCTGTTCTTTTCACTGAGGTGTTATCTTCTTACAATGAGTTTTAAGAGCAACAAATGAAAACCACCCTAGGAGGTTTACAAACTGACTCATCAGCAATAGCCACTAAGAAACTTTTATCCTGCAGCATCCCTTATTAAGAAGACATCATAGCTGGCCTCAAATACATGAAGAGAGATGTCCCAGTCATTCTTTATCACTGAGACACAATACCTGACACACAAATCAAAGGAGGCAAGGCTTAACTTGGCTCATGACAAGAAGTTTCAGTCAGTGGATGGCAGGCTCAAACACAGCAGCAGCATAGTGGAAGCTTCAGGTGGAGGAAAGATGCTCACATCATGGCAGCCAGGAAGCAGAGAGAAGGGAGGAGCTAGGGTTCAGACCGTGCCCCAGGGACACTCCTCTTCCAACCAGACCCAACCTCTCAATAGCACATTCTGCTCTGAACTCTTCAGTGGATTATTCTACTGATAAGCACCTCGCCCTGTGATCCAGTCACCCCCTAAAGCCCAACCTCTCTACACATAGGAGGCTTTGGGGGTACGTTCCAGATCTAAATCATAACGAGAGAATATTTATTTGGTACTTCACCAGAAAACAAGGAGAAATGGTGAAAGTCACCAACAAACTGGTTTCATTTTTCCTAACCTACTAACTAGTGAGGAGTTTCAAACTCCTAAAACTGATCAGCAATAGAATATGTGGCCCCTTAAGATACTAAGCACCCACTTCCTTAGAGCTCTGCAGATGTTTAAACAGTATATCCACGACCATCAGCACATCAGAATCATCTGAAGTTCAGGTCAAACTATGTGGCAGTTTGGATAGATGGTTTTTGAAAATCTTTTGGAAATACATTCACACAAAACATGGCAAAAATAAAAACAGCACAGGGAACATTCCTTTTCCCAGATTCACTTATTGTTAACATTTTATCCTGTTTATGTCATCGCTTGTTCTTCCCCTCTTTGTATGTGTACACGTACCTTTTTTCTGAACCACTTGAGAGTCAAGTACATAATCATGGCTCTTAATCTCCAGATATTCCTGCTGGTCTTTCTTTAGGATGAGAATATGTGCTTACATAACTTCAGTACATTCATCTACTCCATAAACTTATACCTGTACTTCTATCTAATCATACCATTTGTGTTCAATTTTGTCAGTTGGTATAATAATTAATGTCCTTAATAGTATCCCCTTTACTCCAGAAAAGGATTTGCTTAAGATCAGATATTGCATTTAGTTGTCTTATTGCTTTAGCCTCGTGTACTCTCATTTCTCTGTTTTTTAAGAGACTGATATTTTGAAGAAGTGTCTTCTGGTAGGCAGAATAATGGCCCCCAAAGACATCCATGTACTAATCCCAGAACACAAGAAGGGGCTACTTTATATGGCAAATTTGCAGATGTAACTAATTAAGGATGTTGATCTGGGAAGGTTCATTATCCTAAATGACCCAGGTGGGCACCATGTGATCACAGGAGACTTACAAGAAGGAGCAGGAGAATTAGAGAGCAGATGAGAATAACGGCACAGAAGGTGGACTAAATGCTTGCTGTCCTTGGAGATGGAAAAAGAGCCACAAGCCAAGGAACCTAAGTGCACCACAGAGGACCTCGTCATGTTCCCATCTGCTTACCTACTTCCTTGCCCCAACATCTGACCAACACTCTGGACCCAAGAACTCTGAGCCCCAAGGTTGTTGCTCTACTGTCAGACAGGAGAAGCAACCATAGATCAGTCTCCCAGACACCTTCACTTGCATGCTGGAAGCTGGACAGAGCAGTTCTAGGGTGGAACATTTGGGTACCACGAACACAGTGATCTGGCTCTGACCTTTTGTTCATTTAAAACTGAAAAAATTTCATCAAAATATCTATATTTTGAGCTCTATTAATTTTACCTTTAACTCAGAGAAAAAGTTTTAAATCTACACACTTGGGTATATCTTTGACTTAGCTGTAGGAAGAACCGCATACTCCCAAAAACATCCATGTCCTAGTCCTCAAAGGTGTCAATATGTCATTTTCAGTGGCAAGGGGATTTTACAACTGGTTATGATGTGGCAAGGTGGAGAGTTGGTGGCTTTCACACTCCCTGCACCTTTTTTATTTTGGACTGAGTTTTGCTAGCTTTTTGTTTGTCTGATATTCCTTTTATTAGGCTTAGGTGAGGAAGCCTGAGCTGGAGTGTGGCACAGGTCTCCCATCCAGGGGGAGCCAGTGTTCATCGGCCTCTCATGGGTGACACATTTTGATTGCTCAGCCACGATGTTGCCCCCTTCTTCTCTGTGTAATTGTGTGTCTTATTTTTCTCTTACAATTCATAAATGCTTTGCTCTTCACCTCAAATTCATTCATGGATTCTTGTTTGAACTATGATAGTTGTAAAAGACTTTTGTTCAGCTCCAACATTCTCCACATTTACCAGCTGGTCCTGGGCGTTCTGTTCTAAGCAAAAACATTCCCACCTCCACCAGTGAATTTACTCATTAACAGCTCATGGATTCTCATTTGTATGGCAGTTTATAATTCATTATTTAATTGTTGTTATGCTCAGAATCTTCCAGATTTGACCAAGAGGAACCCTTAAACTCATCCTTGTGTCTTTGTAATGTATTCCCATTAAGGAAAAAAAAAGCTTTTCCTAATTTCCTTGTATAACATATTTCCAGATTTGTCTTACACCTACCGCACTCTAGCCCTCCCTCTGTCCTCTTTCCCACCATGGTCAGCAACCATTCTCACTTCTTCAAGGAACTCTAATGCCTCTGAGTGGGAGTGGGAAATGGTACTAGAGGCTACCACTGCCTTTGCACCTAACCTTTTGCATAGACAGAGTGATGAATATATGCATGTATCCATATACATAACAGTCATATATACAAACACACAAAGAGAAGACTCCAAACAGAAGGAAATTCTGCTTGAGAAGTGTTAAAGAGCATAACCAAGCAAAGAAGGAAAGTAAAAGTTAGAATGCCCAGGAAAAGGATGAAATGATCCGAAATGGAAAATACATGTAAGAATGAATGGCAGAAATGGAAATAGATCTTACAAGTAGTTATTATCTTTGAAGAGAAGTCAAAATCAAGTAGAACTAAATTTGTTTTTTCTTTTATGGAAAAAAGTAAAATAAAATTTCATAACAAAATAATAGAAAAATAACAATAGTTAATACATTGAGTATTATTATCTTAAAAGTAGTTAATCAGATTACAAGACATGGTCATAAAAAATTCTCCAAACAATATTAGCACAAACCTTTCTTTTTGTTTTGAGTTTTTTGTTTGTTTGCTTTTTGGTTTTTGGGGACAGGGTCTGGCTATGTAGTGCAGGCCTTGAACTCACTGTCTAGCCTAGGCTGGCCTTGAACTCATGGGGATCCCCCTGCCTCAGGTCCCAAGTGCTGGGATTACAAGCATGTGCCACTACACTCAAACTAAAGTATTAATCAAAAGTATAATGGTAAAAAAATGGTAAAAAAAAATTATTTTCCTGTGTTCTTTTAACAAATCATCACAATGCAGTGTTGTAGATAACACTGATTTATTGCCAGAGTTCTGCACATCAAAAGTCTGACAGTCTCACTGGGGTAAACCCAAAGTGTCATCAGGACTTTTTTCTGGACACTTTAGGGGAAAATACACTCCTTTACCTTTCCCTGCCTTAGCAGGCCATCAATAGTCCTGGGCTTGGGGCCTCTTTCTTCATTTTCCAAGCCACGGGTGGCAGGTGGAGCCCGTCACCCCTGCCATGCTCTGACTCTCCTGCTGTCCTCTCCAACAACAATCAGCAAACATTCTTACTTATTAGGTTGGCTCCACTCAGTAAACCAAGAGACTGTCCCCATCGCAGTCACAACCAGAATTACCTCTGAAAAGTCCCTTTTGCATGGAAAAGGACCAAGACAGGCATACCTTTGGGAGGCTATTATTCTTCCTATTACAAAGTCCAAGGTAGACCAAATCTGTAGATGTAGAAAGTCTGAGTTACAGGTAAAATTGCCAGAGGTAAAGACTTAGATATTTAGATATACAACTCCTTGGTTTTAAATGCAAAAAAAAAAAAAAAAAAAAAAAAAATCAGACCAAGCTTATTGTGTCCTGAGTACCCGGAGCATCCCCATGTACATGGATCTGACCATCCTGACACCTTCTGGAGTGCGATCGGCTCCAAGCAGAGACAGCGTCATCGTTTAAACTGAACAGGCTTAGAGCTGTCAACCTGGTGGCAGGTGAGAAAGAGGTGAGAGGGAGAAGTTGGAGATCTGGTGGGTTTGTCTTTATGACCCCCTCACATAATAATCTGTTGTTCCTGCGTCATCGGTCAGAAGGCCCCGCTTCATTCATAGTAAACGCCAAGGGCTTCAAATGGCTGACAAGAGCCTATGCGATTTCCCCTACTCCTACCCCTCTACGCTTGTCGCTGTGTCCCCTTTCTGTTCAGGCAAGTGACATCAGCGAGGCGGCTGTCACTCCAGTGTGAGGACCCCCGTGCCTTGGCACTGGCCAGCCCTGGCCTCTAATGTCTTCCCCTAGTGTCCGTGTGAGTCTCTTCCTCATCCCCTCTGACCTTCACTTGGCAACCCCTTTTCAGTGGGTGCTCTTACCCCACTCTGGTCACTCCACTTCAGCCCTCTGCCCCACAGCCCTAATTGCTCATATCAAGCGCTACTTTGCTATAAGACCTATTGTTTTTAAATACATGATAGAATTTATGTACACATTCTCTGCATTATCTGTCCACTTCCCATCCACATTAGGATACAAGACCCTTCAGGGCAGGAGTTTTTATCTGTTTTGTTCACTGGAATGTTCAGTATTTGGAAACAGTACCCAGTACATGTGGAGAACATTTTTTTACAGTAGACCCAGTTGTTTCGAGGCATTTCTCTCACACGTCTTTTAGGTGTTTCCAGGCACGCCCCTCTGAAGACATCAGCACTGAGACATGGTCCTTGGTTGGACCTGCAAGTGTGTGGACTCCTGAAGGAAGTCATTCTGATTTTGAAAGCCAGAGTGGAAACACAGAAGTCCGGTATGTTGTGCACGAGCTGCTCTGTGTTGTCACTTCCCTCGCAGTGGCTCCATTGCCAAATTTCAACTCAAAAGGGCATCACAAGGGGAACAAATGCAAAACTCTATGTAACGTTTCCTAGAGCAATAAACACAGGATTTCCTGCATTTGAAATGACTTCAACCAATTGCGTGTTCCCTCAAAAATAGTGTGGGGACAAATCTGGACTCTGTTTCCTTAGGTGCAGATCTCTCACTGATTGAAATCTATGGCTCAGCGAGAGGTTTCGCCAGCTCCCCAGCCGCACTGAGGCTGGGGGGCCGCAGAAGCAAGTTTCCATTTCCGACTGACTTCCCAGCCTTAGTAATTTCATCTCGTCTCCCCACGTGGAGCACACAATCTTCAAGTGCTAGAATTGCTCTGTTCTTATGAGCGCTCTCACAGGCAGCTTGGTGATGATTAAGAAGGTACATTGGGTCGGAAACAAATACTTCTGGCTCCTTTGTTTCAGAAATACTAAGAGAGGAGACTGCTGGAGGGTTGATTTTGAGTTTTTGAATGTTGGCATTTGTTTCTGGTAGGGAGGGATAAACTTTCGAACTTAAAATCTTGACAGGAAGGAAATATTCTTTCAACAGAGGGATGAGAGTCTCCTCCTCTCAGAGACAATTCTAGTCACACCAGAATAATTTGTAAATCTGAACAAGAAACAGTTCTTTTCACCGTTTCCCATTCCTGATAAAGTGTTTGTGATGAACTACGTGAATGGAATTCTGTTACCAGACTTCAGTTACTCTTCATTTTAAAACCCTTTTTTAGTGAGTTGCTTCCGGAAGTGTGTGGTTTCATGTTGGCCTGAAACTCATTTGTGCATTAGTCATCCCAGTAATATACCAGAGAGGCATAGCACCGCTCTAACTTCCTAAGGACAGAAGAGACAGAATATAATAAAAATTCTACAGAAATATGGTGCTTTATGCCATTAGTGTGATGTTGCCAGGCAGGAAATCTTTTCAGAAAAACTGGGACAAATCTTCAGAGTGAGCATTTATAATGCTTTTTCTATAGTGTTGCCCCAGTTACTATCAAATATAAACAGCTGCATTTCTGGGCTTTGTCCTGACGATGGTCCACGTGTTTGGGCTCAGGGAGCACAAATCTGTAGCTTCAGTGAATTACTGCCATTTATTTTGTTAGTTTTGGGGGCTTGATTGTTGAGAATCCAGTGATATTTATCTGTTCACCATATGTCCAAGTTTTAATAAATTTATACAAATTAATTCATTAAAATATGACTATGTAAATATCCATGATTAATATTTGAGAGGGAATTCCATTTTAGAATAATAACAGGAAATACCATTTTAAGATGCCAGACAACATAATAAGTATTTCCCATATAATGATCCAATAAAATCTCAGTAAAGCATATTTTATAGATGAGAAAACTGAGACTCAGAAAAATTAAGAAATTTAACCAAGTTCCCACTTAATTCAATGAGTTCTAACCCAAACCTCTAGGCTCTTAGCAAATATTCAACAAAAAAACTACAAAAGACACCACCATTACCCCTGCTCACCCAATCATTCTTTCTTCCATGTTGGAGGTGCTGCTTTCCAAGTTTAAGCCTGGAAATACAAAAGAAGCCTAAAGTAGTTCTCTGGTAAAAGGCACCACTTTGGTTTGCACATGAAGATTCTCTAATATTATACTGCAAATTAAAGGAATGCTGGCAAGTGAGGTGGACTTTTTTTTCTGAACAGAAAATGGATCCAACAACTTATTACTATTGCCAAATGTGAGTGGACAATAATGATTTCTATGTGTTTATATTCAATATTAATAATTTTTATTATTTTCTACTCCATGTCCATCAAAGGAGGTGTGTTTCATACGAATTTAGACATGTTTAAGAGATCATTCCAGACTCAAAACTGCATCTAATGAGGCTGAGCAGAACCACACTCCATCCGTGTTCCTCACACCATCCGTCTCTACAGAGACAAGCCTTTAGAGCTCTTTGTGAAGTGGAGGCACAAAGCTGATGAAGGGCTTTTTGACCCAAGGCTGAATATAATCCAATATCTAACAGCAGACACCTGTCTTCTCACCTCAAAAGTAGATTTGCATTTAATACATGAGCTGAATTCATGTGACCGTCAGACAGTTTCCAAATCGAGTTACTCCCTTCAGGGCTGGGGACTCCATTTTCCAGTTGGAAGCCTGCGGCGCGATGGCCTTAGCAGAGCGTCACCAGGAAAGCAAAACGCTGAGTTCTAACATTCAGATGAGAATTAGCTGTTTAAGACTTGAAATATAATTTCCACCAGAAATCACGCTTCAAATAGTCATGTCTTCACCTTAGCTTTCCGACAGTATTCTCCTGACAGTTCTAGCACAGTGCTATGTGGAAAAGAAAGGGAAGATTTCTTTCAGCTGGACCGTTTGTTTGCCGCTCTCTCCAACTTCTGAGAGCACTTTGCTCACAGCCTCCCGGGCCCTCTCTCCGTGCATACCTCCTCTCAGGCTGCTAACCTTCCCTGAATCACAGGTCTCCCATGGGCTAATTAGAATGGAGATTACTAAGTTCTACCTCTTATGTAGGCATTTCTGGAAGTGGGGCATGGACCCTGCATTTCAACCAGCTACCCCGGTGATTCATTTACATGCCGAGCTCTGATAGTTACTCCACTAAGTGTTCTGGCTCTCAACACCTACTTTTACCTCCACCCAAATCCAGACTTCTAGTCACTCAAGCTGGCTGAGCTCAGCTAAAGAGGAGACAAAGGCTATGGGTTACTGCAATTTTTGCTAAAGATTTGGGTGATGGTATCCTCAAGCTCCTTGCACTTTTCTCCCTGATGGGTCCTCTGACCTAATGATAATCATTTTTAACAAGTAGATAGATTTCTTTTTAGATAGAGATGATTTTTTTCAAAAGTTGGCATTGCTATATGTAGAGATCTTTACCCCACTTTTTAAATTTTAATATTTTCTAACCTATTAGGTATTTTGTGACAAGAGAATTTTAAATGACTACTGAATATTTAAATGTTATAAATATGACAAGTTGCCTAGCTGCTGAACAATATCTCTCTTATAAACAAGGTTCCGATGAATGAATATTCTTGAATATAAATCTTTGAGAGAATCTTTCCTTTTTCCCTTGAGGTTCATTTCTGGAAAGAGAACTCAGTTTTCTCACTACAGATTGCAAACTACTCACTGGAAAGGATTGTACCAGTTTACATCCCCAGCAGCTGGGTGAATTCCCTTTTTCTAACCACACCATCATTCGTACGGAGCAACATCAGCACAAAAAAGTTCTAGACAGTTTTTTGAAAATGAAGAATCATCCAAGTTGTGACTTCAAAGAACAAAGAAATAAGGAGATAAAACTGAGTTATGTGAAGTTCTCCGGAGAGTGACTCGGTGACTCCGGAGCTGGACCATGTGGCCCTCCCATGAACCACGCCCACGGAAAGGCCAAGCAGATCATGAAGCTACAGTCCAGCAAAACTGGAGATGCCTCTCCTACACATCCAGGACAGTGACTAGTCAAGGGTTCACACAGGTAGTATAGGGAAGAATTACCCAAGACAAGATTTCCTGGGTCCACCCAGAGATTCTGACTCAGTAGAGCATAACTTCCCTTTTGATTGAGAACTTCAGGTGAGTTTAACAAAGGTGGCCGAGGACCTCACTTGGAGTAATACGAAACTGCAGAAGGTAAGAACATCTCTAGACTGCCGACCTTACAAATTTAAGCTTATTTTATCCAAGGAAATTACTCCAGTATTTCTCTTTCTGTGAGGAATCCACTCTCAGACCACTATAATTATTTTCTTCCATTCTGCAGTAGAATTCCATAAAATGATGTGCACCTACAAGCACTCCAGCTTTCCGTCTAGCACCCAGATGGATGTATGTGATTCTAGTGTGTGAGGAGGACAGAATGAGTGTAGCTGGCCATCTTTCCCACTTCATCCTCATGTATGAGTTCTAACCTGGCTTGGTTCTTGTAGTTCTAACCAGAATACAACAAGCAAATGCTTACTTAGCCTTCCAGTGGCATATTTGTTATATAAAAGTAGCCCAGGTAACAGACTGCGGTGTGAAAGTCAGAGAATGTAACTTCTGACATCCTTGGCAAGGACCCCAAGGCTAGGTCTCTCCATCAAGCGCGGTACTGAGAAGAGCTAGAGTCTGTGTTAGCATTTGCACTTCACATTTGCCAGTTCCAATTACCATCACACTGTGCGCTTAAAGGGGCCCTGTCAACATTGCTTAGATTCAAAGATCAAGTTCAATGACTTTCTGTTGTTTAAGCAACCAGTTTGTGATACTTTGCTATGGCAGCCTTAGAAAGTTAATACCTCCACTATAGTATGATTTGACATCACCCCCAACACACACACACACACACACACACACACACACACCCCTCCACCCTCCATCTCCATGCCTGAAGTGCTCCCGTTAGAGACTGTGGTCCTGGGGCCGTGACTATTCACTTTAATAGTCTTTCACTAAGTGCAATGCGTGTGAGCATACATTCTTGTTTCTCCTCCTAGGCCAAGCAGCTGGATGACTCAACTTTATATTCTCAGGTTACACATCAGGATCTCAATCGAGTGGAATTCAACAAACATGTATTAAGTACTCACTATGCGCCAGACATGCTCAGGGATCGGGACTGGAAAGCATGGAGTAACTCTCCCTGTTTGGAGAGTGCAGTCGTGCACAGTTGAAGGGCTCTGACGGAGGAGGCTTTAGGAGTACTGAGTGGGATGACTAATTTTGCCTGAGGGAGCAAGGGAGGACTCACAGAAAAGGTGAGCTGGAAAGGATGAGTTGCAGGTGACCAGATAAAGGAGGAAATTCTGACTGAAAGGAACAGGGTGTGCCAAAAGACAGGATAAGCCAATGAAGTCTGTTTGGAGGTAATGAGAACTTCAGGAGGGGAGAAACTCAAACAGCTTCATGCACCGTGGTTGGAAGCGGTCCATACTCCCCCGCCTGGTGCACGTTGCCCAGCAGCATCCCTGAAACAAGCAGCTGGTCCCAGCAAACCAGCATCACCGACCCCATTCCTGCTCCTTGGCTTCTAAGGGAAGGAAGGAAGCCGCCCAGGGGCCAGGGTCTCCACACACACCCCACTTTCCCAGGCCTGACTGCCCCTCTGGAGAGCTGGAAAGAAAGCAGTTGAAGAGATGAGCTTTAACTAGTCCCGCACATCTGCTCAGGAGAACATACTCTCTTTATTGCTGTCTTCACATCCAGGGCTCATTCCTCTTGTCAGAAAGAAGTCCTGGTGGTGTTCCTCCTTCTTTCTGTGTGGTCACTCTAGAATCTGTGTGTTTTGGCAAATAACTGCTATTTTTCCTATTTATGGAGTATTTCCCATGTCACACACTTGCAGGTTTTCTGTGGTCCGGTGGTCTGTCAGGGCCCAGCTGGCCAGCAGTATGGAACAGTCATTAACACCACAGATGCTTTTTATAGCCTCCGTGTCCAGCCCCAAGTTAAGTGCAGTTAGATAAGTCTAAAACTGCGTTAAATCACACATATCTAGCTGTGGGAAAGTGCTCATTTCTGATAAGTGCCTTTCAGATTTTATATCAAAGCTAAAAATAAAACTTCTGTACCAGCCAAATGATAAAATATTCATTTTTGCCTTTTCAAGATATAGGAGAGTAAAGTAATAATTTGGAAAAAGTATTTTGTGACTGATCTAAACCAAGCCATAATCCTTATAAGAATAAAATGTCCCAGGGTACTAAACAAAGAGCAAAATACCTCATTCCATTCCATTCTTCTGCTTTCTTATGACCTGTTTTGAGATGTAGAGATTTGCCAGGTGCCTATTCAGATGCTGAATTTCCTCTTTCAAACAGAATTTTTAGCAGCTGTGTAACCATCAACTGGCCTGTCTCCTCATCTCTCAATAATCTTCCATCTCATTTGGACTGCTTTTACAAATAACAATTTTACTGGGACATAATTCACATATCATATACTTCATACATGAAAATGTACAATTTAATGGATTTATTATATACAATTTAATGTATATAATTTAATATACAATTTAATGGATTTAGTGTATTCATAGAACTATGCAAGGGTAGTCAATTTCAGCACCTTTTCATCACTTCAAAAAGAAAGCCTACATCCAATAGCAGTCATTCTCCTTTCCTCCTGCCCTTTCCCCCTTAAGCCCTAGACAACCATGAATCTACTTTCTGTGTCCATAGATTTCCTATTCTGGACTTTTCATGTTAATGGAATCACACAATACATAATCTTTTGTGATTAATTTCTTTTTCTCAGCATAAATGTCTTCACAGTTGACCATGTTACAGTTATATCAGTGTTTTATTCCTTTTTACTACTGAATAATACTCTATTGTGCAGATGGACCACTCTTGCTTATCCAGTCATCAGGTAAGGGACATTTAGGTTGTATCCACTTTGAAGTAGTAACTAACTTTGCCCTAGGACATAACACTGCACAAGTTTTTGTACGGACACGTTTTCAGATGTTTCGCTAAGTCATATCACTTTGATTAGCTTTTCAGTGTGGAATAAGGCCATCCCCAGATTTCATATTTGACTGATAATGCTGCCTTCAAAGACTTACAAAAAGGTCCATTTTGCTGTCAACATAACTACATAAGTATTTGCACAAAACAAGAACTGGTAATCACTCTGGTAATAACCTCTGATGTATGAAGTGTAATCAAAATACACAATGAATGTCAAAATTTTTAAAAATTTATTACAGTAAAATTTAGATTGCCATTACTCTCTTTCAAAATATTTCCCCTAAAACTACTCTCCATCACTTCAAACTCATTTATTCAGTCATTCTGCAGCACTTCTAAAAGTTCTCCTTCCTGAGTCTCTTTATGAGACATGATTTTAAAAATATGGTCATACAGTGCCTTGGGGTGAATGGTTACCACAACTTGGGGTGAACAGAAAAAGGGGCTGGGGATCACAAAGGATACCTCACAAACCTACCAGCCCCAAAACTAAACAAAGAAAGCAATGACTTGCTGAACTCCAAGTCTGCAGATTTTCTTTTACCCACTCATTAAAAGAAAAAAACAGAAGGAATAAAAAGGTCACGCTGCTGTGGAGTACCATCCAATGGAAAGATAGGCTCATGAAAACATTTTGGTGTGTCCTCATCTACCTTATTCACTAGGTCTGGCACCATACAACTTCTGGCTCTTCCTCAAAATCAAAATAACCATGAAAGGTAAACATTTTGAATCAATTCAGGACATCAAGGCAGCCATGACAGTGAAACTGATGACACTCAAAAGAGAACACTTCCAGAAGTGCTTCAGGAAGTGCAAAGACTCATGAGATAGTGTGCTCAAAGCAAAGGAGAATATTTTGAGAAAGACTAATGGCAATGTGTCTTTTATTGCAATAATTTTTAAAAAGTAACTTAAATGTTCACTGTGTTTTTTATCACATTTCATAGAAGAAGCATCAGTTGGTCAGCAATTGTGTTGCCTCATAACCTAAGGAAGGTTCCGTGCCATTTGAAATACAAACCACACTGTCAAAAGTTAATCTTTAGTAAGAGACGCTCTTCTCCTTTGTGTTATATTTAATGGTTTAATAACAAAATAGAACCCCGTGATTTTCAGGGCAGGCACAGGGACAACAATATAGGGAGTTCATACCATCTGCTCTCAATATCAATGTTGTACTTTTCTGTTTGTGGAATATTTCACATCAGCACCGAGCATTTGTGATGATCCAGGCTTTGGGCTCGGTACAGAGGTAAAAATGTGACCAAGATGTGATCACACTCTTTGCAAAGCCACAACGCAGCATGAAGATGAGTCTGGATGGATGGGCCCATCACTAATCCCCAGCAGGCATCAGTGTGTGGCCACTGAGATGGAGGACAAAGTGCTACCAGGTGGGGACCTCAGGGAACGTCCCAAGGGAAAAGTGACACCTGACATGCATCTTAGTAAGATTTTGAGATGTAAATTGTATGAAAAAGATATGGAAGAATTGCACACCAAAAATATATGAATAAAAGCAAATAAACAAGATCACAAAAAGTTTGTTTGAAGAATTCATATTTAAATTTCCTCAGTACTACATTCTAGGCTCAACACTTTGTCAATATCCCTAGGTTTTCTAGATAATTTCTTCATTTCTAAAACAGGGAAAATAACACCACATGTGCTGTGAGGTCTAACTGGTGATATATTTACAATGTTCAACACAGTTTCTGAAACATAGTAAATTCTCAATAAAGAATTGGCTTCAGGGCTTGGATATAATGCAGGAAGATAAAAGGGAGCAAAAGGTCGATGTGACCCATAATGCAGAGAACACTGATCTGGGATGAGAAGTTTGAATGTAGATCTATACACAATAAACGACCTCATTTGAGTTATGCTTTGACAGAAAGAGGTAAGATGGGGGAAGCTTTAGAAGGTCAATGAAGCAGTCTAGCCCTGTGTAAAGCTAATATGGCAAAAAGTATAGAAATTAATATAAGGAGTGTATTTGAAAGGTTTTATAAATGTGGGCTATACCTAGTATATGGCAGCTGCTTATACTTTGATGCAAAAGAGTAGCCAAAGCTTTTGAATCAGTGTAGGTAGGAGACGACTGCCATGAACCTGAAAGACTGAACTGAGAGGAAAGGGGAGATGACACTGAGGTCTGAGGAGTGTGAGGCACCATGAGGCACCAGTATGAAGCAGTTCAGGAGACAGAGCGAGAACTTGGAGAACTTCGGCATGGAAAAGAGACTCTGCTGTCACCTCTCAAGAACTACTAGGTGAGAACTATTTTCTCAGGAGTGTCATGATTGCCATAAAGGAGAAACAAAAACCGAGAAGTCCTTGAGACCAGCCCTGCCTGTCTAACAGTGTCGCCAACAAGAAAATCCTTCACAGACTGTCAAGTGCCGAGAAGCACAGGCACAAGCAGCTGCTGAGGAGCAGGCCCCAGGGAGCCCCACACACCTGTGACTTCCTCCTAGTTCTGAGCAGCAGTCAAATGAAATGGAGCCCACTAGTACTGGAAGAGGAGGTGACAGGGAAGGACTCATTCTGCCAAATTTTTGACAAGAAAAATTGCTCACATATACTTCAGGAAACTTTGTTGATCATTTCACCTTTCTGGGCTATTCCAGCTGCCTTTTGAGTTTGAACTTCCAGCCACTTCCTCAAATTAAGTAAGGATCCAGGGGGACTTCTCTGGCCGGAACCCACGGGTGGGTGCCGTCTACTATCCTCTTCCTTGCAGGAAGCAACCTCAGGAGCAAACCAGTTTTTCTGCCATCTTGTATTTTGCATCAGGTCTTTCAAGTGCAAATAGTCCCCACACTTTATAGTCATTAAAGGACAGGGGTGTTAGGGGGACAATTGGCCTTAGACTGTAGTGAAATCTTATTTGACATCTCTGGAGACCAGAATCTGCAGCCTCAGGAAGGATAAGAACGTCAGCAGTGCCAGACTCCGCAAGTGCTGAGGTTTAAAACCTGTAAGCTGAAGTTTTTCACAGGGCCTTGGGAGGTAGCCATTTTCTCCCAATTTTCAGACAAGGAAATGTGGCTAAGAAAAGTCAAGTTGCCTGAAGTCAGAAGCTAGTAACTCAGCCACAAGCTGTACCTGAACTTGCCAGACAGCAATGTTTATTCTAAGGGAAATTTTCTGTTAGATTTGGGAAGATTCTGGTAGCTGTTGACCACCAGAGTCCCCAGTACACAGGCTCAGACTCCTGTGCAATCCATGGCCTTGGACTTTTTTAATTTTCCAGTTAAATCATTTAACACTTTGCCATTCTTGCTAAATTCACCACTCCATGTATTTTTCTGCTTACATTTTATTATCAAATACCTCTATGAATGAATTAAAGAAAACCATGCCCATTTAGGTTTAACTTTTTCTTACATTCTTTTTAGACAAAACCTGATGGGGAAGAAGGGTTAAAATAAATTCCACGTCAGTGAAGGGTAAGTCTGCCTTGCTATCCTGGAAGTGCTTATGTGTAATTGGTTATACAAATACCTTTCACAAACGAGATTGTAAAAGTGCAAAACACAAATTTGAAAACAGTAACAATAAATCTCTATTCTAGGAATGTAGGAAAATTAGTAAAAGTTATATATTTTATTTGATAAATTTGAAAATATAACACATGCAAAATACACAATAAATCAGAGTAAACTAAGAATTTATACATAATTATTAACTTATAAATTTAATAATTCATCAATATGCCCTAGGCAATGTGCCCAAAAAAGTGTGTTTTGTTCTAGGAAAGTGTATATAGAGTAAAGCAGGCTTAGTAAGGTTCACAATTTTGCTAAAATAAATCACTATCTTCTAACTTTAAGAAAAAACAGTAATTCTTAGGGCTATAGTAAATACAAGTTTTAAAAATTATGTTCTGTCCTAAGAGGTAACTACTCCCACACAAAGGCATTTACAAGAAAATAGCTGGAAAACTCAAAAGTCTAGTACTTATTTTGCACGGGTACAATATTTTGTTATTATTTACTTCAGACAAGGTACTTATATCATACTTTCTCTCAGCCCTAAGAAAATGGAAAATAGTAAAATAATATTCAAAGCACACTCACATCATTATGAGATCTTTGATTTTTTTTGTTTTGAGGAGCTCTAAGGTTTCTTGAGCTTTTTATCACACTACTTCTCAAATTAGTCTCCTTACCTAGAATAAATAAGAAATTAAAATATACAGATTTATAAGCCTTCTGAGAAGGGTTATTTGTAAGTTGGGTTTGCTCTAAGGATGACTTGTGTTGATTTTATTGAGATAATTCAACCCGAGCTCCAGTCCTTACAGGAGGTTTTCTTTTCCGTGGCCAGAGCGCATCTGACAACTTTCTACTGTGTGCTGTCAGGTGAAGAAGGGAGAGTTAACGCGGCATGCACCCTCATGGGTAGAAACAAGAGCTGTGTGGTTCTGTTCATCAGCTCTCAAGGGCTTCATCTCATTCTTTGGCCAATCTAGCTTCATTCTCTACGGTCATCCTGCTCTTGCTGACACCCTACATCTGTTGATCCCGAACAAACTCCTTTCCTGGTAAATCCCACTGTCTGATGTTTTTGGTTTTTTGTGTAGGGATTGTTTTTGGTTTTTGCCAGCATCAAATTTATTCATTTTTCAATCTTTATCAAGTTAGTTATAAACAGAATAACAGCCAGACTAACATGCCAAAAAACATATACGACACATAATTATACTAAGTACTCTTTCAGATACATTGACTGAATTACAACTTCTCTCTCTCTCTCTATCTCTCTTTCTCTCATTGCCCCTCTTGTTTTTCACTTTATTTACTTATTGGGTTTCTTGTATAAGAGAAATGATACAATATTTAAGCTTTGTGTCTGATATATTTCACTGAACATTGTGGTTTCAACATGCTCCTATTTTTCTACAAATGACTCAAGTTTATCTCTCTTTATGGGAGAGTAGAACTCCATTGTGTATAGATAACTAAATTTTCTTTATCAATTCTTCTGTTGGTGGGCTTACAGAAGGCTTCCAAGATTTAGGTATTAGGGATAGTACATTGCTATGCATGTGTCAATATAATATAATAGCCTTAGAGAAGATACCTAGAAAGAGAATACCTGAGTCAGTGGAATTCCTGTGTTTAGTTTTTTAAGGACTCTCCATACAGATTCCCAGAGAGGCTGTATTATTTTACACTCCCACCAACAGTGGATAAGAGCTCCTTCCTCCCTGCAGCTTCTCTGGCATTTGTATTGATTGATTTCCTGATAATAGCCATCCTTTCTGGAGTCAGATGGAATCTCAGAGTTGTTTAATTTGCATTTCTCAAATGGTCAGTGATGTTGAATATTTTTTTTATGTATTTATTGGCCATTTGTACTTTATCTGAGAAGTGTCTATTTGTTTCACATGCTTACTGTTGATTGGGTCTCGGAATTTGGGGGTCTCATTTTGCTGAGTTCTTCACATACAGTGGTACCTCGGTTCACAAACAATTTGTGGTACGATTCTGGGAAAAAGGGCTATGTTCGTGTTTGTGTAGGGAAGATAGCCATGCTCTTGTTTGTCATTCAGTGAGGAGTTCATGACTAGAAGCAGAATTTTGCTGACCGCTTCAGTTCATGAACTGAATTGGTTATGAACAGAAATGTTCGTGAACCAAGGGACACTGCATTTCAGATGAGTACCTTTGTCTATTGAGTACCTGGCAAAAGTTTTTCCATCCTGTGAGTTGTCTCTTCACTCCGTTGGTGGTTTCCTTTGTGGTGCAGAAGTTTTTCAATTTGATTTTATCTCATTTGTTGATTCTTGGTTTTATTTCTTATCTCACCAGAGTTCTAGTCAGAAAGTCTTTGCCCATGCCTTTGTCTTCAAGAGTTTTACTTATTTTGTCTTCCAGCAGATTGTTTCTGTTTTAATATTTAGATCTTTGATCAACTTTGATTTTAATTTAGTGCATGGTGAGAGATCTGAGTCTAGGTTCAATGTTCTGCATGTGAATATCCAGTTTTCCCAGAGCCACTTGTTAAGGTGGCTATTTTTCCTCCAATAAAAGTATTTGACCCTTTTTTCTAAGATAAGGTATCTGAGTGCACCTGGTGTTTTTTCTGCATCCTCTTCTCTTCGGCGCTATTGATCCACAAGTCTATGTTTTGTTTATTTGTTTTCTTGTTTTGGGGGGAGCTTTTGGGTTTTTTTGTTTGGTTGGTTTTGTTTTGTTTTTGCTAAAACCATGCTGTTTTCATCACTGGAGCTTTGTAGTATAATTTGCAATCCAGGATTATGGTGTCCCCTAGTTGTGCAGAATTTCTTTTATTATTCTAGGTCTCTTCTGGTTTCATATGTACTTCAGGATTGATTTCCCTAAATCTGTGAGGAATGCTATTGATATTTTGATTTGGATTGTTGTAAATCTGTATAACAGTTTGGAAGTATGGCCATTTTGACTATATTGGTTCTGCCTATGCAGGAATAAGGGATAACTTTCTATTTTCTGTTATCCTCTCCAATCTCCTTTTCAAAGTACTGTACTTTTTATGGTACAGATCTTTCACTTCCTTGACTATGTTAATTCCTAAGAATTTCTTTCTTTCTTTCTTTCTTTCTTTTTTTTTTTTTTTGATGCTGTTGTGAAAGGTGTTCTTGCCCCAGTTTCTCTCCAAGTGAATTTATTATTGGTGTACAGGAAGGCTATTGCATTTTCAGTGTTTACTTTGTATCCTGCTGCATTACTAAGTTTGGTTATTAATTCTATAAGTCTTTTGGTGGAGTTGTTGGGATCTTCAATATAAAAATCATGTCATCTGCAAATACTGATAATTTAACTCTTTTTTTTTTGTTAGGGTTTCACTATGCAGTTCAGGCTGGCCTTCAATTCACTTTGTAGCCCAGGCTGGCCTCGAACCCACAGTGATCCTCCTTCCTCAGCCTCCTGAGTACTGGGATCATAGATGTGCACTACCATGCCTGGCTGAATTTTTCTTCCCTACCCATGTCCCTCTTATTTTTTTCTGTTGTCTAATTGCTCTGGTTAATATTTTGAAAACTATTTGAACAGGAGTGGTGATAGTGGACATCCTTGTCTTGTTTCCAATTTTAGAGGGGTAACCTTCAATTTCTCTCCACTTAATATGATGTTGGCCATTGGCTTGTCATACAGACCTTTATCAAATTGAGATAAAGATATACCTATACCTATAACTATACCTATTTTCTTTGTTTTTTTTGTGTTTTTTTTTTTTAACCACGAATTGATTCTGGATTTTCTCAAATGATTTTTCTGTGTCTATTGAGATGATCTGTGGATTTTTTTCATTACTTCTGTTTATGTGGTATATTACATTTATTGATTTGTGTATGTCGAACCATCCCTGCATTTCTGGAAGGAATCCTACTTGGTCATGAAGTATGATCTTTTTAATGAATTGTTGCATTCTGTTTGCCAGTATCTTATTAAAGATTTTTGGGTCTATTTCATTAAAGAGATTAGCCTATAGTTCTAACTTTTGGTTGAGTCCTTTTCTGGTTTTAGAATTAGGGAAATGCTTGCTTCAAGGAATGATTTTGGGCATACTACACTAGTATCTTGGTTCACAAACTTAATTTGTCCCATGATTCTAGAGAAGATGGCCACATTCATGTTCATGTGGGAAAGATGGCTGCAGTCATGTTTGTTACCTGATACAGTGTTTGCAAACAAAAATGAAATTTTGCCAAATATTTCTGTTTGCAAAATACAAACAAAAGCATTCATGAGCTGAGGTACCACATACTTCCTTTTCAGTTTCATTAAAGAGTTTGAGGAGTATGGACATTAGATTTTCTCTATAGTTCTTATAGAAGTTGTCAGTGAATTAATTGGGATCTGTGCTTTTCTTAGTTGGTAGTATTTTTAAAGTACTTCTTTGATCTCATTGACTGATACAGGATTATTCAGAATTTTTTATCTTCTTGGTTCAGTTTTGGAAGCTTGTATGTATCTAAGCATCTATCAATTACTTTTAAATTAGCATTATATTAGACTATAGTTTCTCAAAGTAGTTACTAATGATCTTCTGGATTTTGGTAGAATCCATAGTGGTCTTGTCCATTTCACTTCTAATTGCATGCATTTGGATCTTTTCTATATTTTGGTAAGATTGGCTAAGCATTTATCTTGTTGTTGTTTCAGTGAATCAATTCTTTGATTTATTGATTCTTTGTACTGTATTTTTTTTAGTCTCAATTTTATTAATTTATGTTCTGGATTTTATGATTACTGTCCTCACAGTAGTACTTGACTTGGGTTGTTCTTGTTTTTCTAGCACCTTGAGGTACATCACTAAGCTATTTATTTGAGCTTGTTCTGTTTTTCTGATGTGATCATTCATGACAATAATCTTCCCTCTTAGGACTGCTTTATTTTGTTAGATAGGTTCTATATGCCATGCTGGCATAGTCACTTTATTGTAGGAACTACCCAATTCAATCTTCAGTGTCTTCTGTGACCCACTGATTACTCATGAGGATATTGTTTAATTTCCAAATGTTTACGTGGTTTCTTTTGCCATTGATTTCTGCTTCATTGCACTGTGATCTGATAAAAGGCATGGGACGGTTTTGATTATTTTGCATTTAGTTAAGCATGCTTCTTGGGCTACTATGTGGTCTACTTTGGAGAAAGTCACATGTGCTGCAGAGAAGAATGTATATTGTGTTGCTGGATGGAACACTGTAGAGATCTGTTCATTCCATTTGTCTGAAAGTTCGGTTCAACTCTGATATTTTTTTGTTGACGTTTTTATCTAGTTGATCTTTCTATTTGTGACAATGAGGTATGGAGTTCCCTCATTATAATTATGTTGATGTTTATCTGATTGTTCATGTCATTTTTGTGTTATGAATATTTGCATGCTGATATTTGATGCATATATGTTTATAATGATCTCATCCTGTGGAATTGTTTCCTTAACCAATACATAGTGACCTTTTTGTCTCTTCTGATCCACTTTGGCTTGAAATCCACTTTCTCTGAAATTAAGATACCTACTCCTGTTTTTTTCCAGTTTTCTGTTGCATGGGATACTGTTTTCCATCCTTTGATTTTTAATCTGTGCATTTCTTTTTGAATTAAATATGTTTCTTGTATACAGCATGTAATGGTTGATATACTGTGTCAACTTGAGAGGCTTAGAAGTTTAACTCAGCGGGGGACCTGGGTCCTTACTTTGTAAACATCTTGAGCTTGTGAAAGAGGAGGGCACAGAGATGGTGTGAGTGCTACACCTGCCCTAGGGAGTGGTAGCCTACTTACAATAAATACAAGGGAGGAAAAGAGGCTTGCTCCTCCCCCTTTTGCTCTTGTTGCATCTGCTGTCTTCTGCCACCTTAACTATTGCCCCTGTGCCATGCCGCCCTGCCTTGGAGCCAGCTAATTACAGACTGAAACCTCCATAAACTGTGAGCTAAATAAACCTTTCTTTTAATTTTGGGTCTCAGGTATTTTGTTTCAGCAAGGAAAGTGAGAGAAAAGTAACCAAGACACTGCATATAGTTGGAACTGTTTCTTGACCCATTCTGTCAACCTGTGTCTGTTGACTGTGGATTGAGACCTTCACAATAACAGTCACTACTACAAGGTTTTGACTTATTCCTATCATTGCATTATTTTCCTTTTATGAGTTCATTTATTTTCACCTTTTGCATAACTGCTCATCCCACCAAGTATATTCATTTTTTTTAACTTATTGGCAAACAAAACACAAAAACAAGGAAAGAAAAAAACAGAAATTTCTGTGATTTTGAATTTTTTTTCCCCAGGATTTACAATTTTAGGGCAGTGCCCAAGTCAAAATGTGTTGCTGCTCTCCATGGTAGATAAGGAAGGCAGTCAGGCCAAAGGTCCATGCTGGGTGCAATTAGTAGGAGTAGGGTGAGGACTCCAAGGTAGAACTTTCAAATCCAGAGCAACTCGCCTGGGCCTGGCCCCTGGCTATGGAGGCAAGGCCTTTGTCCTCCAGCTCAAACCCCTCATGGGTGTCTTTCCAGCCTGCTCTTTGACCACAGCTGTAAAAGGGTAGCTACCTCTTTCCCAGTCACTGTAGGAACATAATACTGTGAGCCCTGAAGTGAATCCCACAGCTGCACTCAGTCTCAGGTTCAAACAAGAGTTCCCTGCAATGGCATCTGACCAAGCACTATCTCCAAGGATATGATGGGTGCTGACACTGGAGTCACTCATGAGCCATTGCCTGACAGAGCCCTATGTGAAAACAGAATCCCATATTGTCCCTATAAATCACCCTGCTGATCCATTCCACACTAGCATTTCTACCTGAGGCCCTTCAGAGTCCCCAGCTTTCATTTTGGCTCTATAGTTTGATCTCCCTTTCCATTTTTAAAAATTTTGTTTACTTGTTTAGTTTTTGGTTTTGTGAGATAGGGTCTTGATACTAGTTCAGGCTGGCCTCAAACTCACAGCAATCTTCCTACCTCAGCCTCCCAAGTGCTGGGATTACAGCATTTGCCAACACACCTGGCTCTGGTCTCCTTTTCCTTGTGAGCCATGAACAGGAACCAGGGAGAAAGTGTAGACTATCTCTCCATTTCTCTGCCTTGAATTCTTTGTAATTTAATTTTTGTGTCAGATCCTTCCTGGTTCTTGGAGATTTCCTCTCTGTTTTTCTTCCCTACTTTTTTATTGCCCATTGTCTAGATTCTGAATTTTGGAGAGGCTGAGTTGTTGTCACTCACCACTTTGCCATTTCTTGGAAGTCCTACCTGACTTTAACAACCCACCAAGGGCTGCTATATCCTAATTGTAAAACATGTGGAAAAAATGAAAGCCACACTAGTTATGTAGATGGAAGCCACATCCAATTCATATTATCTGCCTGTCCCCCTCCCCTGCCCCTCCATGCCTTTTCCGACCTCTGAACCTTCTTCTCCATTCTATCTCCTTTCCATCCTTCAAGACCGAGCACAAAGTTTGGCTCCGAGGAGGATCCTCTGTCTCAGTCCCAACCCGTAAGGCCTTGAGGGAGAACCCTAGGCATCCACAGAGGACTTCTCAGTGGTACTGCTTGCCGAGTGATCAGCAAGGGCCCAGAGCCAGAACATGTGCTTAATTCTCAGTGCCGCATCTTACCGACTGTGTGATGCTGGGAAAGTTATTTAACCATATTGCCTCTCAGTTCCCCCATATGCAAACTGTGCCTTGTAATAGTGCCGTCTTGTGAAGTTGTTATGGAAATTAAATGAAATCATATTTATAAAACCCAATCCTGGTTCTTTCAATTTTCATTCTTAATGAGTCCATGTTTGCAGTACATAATAATCACATTCCTTGTGGGGCGTCTGCCTGGACAGAACACATCCCAGTTTTTTCTTTCTTTTTCCTCACTTGCAAAAGATCTCTCCTCTTCCTCTTATGTACTTTTCACTCTGCTCTTTATTTATATTTTTGGGTTTCTCATATCAGAGAAGCCATGTGACATTTAAGCTTGTGTGTCTGGTTTATTTCACTTAACATTATAGGCTCCAGGTCACCCATTTTTCCACAAATGACTCAAGTTTATTCTTTTTTATGGCAGAATAACACTCCATTGGTATAAATACTATGTTTTCTTTACGCATTTATCTGTTGATGGGCACATAGTTTGCTTCTAAGATTTAGCTATCATGAATTATGCTGTTATGAACATGGGTATCCATGGATCACTGTAATAATATCTTTAATGTTTTCAAGAAGATACCTAGAAGGAGAATACTTGGGTGAACTGGAACTTCTAGTTTTAAGGTTTTAAGGAATCCTCATACTGATTTCCATGGTGCTCATACTAGTTTACACTCCCACCAGCAAGGGATAAGTGTTCCTGTTGTACTTAGAGTTCACAAGTGAAACAGTTTAAAATAGGACACATAATTTATGGGATTGTCTTATAATATTCACAAGTGAAATGCAAAAGAATGCAGGAGATCTGTCCACACACCAGCAACCCAAAGAATCCAGCTGAGGGCCTAGATCCCATGGCAATGTCCTGCATGAGTCTAGCTGAAGATTTAGGGCCTATGGCAATGCCCCCCACAAATCCAACTGGAGGTCTAGAGCCCATGACAATGTCTCATGGGTGTCTATTTCACGGATTTGCAATGAGAAGGCCCAAAGGTCAGTGGTGGACACTAGAAAAGCTATGCCAGCGAGAAGAAGGATCTGTGTTAGCGGGCTGAGGGATCTGCATTGTATCAACCAGAGCTCCCTCAAAGTGAAGTGCAGCCATCCTCAGCGACAGTGAGGTCCTGAGCTCCTCCGGCAATGAGAACAGCCGAGTTCGTATCAGGAAAGCCAGTGCAACAAGCTTCTCCAGGAGAATCAACAGCACTATCTCTCTCCAGTTCTCTTTTTCATGCTCTTGGCAACAACCCTTGGATGGGCCTTCCACTCCCAGCACCACACTGACTTAGTGCAGCTGGGTGTTACAAGGTGACCACCAGTTGTCAGTCCACCACAGTTCATTTTACCTCACCAGCCTTTCCTGGTTCTCATTCATCCTCTTCAAAGTGTCCCATCTACTTCCTTAGCCACTATACCTGTGGATTATGTTGGAATCAGGGCACAGACTCATACTCTGCTGCTTCAGAATACACTGCTCTTCCACTAACGCTCTCAGCCACATTTATCACAGGAAAGCCAGGACCAGGTGGATACTAGAATTGCCTTAAACCTATAAGACTTTGGAAATGGGCTCAAGCTTCCCATTTTCACAGGCATTAGAGCCTTCTGCTTTCTCCAGTCCTGGTATGAGAATGCTGTGCCTCTGAGAGATTAGTGTTAAAGTAGTTAAATGAGAGAGCTATTAACCTTTTCATGGGAAAGACAGAATTGACCAGAACCCTGTTGCTGCCTTCCAGTCTTGCTGGGGTCCCAGCTGAGCCTGGAGAGAGGAATCCAATGAAGTGAGGAGCCCAAGGCCTTCTCCAGGGTCTGATCAGCCAACAACCCTAGGTTCTACCTGCAGCATACACTCCTCCTACACATTTATCTGTGCTCTCCAACCCATGGTCCAATGGGAACATAAAACATAGTATTCTAAAGCTGATTATGCCCCACCAATGACTTCTACCTCACACGGAGGAAAAGGAAACTGTGCACAATTCAGCCCATGGAACCTCTCCAGGGAGCTGCATGTACAAAGCCCTCAAATGTAGCTACGTGGACAGCAACAATGGGAAAGGTACATGTGTGGAAAGAAGATGATAAATATTTTTATTTTCTTTTCACCAGAGCTATCCTTAACTTTTCACAGGTTTCCCAGCAGAAAAGTCAGAGTGGATGATAACATGAGAGAAAAATGTTCCACCATGGCCAGATTCTGTCCTCCAGAGAGCCACTTGCATGCACGTGCAGGGGCCGCAGAGTCCCAGCTGGCTGGGAGTGGGTGAGGAGGTCTTGTTGCTTGCTGGGACCAGGAATGGAGTGACCTTTGTCTACTGGCCCTCTGGGAAGATGCAGCTCACATTGCATCATGCTTCAGGCTGTCACCTCGGATGGCCTCACCAAGGGAAGAAGAGCAACAGCATGACCTCATAATGGCCTCTGTGTTTTCCTGCCAGGGTGCTGAGACCCTGACACTCCCTCTGGTGGACTGTGAAAATTACCAGGAAAAGTGTGGTAGGGGGATGCTTTTTTCTTTTTCAAAACATGGCTGATTCTTAAACCGTGCCCACAAATCATCTCTTCTTAAAACAAACAAACAAA
>NW_004955466.1:13164486-13191678 GCF_000276665.1 Chinchilla lanigera
AGAGAGAGAGAGAGGCTGCTTATTGAAAGAAAAAAGCTAAAATATTAGTGTCTTAGTTACTTTTCTCATTGCTGAGAAAAAAATACTTGCAAAAGTTAAAGGAAGAGGGGCTGGGGATTTAGCTCAGTGGCAAAGCGCCTGCCTGGCAAGCCCAAGGTCGTGAGTTAGGTTTCCCGTACCGGAGAAAAACCAAAAAAAAAAAAGTTAAAGGAGGAAAGGTTTATTTAGCTCACAATTCATAGAGATTTCAGCTCATAGTTCACTAGCTCCAAGGCAGGCTGGTGTGGTAGAGAGGCATCACAGAGGAGAAATGGTTCACGGCAGGCAAGAGCAAGCAAGGGGCAACCACAACTCTTTCTATCCCTTGTATCTTACCCAGGCTACTTATATAACCAAATCATGAGTGCTTCTACTTACATTTTCATTTTTCTGTCCTTCTGGCTCCTGAATGACATGTGAAAGGACATTGGTGTGCTGGTTCTATGGGGAAGGAACACTTACTATTGATGAGAGATGTTTAAAGTATTTTTAAATTACTGAAAGGTACAATTTCTGTTTTTTAGAAATTAGGGGAAGATTGTGTTATTCACTACAAAAAAAATGAAGAAAAAAAGAGAAAGTGGCTTAACTAGTTGGCTTTTCAGCATAGCTTTATATAAATATATTTGAGTGTATTTATTTCTAATTTTAAGACAATTTTTGTCTAGGATTATGGGAAATTGGTCATTTTCTAAAAACAATCATCTGTAAAATAGACAAAATAAGTGGAATTAACTCTTTCTCTTAAACAAAGGAAACTCTGAATGAAATTGCTGAGGAGGCCAGTTATACAGTGGGTATCAATGGGGCAGTCTGGGCAGCAGCAGAAGTCGCCAGCCTTGAGGTCACCCTCTTGCTGCTGTCGTGGCCACCTCAGAGGAGCTCTGGAAAACAGCAAGTTCGAGGAGCACACGAGCACGTAGATGTCTCCCATCGCGAGCTATTGAGAAATTCAAATTATAGCCACAATGAGACATCCCTGTGCACCAGTCAGAATAGCTAAAATTAAAAAGCATTACAAAACCAAATCCTGGCAAGGATATGGAGAAACCAGACCACTCATGTGCTGCTGGTGGGAGTGCAAAATGGTGCATCCTTTCTGGAAAACAGTTTGGCTGTTCCTTAAAACACAGAAACAACTGCTGTGAAACATAACCATGGTGCTTGTGGGCACTGATCCTAGAGAAATGACCATGTAGACATCATTCACTAGATGAATGGTTAGATAAACTGTGGTACATGCACATGATGGAATGCTACACAGCAACTAAAAGAGCTCAATTATTAATACATGTGACGATCAGTATCAGAATTATGAAGTATCAGAAGTATAGAATTCTGAAGTATCAGAATCAGAAGTATGAGTAAAGCCAATGCCAAAAGTTTACATATTGGATTTCACCATTAACATAGAATCCTTGTGATGACAAAATTATGGGAAAGGAGGGAGCACTGGTGCTTGCCAGGAATTAAGAATGTGGGAGAAATGTAGACGTGGCCACCAAATCCAGGGTTGTGTAGGTGATGAAAATATCGTGTATCTCTCCATATCAACCTCAGAACCCTGACTGGCGTACTGCACTACAATTCTGCAGATGTTGATTTTGGGTAAAACTGGGAGAAAGCTACATGGAAATTATTTCTTACAATTGCACAGAAACTACAATTTTCTTAGAATAAAAAAGTAATAATTTTTAAGCATAAAAAATGATCTCTGTATATCCCATCTATGACTGTGAGTAACCCGTACAGCTGTGACTTGTATGTCACCTGCCTGTGAGCTTCCTCTGTCAGTCTGTGGGGGCATATACTCTGGAGAAACCAGGATGCCCCCTCACACAGATCCCGGATTCCAGATTAAGTTTCATTTCCTGCCTTCTAACCCAGCCCAAAGATTTACTTGACTTGATGTCGACACAGGATTTGGTGCTGGGAATGAGCCTGCTGTTTTTTCAGTTCGTACTTCCTCTGAAGTAAGTAGCAATTTAGGTAAATAAGATGGTGAACATAAGCAAGAAATAATATCAACAAGATGTTTGCATAGTTGGTGACCTGCACCCATCTGACTCCAAATATTGATTAGGATATTATGTTTCAATGTTTGAAAAATATTTGTGATTTACTGTGGTGATCTGACTTCTGGTTCCCCAAAGAAGCCCAGGCCCTGGTGCCCGGGACTTGTGCACATGCCACTATGCATGGTAAAAGGGACTTTGCAGATGTGATTAAATTAAGGGTCTTGAGGTGGAAAGACTATCCTGAATTATCCAGGGAGGGCTCATGCAATCACAGAAGTTCTTACAAGAGGGAGAAAGGCTGTCACAGAGAAGAGGCACTTTGATTATGAGAGGAGATAGGCAGGATTTGGCTATAAAAGAAGAAACCTGGGTCCTCTGGAAGCAGGAAGAGGCAGGATCGCTTCTGAAGTGATCAGAGGAAATCAGCCCTGTGGATACCTTGATTTGGCCCTATAGATTCATCTCTGACTTTAACTCCAGAACTACAAGAGAAGAATATATGTGTTATCTCAAGTCACTGAATTTATGGTGATTTGTGACAGCAGCACCAGGAAACTAACACATCTACCATCAACTAGTAAATTACAAAGGGGAGAGAGACAGCTTACTCCCTTATTTAATTTATTGAAATATTAACTCGAAGATAAGTGTGGTAGATTATCTAATGGCCAACTTGTAACACCCAGATGAACAGAGTCAGCATGGCTCTGGGTGTGGAAGACATGCCTGAAGATTGCTACCAACAGCATAAATGTAGAACTGGAGATGCTGTGCTGTTGATTCTCCTGGAGAGGCTTGTCATGCTCATTTTCCTGATATGAACTCAGCAATTCTCATCATTGGAGGAGCTCAGGTCCTCACTGTTGCTGAAGATGGCTGCAGTTCTTTTAGGGGGAGCTCTGGTCCTTATCTTGAGCATTGCTTCCTGGCTCCAGTGCAGATCCTTCAGCCTGCTGGCACAGACCCTTCATCCCGCTGGTGCAGACCTTCTAGCTTCCACCACTGACCTGTGGCCCTTCCCAGCGCAGACCCTTGACACAGACTTGCATGAGACACTGTCATGGGCTCTAGGCTTCCAGTTGGACGCATGGAGGGCATTGTCTTAGGCTCTAGATCTTCAGCTGGATCCATGCAGGACATTGCTGTGGGATCCAGGCCCTCAGCTGGAGTCTTTTGGTTGCTAGTGTGTGGACAGATGTCTTGTACTCTTCTGCATTTGACTCTTCGGGTGAATATTATGAAATCCTATAGATTATGTTGGCTGTTCCTTAAAACACAGAAACAACTGCTGTGTTTTAAGCAGTTGTGTATTAAATCTTTTCCTTTGTAAAACTGGAGTACAACAGTAAGGTTTACTTTTATCTATACAGAGTACAATTGAACACTACCACAATAAGACACTGAACTACCTATAAAAATTAACTTTTTTGAACTCTGCTAGTAAAAAGGATGATTGCTGGCCCCAAAAAAGACATATAAAGAATTCTTTTGATAGTTTATTGAAAATTTGTATCATTTATCACAGCTTCAATAAGAGTTGAGCACAAGCTGGGTATGGTGGCACACATCTGCAATCTCGGCACTCAGAGAGGCTAGGGCAGAAGTACTGCAAGGAGAAGCCCAGCCTGTACTTTTTAGCAAGACTCTGTCTCAAAGTAAAAAAAAAAAATTTAAAGGGCTGAAGATGTAGTTCAGGGTGAAAGCTCTCTGTTCAATCCCCAGTACTGCCCCAAACAAACAAACACAGCAACACAAAAACAAAAAGAACACAGCATCAGAGCATTTCTCTGTTCTTTGTCTATTTCATATTTTGGATCAGCTTTCTCTTGGAAACCTCTTCCTGGCATCATTTCCTTATCATTAAATCATCATTGTTCATTCATTAAACAGGAAATTATTGAAATATACACTGTATATATGTTAAACTATACCTACACACATACATAGGGACTAAATTACACATAAGACTTAAATTATTTCCCTTAATTTTAGTAAGTGTATAAGAACAGTGAAGATTTTGATTTTCAAAAAGGTGAGTTCCAGAGAGATTCTTTGACATTATTAAAAAGTTTTTTGAGAGCATTGAAAAAGAAGCAGCTTTTCCGATGACTAATACAGGTGAAGCAGGCATCCCCATCGGAAAGTCCTCTTGTTCCAATCAATAGGCCACACCCTGGGGCACCCTTGCACTGAGCTCTGTTTTCAGATGAATAACTTGGCTAGAAACAGTGTCCTTTCCAAGTTTATTCATGTATATAATACACATAAAAAATAATTAGGATATACTTTTAAAATTTGTCACTAAAGTTTACAAACCATGGCACCTAGGAGTGAAACACAGGTCAGCTGGACAGACTCTGGACTGGCTATTGAGTGTCCCCCTTGGCTCTATCTGCTCATTAAATATTTCATTTACACAGAGCTGAATTCTGCCTCTGCCTAACATCAGTTTCCTGCACATTTGTTTAGATCAAATACAATTCTATCTTCTCCTTCCAACACTTGGAGACAGACAGCTCTCAGGCCCTCCTTCCAAAATCTTCCTTACGTTCCCAAGGTAAATATCCTTTTAAATTTCCTCTTCTGCATAGCACATTTCTCAGGCAAATCTGTCCATACTCACTTTCTCTGCTGTAGCTTCTGTAAACTGATTTTAAAATGTATTACTCAAAGCAAGCAGCTAGTTCCAATATCATCTGCCACAACAGGTTGCATTAGCAGGAAGTGGATGCTCTATTTTTATCCATATGGCAGGAGAGCATTTTAGCTTCCTTGAAATGATTTAAAACAAACCCATGCATGTCTTTATACAACACATTCATAGACAATGTATAGGAAGAATTTATCACAAGATAGAGCCCCATGTTACTATAAAAGAGAGATGCTCAGGTGGCAGGGAGGCATACAAGGGTTATGTCGGTCCACTCAGCTGTGACTGCGCAGATGCCCAAGAAACAGCCAGCACTTCTTCCCCACCCTCTTCAAAAGGCCGCACGGTGACATCCCACTGGGCCAGTTCTGTGTATTGCAGGTGTGGTGCTCTCCACGCGTAACAAATCCATAACGAGCATAGTTTGGCCCTTGCTTTCGTGGTTCCCGATTTCTAAACATTCAGCCACCTTCCATTTTAAAAATGTGTGCTTGAATTTCTCTAGGACGCAGTATTATCGTAGAGGATTTACCCTTTTGAAAATGTGAACAGGAAGTAGGTATCTCCACTTTGCTAACACCCACTCTCCTCTAGTGTTTTTTGAAGCTCATCTACAGCAGTTCTGAAAGCATTCCCATAGCTGTGGATCACCCTGGAATAAGATTCAGTTGGACTAACACATTTACACTAAATAGAAACAACTGGAATGCAAAAAGGCCTCCCTGCCTGACCATGAGCAGGGATCAGTGATCAGTGGGGCCAAGGGACCGGTGATTCCTTCAGATAAAAGATGGAGAAGCACCTCAGCTGGCCTGGCTCCTTCCCATCTGCCAAATCAGCCTCTGTGCTCTGTTGTGTAGGATGCTTGTGGACAAAGGCCTTCTCAGTAAGTGGTAAAGATAAATTCATAGTTGTATCATTTGATTATTAAAATAATGAGCTTTGGTGGATTAGTCAGCTGGAAATAATCCTATTCCTGCATAACATGAGGTCTGTCTTCTTTATCTTATTTTAAAGAGGAAAAAAACAATAAAACAGTTTCAAAACAAGCTAGTAGGAAAGCAAAATAATTAAAACATTACTTATTGTTATCCTCATAGTAGTTATTCAGAGTACAAGATATAGGTATGAAATATTGTTCAAACAATATTAGCTCAAACCTTTCTTTTCAGTGAACTAAGAGAAACTATCGGTATAACGATCTTAACTATATTGTGTGCGTGTGTATATATATATATATATATTTTTTTTCCTTTTCCTTTCCTTTCTTTCCCCTTTCCTCTATCCCAATTTTTTTCTTTTGAACAGTTTCTTCCCAATTCACAATATCTATTGTACATTTTGGGTCTTATTCACTCATTCAGTTTGTCACACTAGGGAGACAATATTATATTTACACATGCGGATCTGACATTTCACTTATGAGTATGGTCTCAAGTTGTATCCATTTACCTATAAAAGTCTCAAATTTATCCTTCATTATGGCTGAGTGATACTCCATTATATTGAAAGAAAATCACATCTTTTTATCCATTCCTCAGTTGATAAGCATTTGGGTTGTTTCCAAGATTTAGCTATTACAAATTGTGCTGCTATAAACATGGGTGCATATTATATCATTGTGGTATGATGTTACTTTCTTTCTTTTTACCATTGAAATACAGTGCTACTAAGGCAACACCTGGGATTTGTCACAATTATGAAACAAATTACTAAAATGTAAGGCCTTTAATCTGAAGAAGAATTCAACTAATATTATGCCACAACTGCATGGTTCTTGATGGTCCCAGGGAAAAAATGGCAAGGAGATTTAGAAAACATAAACAAGAGACAAAGCTGAGGTCAGGTGGAGTCCTCTTTCCAGATGAGAGAAGAGGAAACTGAACAAAAAGAATAGAAGTGTTTATTTACACTTTTGACAAAGTTAGTATCACAAAACACAGGGTTGCCTAGTGACTAATGACTGAATTCCAGGCAAAATGTTTTTCTCAGGACTAATATATTTCCAGCTTCAGCTACTCCTTACAATATTACAGTGCATCTCTGGTATCTTTCTCCCCTTCTCCTTTGTATAGTTTTGTGTTGGGTAGTGCAACTTCACCCTAGCTCCCCAGTGCAGTCACACACACAGATCACTCCTAACCCTGCTACACACATTGATGACTTCACATTGACCAGAAAAGTGGAACTCAGTACATTTGTTCACTGGTCATGAGGGAAAAAATATCTTCTTGCTATGGCTGCTATTGTACATATCCATAAGAGTGGGTCAAAAAATATGGTATGTGTTTAAAGAAAAAAAATTATTACAGTAAAAGACATATTGTCATTAATCCTCCACAGAGTATTTCCCTTTGAGTTGAATACATCTTGTCTCGTTATTCTTGCCACTTTCTGAAGCAGTTCTGGAAGTACTATCTCATGAGTGTCTTTAGGAGTTATGATCTTCGTCTGCCTTGTTTATTGAATCTGGCACCATGTGACTTCTGGTTCCTCCCATAGCCAAAATGATGATGAAATATAAACAGTTTGAATCAGTTCAGGACATTGAGGCAGCTGCAATAGCACAACTAAAGACATAAAGAGGATTTATGCAAGAGGACGTCTAGAGCTGCTTCAAAGAGTGGCAAGAATGCTGGAATAAGTGTGTTCAACATAAGATGGAGTAATTTGAGGGGGATGAATGGCAATGTGTCTTTTATTGTAATATGTTTTTCAAAAATTGAAACATTCACCATATTTTTCAGTCCAACCTCGTATTAATCAAGGGGAAAACTAGTTGAAGATAGACTTTACACTAGTAAAGACTTTACACTAGTTTATCTTAAATTTTCTACTGGGAAAGATCAGACAAAATACACATACACACACACTGGTGCTCACACATGCACTCAAAATATGTCCTTAATAGAACTGAATTCTGAAATTCATACTGCTTTGGGACTGGCCTTTGTCAAATTACCACCAGAAAATTAAACCCTAATAGCTCTAAGACATACCTTGTATGGAATAAATTTATTTCTCTCTTATGCATCTAGAATGCATATATATTATGCTTGGAAGAACTAATAAAACAGTCACTCAAAATTACTTTCTGTGTTCTGTGACCCAGATAAAGCACACTGGATTAAAAAGTATTTTGTTGTTCCACTTTGGTGATTTAATAAATCATCTCTAATGTTTAAACTAGTTTAAATTAAGATACTTCTTACATCTGAAGGCATCCTCACTGATACAGGGGCCAACATCCTTTTGTACATGTATTTTTGTCTTATGCTCCATCTGTTGCTCAGTTTGCAATTTTAAAAAAAATTAGTGGAAAATTTAGCCCAGTAGCTACAGACCCTTGTAGCTTATCTGCTGAATCTGTTTTCTGTTGATTCATTTCTCAGACATTCAAGACATGCTGAATAATGACACGAGGCTCAACTCATCAGAAAGCTGTAACAACTATAAATAAATATATAACTCACAACAGAGAACGAAAGTAGATGAGAGGGTTTGGATGTTGTCAAGTGTTTTTTTATGCATCTACTGAGATGATCATGAAATTTTTGCCTTATAGTTTAGTAATGTGGTTGGTTGATTTTCAAATGTGAATCTAACCTTGCATTCCTGGGATAGATGGCAAAACAGTGGTGGTAATGGTGTATAACCCTTTATTGTTGAATTGTGTATTTCTTCCTTCATGTTAAAAATATGAGTCAAAGTAACAAAAGAAGAGAAGTCCTTCAATGTGAAGAGAGGCTGTACTGAAAGCATAGCGCCGGTCCTTCCTGGGGAAGACTGGGCAATTTCCTCCTGAGATCAGCCAGAGGACAAGCATTCCCACTCTCAGCACATCTATTCAGTGCTACCCTGGGGGATAGGGCCAGGGAAATCAGGTAAGGCAAATGAAATAGTATCCAGGATTGAAAGGAAGTAAAACTGTGTACTTACAGATGATGTGGTGTTCTATGTAGAAGATCCTAAGGAATCCATTAAAAATCTATTAGAATTAACAAATTCAGTTAGGTTGCCATATAAAAACTCAATATAAAAATCAGTTCTATTTTTTTGCATGAGCAATGAATAATCTAAAATGAAATTAAGAAAAGAATTCTATTACATATAGTAAAAGTATGTCAAAAAAACCAAATCTCTTAAGCACAAACTTCACCAGAAAAAAATGCAAAACCTGTACTCTGAAAATTACAAAATGTTGCTGAAACCACCGACAGACATCTAAGCAAGTGGAAGGACATTGTGTTCACTGTTGGGAAGGGTTAGTATTATTAAAATGACAATAGCCTTAAATTGACCTATAGAGGCGATGGCAGCACTATCAAAGTCTCAATGGGTTTTCCTGCAAAACCTGACGAACTAATGTTAAAATCCATATGGAAATCCAAAGGGCCTAGGGACAATCCTGGAAAACAACAAAAGTGGAAGGCTCATACTGCCCAATTTCAAAACTTACTATCACAGTGCTATAATAAAGGAGGTAGTGTGGTATGGATATAAGAAAAAACATATATCCTGGAATAGAATTGAGCGCCCCAAAATAAATCCTCATATTCATGATCAAATGATTTTTTAACAAGAGTCTCAAAATAATTCAGTAAGGAAAGAACAGTCTTTTCAAAAGTAGACATCTACATGAAAAAGATTGAAGTGGGACATCTCACACTACATATAAAAATTAATTCAAAATAGACCTAAGTAAAAGAGTTAAAAATATTAAACTTCAGAAAAAAAACACAGGTTACATCTTTGAGATCTTGGGGTTATGCCTTATGACAACAAAAGCTTAAGCAATAAAGCAAACAAAATAGGCAAGTTAAACTTCATAAAAATTAAAAATTTAGGGATAGCAAAGAAAGTTAAAAGACAACCCACAAAGTAGGAGAAAACATTTGCAATCTAGATACCTGATAGGAACTTGTATTTAAAAATATACAAAAAATTCTTACAAGTCTACAAGAAAATGACAGATAGCTCAATTTTAAGATGGGCAAAAATCTGAAAGAGCATTTCTCCAAGGGATGTGTATAAATGGCCAATAAGCATATAGAAAGATGTTCAGTGCTGTTAATCCTGAGGGAAATGCAAGCCAAAGCCAC
Source organism: Chinchilla lanigera (assembly GCF_000276665.1). NCBI lineage: Eukaryota > Metazoa > Chordata > Mammalia > Rodentia > Chinchillidae > Chinchilla > Chinchilla lanigera. Next base: position 13,174,296 of record NW_004955466.1, read on the forward strand.
AATAAGGTACCACATCTCTCCTATTAGCGTGGCTAGTACAGAAACAAAACAATAAGCATAATCAGTACTGATGAGAATACATAGAGATGGGAATCTGTCAGGATACATTGCTGGTAAAAATGCAAAATAGTGCAGCCACTTCAGAAAACTTTTTGATAGTTCCTCAAAATATTAAGCTTAGAGTCATTGTATTATAGAACGCTTTCACTTCCAGGTAAATACCCAAGAAATGAAAACAAATGTCCACACAAAACTCATACAAGTTTATAGAAGACTTAAAAACTATAGACAGTTCCAATGTCCATTACTTAATAAACAAATAAACAAAATGCAGTGTATCTATACAACTGAACATTTTCAGCAATAAAAAGAAATACTGATACATTATATAACGTAGATGGAGCTCAAAAACACCATTCTGAGTCAAAGAAGTCAGATGAAAAAGACCACATATTTTATGCTTCTATTTATGCAAAATATAAAAGAAAATGGAAAATAGTGTTTGTCCGAGGAATGAGGAACAACTGCTAGAGGTTTCTTTATAGTAGGTTATTTTTTTAGGGTGAAGTTAGGTAACATGGATGACTATGAAAGTCTGCTACGATACTAAAAACCACTAAACTTTTGTATATTTTAAAGGGTAAATCATATGGTATGTAAAAGACATCTTTAAATGTTATAAAAAACAAAATAGTGAGCAGGTTTCATAAATTTATCATTTACTATCTCGAGCGTTATTAATATTAACATGCTTGTGATATGAACTTTTAAAGACATCAAATGTTGATCTTCCCATTTAGAGAAATTAATTTCAACAGATTAATTTTTAATAAATTCTAAAACTTGTCATATTAGATAAATTAAGCCAAAATATTGAAAGCATGAGATTGAAAAATAATAAACTTTAGGCTTAAAAATTTGTTTAATAACTTCAAAGATTAGTGTAAAAATTGATAAATTAAAAACATGGAAAAGTAAAACTTACTTATTTTATTAACTTGAAATGTTATGAAGAAAAAGTAAAACTGTTTGATTTGGCTGAATGTATATTAACTACTTGAAAATAAACCTAGTCATAAAAATAGCCTGCTTAGAACACCTGTGTAGTGATTTAGATATAATTATGAAATGTTTCATTGCTAAATTTTCACATTTGCTTTCCTGAGGCTGCTAAATTAGTTAACACAGACTCAAGCATATTTCTATCCTACTTTTTTGTTTGTTTGTTTGTTTCTGTTTTTCTTCTGGTACCAGGAATTGAACTCACGACCTTACGCTTGCCAGGCAGGCACCTTGCCACTGAGCTAAATCTCCAGCCCTCTATCCTACTTTTGATAAGTCACAAATGGACATTTTCCCATGCATTTTAAAAACAGTTAATAGGAAATTCTCTTGTGTTATATTTTCTAGGAAAAGATACAGAAACAAAGACTCGAATATAAGAGGTTTATTGAGAAGTGGTTTCGGAGATAAAAATGATGAATTAAGAAAGCAAGATGGAGCAAAGAGAGTTGAACTACAATAAAATTGCAAAAAAACCACGACTCTACCTAATCCCGCTGGGTGCTGGGATGGCCTTTCAGAGTTGCCCTGAGTGACAGTAAGAGGACCTGGTGTGCATACTCCTACATCAGCCACTCATGGGGTGTGGCGTCCTGGGGAGAAGGCATTGCATTAGGTGAAGAAATTTCTTTCACCAGAGAGCAGTTCTTGGGCAGAATTTGCTATGAGCTATTGGTTAATAATCCTAGTGGCTGGGGAAATCAGTGTCTTGGTCCTGACATGGGTATCCAGACAGGATATCACAGTACCCACTGTAGTCTCCCCTCACAGCTTTGAATCCACTGGCTTTGTATAAAACATTCACACCATCTGGGTCTGGCCTCTGTGTGCTTGGTCTCTCCTCCTAGAGGAAGTTGGTGAGATGCAGTGTGATCCCTCCTGCGGGCGATCTCAGGGCTGCAGCTAATGTTCAACATCTCCCTTCACTCTTACCCATTCTGAATGCTCTTCACCCCTGGCTGGACCCCCTGGGGGTTGTTCCTTTACTAAAATTAGGAGAATGTTAAGAGATGCCCTCATGGAGGACATTGAGTCAAACTGCTCTTTCCTTCCCTGGGCTGTAACTATAGTGTTTCCTTCCAAATAACCTGTGCTTGTTAGAAATGCAGTCCAAATGCAGATGTGAGATGCGGTCTCACGTCTGGGGGAGCCGCACGTCAGAGTGAATACTTTGTCCTTCTCTGACCCTCATGTGTGACCATTGACGTCTCAATGCACACCATGAAAACTAATGTTTCTTTCAAATTGCATCCTTTACATCTTTTCAGCATAGTGCCAACAACCAGAATACCAACGTATAATTTCAGAAATGTTAAGTTCTTCAAAAGTGAAAGTGTGTTCAGGAGGCACATCCTCTCCCTTATTCTCATGTTAGCTGTATTATTTGGGGATGCAGATGGTCATGTTATTTTCTACAAAGGAGTAGTTTAATTTTTAAGGGATCAGAGGGAAATTTCATTCCATTACATATTGATTTGCCATAATCAGAGTGTGTGTTTATTCAGTCAGTATCCATCAGAAAAATACATTTTAGGGTATAAAGTCTATGTTAGAGTCTGTGACACACTGGTTGTTAAATATTTTGAGTCTCACACCTGCAGTTTGATAGTTAGAAGATAAATTGTAAGTACACAAAGTTGTTTAGCCTTTCTGGCACCAAAAACAAAGAACCAACCTGGAAACCATTTAGAAAGTATCTGAAAGCATTGGCCTCAAGTTCATCACTATTACCAGTGTAAATGCTTTGGTACACAAGAGTATTTGTGTGTGATGGGGATAAGCTGCCAGGTTAGCTACTTCAGGCTAAGTGCAATATTCTGTGTTTAATTTCAGATTACTTTTGTCCTTCATCAATCCCAATTATTGATTTAACAAAATCCACTTTTGAGTCTGACTTTTGTGCCCTATATGTTTTTCAGGAAACTTTTTGCAAATAGGTTGATCAAATAGATTTTCTAACAGTCTGAAAAAAAAATATGTAGATCTGCATTCATGTAAAGATATTTCCCAATTAAGAAAGCAAGAAAATAAATACAAAATTGGAAAATATATTTTGCTACAGTTATATTTCACTACTTTAGAGTAGTTCATTTCTACTTGTTTGGATTTATGGCTAGCACTGAAAAAAGTCTGAAAGGAATACTGCGACAATAGAATGAACTAAGAATTTATGTGCGATCTTACTGTATTTAATAAATGTTATGCTTCCCCTCATGTGTGTTCCATGAGACAAAACAACCCCCTGTTTCACTGCTTTCCACTAGGGTCTAAGAGCCTGGCACATAGATGCTTAATTAATATATGTCAGACTCATAAACACGGTAGAAGTTTTTATTGCTCATCTGATACTCCACCTCACAGCCAACTGACGTCTTTTCCCTTCCCCCTCTTCCTGTTCTTTCCTGTTCTCCTCCTCTGCTCCTTCCTCTCTCCTCTCTCTCTCTCTGGGAATTAATCCAGAGCCGCATACCTCACACACACTGGTCTTTATTCCTCTTCTGTTACTGCTGTTCTTCCCTCTGTTCCTTCCTCTCTCCAACGCTCATCACAGGAAGTTCAGGAGACACTCATTATCATTAGAGAATGTTTGGTGGTTAAAAGAAAGCAGAAGGCTCACACCTGACTACGTTTTCTATTCTTCCTTTTAATTTTTTACCAAATTAAGGAAACTGAATTTACACAAATTTGTTGAATATTTTAAAAGGTGTTATCCTGCTGAAGGGTGTGCTATGTAATTAAGACAAGGAATCAGCAACTGAATACATTCTCCTCTAGCCTTTATTATTTTGTTGTTGTTGTTTTGGTTTTTTTCCGGTACTGGGAATCGAACTCACGACCTTGAGCTTGCCAGACAGATGCTGTGCCGCTGAGCTAACTCCCCAGCCCCTGTTTTGTTGTACATGATTTCTAAGAGAATCTGACCTTTCCCAGTTCCCGGGCAGTCCGTGTGGAGGACGCGCTTGCTGTATAAATGGTAACATAAGGCTGGAAGACTAAGTTCTCCTTTCAAAGACAGGACTGGAGCAACTTTCTCTGGTGCATAAAGAGGTGAGTCTGTGTGTAAGTTAATAGCAATCAAAGCAGCTTTCCGGCAAGCTCTGGTTCTTCCTGCCAGGAAGAGGGGAGTGGGGAAGAGGCTGCAGGTGTTTGTCCTGCTGAAGGCATGGGTGGGGTTCTAGGGGGATGCAACTTTCAAGCAGGCTGAATGCACTGGGGGAACCAGGTTCTTCAGGCATCCAGGGGACATGGGCGAGTCTTGAGGAGCTCAGGAGTACATGACAGGTGGCAGGAGAGATGCCAGTAGGGATGCCCTGCTATCCTGGTCAACTAGGTATGGTCCTGACTGCACCAACTGTAACCATATACTGAAGAGCTGGTTCCTAGGTACCAGAAATCCTTTAAAAACATGACAGGGGCCAACTTTACTTTGACTTTTGAAATGTAATATTGATGTATAAATTCCAGCGGATGGAAAAACAGAGATGCATCCGGCAGCAGAGCTTGACAAGGATGAGAGAAACACGCTCAGAGATACAACTTGCTCCCCTTGCCTTCCTTTCCTGGGCTTCCTCCTCACTCTGTCACTCTCGGACTCCAGCCCTCCGCTCATCGCTGTGGTGACCTCCTACCCTAAGCCTTTGACGAATCATTTGTTTGAAGCTTGATTTCTTCACTGATGGAATGAGGAATGGTAAGGTGTAGCCCATAGTCATGACACAAGTGTGCAATTCCAAAGAAAAATCCAGGGAAGAGACAGACTGGAGAAACTCATTAAATGCTAGCTACATCCAAAATTCTCCACTCTAGATCAGAATAAAGTCTTGTAAGATTAAACTCCCAAATTACACTCTGAACTGTTTTCAAAACTGTAAGGATTTTGCCTTATTTCTCAGTTGCCTTGACTTAACCCATCTACACATTATACGCTAGGAAATAAGTGATTTAAATGCAAAGTTATTTGAACATTTTATAGTACTGAAGTCATATTTATTCCAAGTTCCTTTTCAAAGAATTAAAGAGGGAAAAGGAAATGCTATTTTTAATATTATACATTGGAAGATATCTTAATTCTAACAATTTTTATGTATATATTTAGTCTCATTTCCTATTAGCTATTTCAAATACATTTACAGCTATTTAGAAATGATAATTATAAATATTTTAAGTATTAAACCATTCAATAAGAAGTAGTCACTGCTTTAATTTTAAAGAATAATATTAAAGTAATGCCATGTCTGCATGGTAGATTAGGTAAGGAGCTACTATAGAGCTAATCATGTTTTACATTATACGTAAAGAATTTTAGCCAAAGTTAATTTTTCTTTTTTAACTCAGAAAGCCAAAGCCAAACATGTTATGACTCTTGGATGAAATAGAATAGTTAAAGGACATTTCCTTTTATTTTAATTACCTACTTCTACCTTCCCTTCCCTATGAAAAAAACTCTGTTGTTCTGCATACTTAATTTAGATGGTAGGTTTAACATGTGATGTGTGTGTCTTAGCTTTACCTAGCACTAAGGCAACACCTTACTTTTCATGCAATAATGACAGTGAAACTATTGTCAACAATAATGTCAAAGCATTTAAAGATCAAAAAGTTTAAAGCATTATAATGTGCTGTTTTTAACATGTTTAAGTGCAGAATAAATAAAAGTGAAAATTGAAAAAAAAAATTAAAATGGTTGTTTCCCCTTCACAGAATTGTTGTACTTGATAATGGAGCCTCCTTGTGGGGAATCAGTAGTATTTCAAGCTTCCAAATAAATATTTAAATTTTTTCCCTTTGACCATGGGAGGATACTCAGTACTGTATGTACTGTGAAGAAAATATGTCCTTTTCTGTGGACGCCAGACATCCAGGAATCAGCAGGAACTTAATAATTTCCAAGAAAGGGACAACTATATGCTGTCTCTTTTTTGTTATTTTCGTAGCTAAAGATAAAGCAGTGTTTTGTTTTGTTTTGTTTTGTTTTTGAGACAGGGTCTTGCTACATAGTTCAAGCTGGCCTCAAACTTCTGGCAATATTCCTGCCTCAGCCTCCTGAGTGCTGGGATTACAGGGTGTGTGCCACCATACCTATCAAACTGATTGCTATATTCTTTGTAGAGAAAACAAAATAAATCGCAGTTGCTTTTAATTTTAAATTATCTCGTGTGATAGGTCCTTGAACAGGGATACACATTTTTTCCATTAATCTAGAACTTTGTTTTCTACTTTTAAATAGTGGCTATATAGGGTATGTTTCTCTGGGCAGAAGGGTAGCACCATCACCAACAAAGCGCAGTGTTTTGGGAGACAGATGCCAGCCACTCGGATGAGCCCGCTCAGCTTTGTCAGTGAACACAGTAACAAATTTGAGGACCTGGTAGTGTGATCTCTCCTAACTGGTGATACAGGAGCCCCAGCTGAGGAGTCAGTATGACAAGGGAACAATGACATAAAATTACCCTTTACTTACTCACTTATATGTGTAAAAGAGAATGTTAGATGTGAAAAGCATCTGAATGCAAGAGAGAGATAATAGAATAATATGATTAAAAATAAAAAGTAAGACAAGTTTATCTACAACATAGCTAAAATTTTCCAGGAATATTTCTAACTGGATCAATACACAACTCAGGAATGTTCCTAAAGTCTAGTATATTTTCAAGGGCCGAGGCCAGAAACTCAGGCCTGCCTCAGAAGCTATAAGGCAGAAAAGGCAGTACCTCCAGCCAGCAGGTCTGAAAAGCAGAGGGCCCATTGCATTTCATAAACAGACAGATGATTTCATTCTCCCCAAGACCACACACGGGGACTTTCTAAAATGTAGACTCTTTGAAAAATTCTCTTTTGTGATTTATACTTAGCATTTATTTTTAAAAGCAATATATGTTGTACTGCTTAGCTTTTCTGTTACTGAAACACAATACCCCACACTCAAAACTTGAAGGAGGAGAGGGTTAATAGGGTTCAGTCCCTAGTCAGCTGGTTCTATGCAGCAGGCGGAAGGGCACAGGAAAGCAGAGTTGCTCACTCCCTTGCAGCTGGGAAGCAGAGTGCACGGGTAGGGCACCAGTGAGAGGCACACCTTCAGGGACACAGCTCTTCCAGCTAGACTCCCCTGATGGAGTATAATGCCCCACGATCTCTCACCTCTCCAAAAGTTTCTTTATTCCATCAAAATGACAAGACTAGCTGGCACAAATGCTAATTATAAACATATAATACATTGCTAACAACTAAAGAGCACCTGTAATTTTTTCCTTGGTTAAAATATTATTATGTGAGATTAATATTATATGGCAGATGTCCTCCAAATTTATTTCAGTGAAAGTTTGTTTTTAAAAGCGAGGTCATCTTAAATATATCATTTTATACCTGTTCCTTTTTGTCTTTAATAAAACATTAGAGATAAAATTTTATATCAACCATAGAGCTTATATACTAAAATCAGCATTTTTCAGGCATCAGGCTACATCTTTTACATGCATATAACATAAATTACTCCTTCTTTCTCCGTGGCCATTTTTCCAAACTGACAGTGAAAGGTGATCTTCCCATGCTGAATTGTGGACCAGAGTATCTTGGTTACTTTCTCGTCACTGAGACAAGAGGAACCTTGCACATTGGATGGCAGACAGGAAGCAAGAGAGATCAAGGGAGAAGGAGATAGACCCTTCCAGGTCATGCCCCCAGTGACCCACCTCCTCCAACCAGGCTTCACCTCCCAACAGCACATTTAGCTATAAACTCATCAGTGGACTGACCCACCTAGAGTATCACGCCCCGCGATCCAGTCATCTCCCAGAAGCCCCACCTATGAGTGTATGAGGCTTTGCGGGGACACCTAGGTATAAACCACAACCGAGTAGCAGAAAGAAGGGTGCTGTGTGATAGCGGGCACAGAAGTCTGCATGTGACCTCACTATAAAACTGTGATATAGACTTACAGGCTGCACACGTGTAGAAAAAATTATCGGGAGATCTTGGAATGAGTGGCTACTGTAGAACTGAGAGACATGGACAGAGATCACTAGAATTACACTTGCCAGGACGATGTTGGAGTTAGGACTGCCAAAGTGGACAGATATCACTGAGTACTTTGGGCTTCATTTAAGATAACTGGAAGACTGAACCTTAGGAGTAAAAACCACACGCTAAAATACTGGGCATACCATGCTGCTCCTTTCAAAAAAGAATGAGGAAGCTTTTCACATTATGACACAGAACAGTTTGCAAGATGTTTGTTAAATGAAAAAAGCAATGTGGAGTATAGTTCATAGTTTGTTAACTTTTGTAGAAAAAAGGGAGAAAATAAAGAAAATATGTCTTTGGTTGTATTAACGTAAGTAAGAAAAAATGAATGAAAGTGGTTGCCTGAAAGAGGTGAGGTCACGTGAACAGTACAGATGTGGACGACAGACTTTCAATGTATCTCATCTGTATTAAAAGAGTACAGGAGCCTTAGCTGAAAATTTTTTCTTTCATCACTTTGAGTCTGTTGTCTACTGCCTTCTGGCCTCCGCTGTTTCTCATGAGAGTCATTCATCTTATGAGGGCTCCCTGTGTGTGTGATAAATTGTTTTCCATTTTCTCGATTTCAAGATTTTTCCTGCGCCTTTGTCTTTCAGCCTTTTTCCTGTGATGTGCCTGCATGTATCTCTTTGTGCTTATCCTAAAGTTTACCGAGGTTGTTCAGTAGAACAATGAGAAAATTCTTTTTAAAAGCAAATTTGGGGAGTTTTCGGGCATTGTTTCTTCTGCTCTTTTTCCTGCCCTTCTTTCTCTCCTCTTCATCTGGTTGCATTAGACACAAATTGGTGCCCTTATTGGTGTCCCACAAACCTTTGAGGTTACATTCATTTTTCTTTACTCTTTTCTCTCTTCAGATTACATAATCTCTTTTGAACTATACTCAAGTTCACTAATTCTTTCTACTATTATAAACACCTAAATTAGTTAAAATATTACAGGCAGTCAGAGGGGGTTGAGCCCTCCGAGGTCAGTGCAGAGAATAAGACCATATCACAAGCACTGAAGGTCAGGCCTCAAGACAAAGAGAAATGTCTGCACTCACATGCTCCCTTTAGGGGTGCAGAGCAGTGACTGCTATTCCAAGTAGGCATCACTATCGGGTGCGGGACAAAAACCTCCCCAGCCCATTCCTTCCCTGAAAGGCCTTGTTTGGTCTATCTATGCTTGCTGTGTGACTTGCTTCCCTATTTGATCCCCATTTAATCAATATTACCTAAGTGACTAGACTCATACCCTTTTGATTGACCATAGTTTTGTCCCACCAGTGACTATATTTGTAGTCTTATTAGTTGACCATAGTTTTGTCCCACCTTGTACCAGCCTCAATTTGTGATTTCACTCAATAAAACTCCCTTGAGAACTATAAACCCCCACCCACTTGGGACCTCTCCTATCTCTCTTAGACAGAAGCTGTCTTTCTTTCAATAAAATTTCCTACTCTTAACCTCTGTTCTTCCTGGAATTCATTCTTTGATTTTAGAGATCACAAACTCACTATACAGACATCTAGCAGGTTGGGAGTTATATTTCCCTTATATTATTTGGATTATTTGGAGGTCCTATATCATCCCTATAGTATATGCACTATATTACTACCAGTTCAAGCCCCTCTAGTGAATTTTTAATTTCAGGTATTACACCTTTCAGTTATTGTACTTTAATTTCAGTTATTGTACACAGAATCTTTACACATCTCTTTTCTCTCTATTGAGCAGACATTATTGATATGCCTTCTATTACTTCTCTGAGCATAAAGTTCTTTTTAATTCCTTGAGCATAGTTGTAAGGGTTACTTTAAAGACTTTGTCTCCGAAATCTGACATCTTGTCCTTCTTAAAGTTAGCCTTCTGTAACTTGGTTTTTTGGGAGGGTGGCTGGGTATAGTTTATACTTTTTAGCTTCTGTTCATGTTTCTGTTCACATTTTTATTGCTACTGTTGTTGCAAACTAGATAGAGAGAGAGAGAGAGATAGGTAGAGAGAACTAGGGAAATAGCTGGGCAACTGTAGCTTCCTGCATGCAGGTTCCCACACTTCTCTCTCCAGGGCTTGCTACTGTTTATTTGTTTAGTCATTGGCTGAACTAATTTGGGGGAGTCATTCTGCTCTACAGTATGAAGCCTCCGCCCGCCTCGGGTACACCCACGTCACTCTAGATGACAGCATTTTCAGTAGGAATCTCTTTGTCCTTTCCTCAGTCGTGCATAATGGTCAGTCATTTCTGGCTAATGATTCTATTGTTACTGACAGTGCTCTGAGGAATACACACCTTGCTCCACACTCTGATCAAATTGCATGGGTAAGTTTTTGAGGTTAGCGTCTGTTCTGACAGAAATCAGAACAACCTCCTTAGCTATTTCATTTCCCAGTTCTCTCTGGTAACCTACCTGGCCTCTAATTTTACTGTTATCTCTCAGCAAGCTATTAGACTCTTCTTACTTATTTACTACCAAAACTCCATTATTTTTGGCAATACTCCTAGATTTGAACTTCCCCATGTTCTGCTTCAAATAAAGTTAGTTCCTTTGGAGAAAGGTCTGCTTGTGTGAAGACCAGTCCCTACTACTGGACAAATCCCCTGAGCCGCAGCTCTGAAGCCAGGGGCAGGGACAACGGCCTTCCTTTCTTGGAGTGAACACCTTTCTTTAAGAGCAAGCACTGGGTAGGGGCGGTGGTCTGGTTTTCTCAGGGCCTATTCTGGAATACAGCCTCAGTCCTACAAGGGAATTGGACTGAGGACAACCATAGCCCCAGGATTCCTAGCATAGCACAACCGAAGCAAAGCATCCGCCCTATGCATGGTGCTAGATGAATGGAAATAAAGAATTTCTAATTTCTTGGATATATTAGAATTGAACATTTTCAACTTGTAGCCAGAGATGCAACTTCTCATGACCTTGGCTCCTAGGGAAAACACCTCTGTGTGTGTGAGAGAGCTGGGTAAGGAGCCTGTGCTCCTAGCTGTATCCTCCAGCAGTGCAATTTCTGTCATGTGGACTGGGAGCAGGAGAGAGAATGGGATTTGCTCAATTCAAATGCCATATTCACTATCATTCCTGACTCTAGCAGATTTTCTTGAATAAATATTCATTCAATTACTGTAGGCCCTTCGGCCAATCTCAAGAGACTGCAAGCAGTAGTTTTCAAAATGGTTTCCATTAGTTATACTCGTTTCCTTGGGGAGCAGGTCCACAGAGCTCCTCATGTCCATCCTGGAAGGGAAATTCTTAATGTATATTTTGGCTTATTGACCCAACAATATAAAGTGTATTAAACAATAAAAAAAAAATTTAAATAACTTTAAAAAGCAGCCTGAGACGGCCTCATGGGTGTGGCCACTGGCCTCAGTGGTGCCGCAGGAAAAGATGTTTCTGTATTCAGGGGGGAGCTCTCCAGGGGATTGAAGCTGGGTCCTCTTGGCTTCAAGTGAAGGGTAACTGCAGCAAGATGCGGATGCAAGCTGGAAAGAGACTAACAGATGCTGGTGTGGGTGGATGAACGCGGGAACTAGCGCTCACCAGTACCTTGGTGCTAAATAAGCCCGAAACTCTACGTGCTACCATCTTCACATTTTCCCACTTGGCAGAAGTAGGGAAAAATTGACTTGTAGAAAAAGAATGCCTTTCTTGTGCTCCTAAAACTGTTAACTAGAACTTAGATCAATGGACAAGTACAGGCAATCTCTGTGTGAATTTGGCTGAAGGGAGGGAGCTGAGGGTGTGAAAAGCGGGGAGAGGGGAGGAAGTTTTTTCTCAAGGGGAGATCAGAGCATGTTTAGGTGCACGTGAGAGTGATCTCGTTCAGCAGGAAAGCTAAAGGAACTAGGGAATGCAGAACACTGATACCACAAGATTCCTGAGGCTAGAGGAGGACCCAGTCATTCTAATGTACTTGGAAAGACAGAACTGAAAACTAGTATAAGTTGAGGTAAGTTTTTTAGGTTTGATGGCTAAAATATGAAGATGTATATATGAATATGATAAATAGGAAGATATACGTGCATGTCAAGAGAAAGGTCATTTTCCGTGATAACAGGGCTGGCTAACTGCTGAAGTAAAGAATGTTTGAAGGGTCACAACAGCGGGAAGTAAGAATGAGTTGACACAGGAATAGTTCAGGTGGCTGAGCATGGTGGAAGAGGCGGACTCAGCTATGGGTTCTAGGGCAGAGGGTGACGTGATTGCAGTTTTTCTCCAACTGTGTTCAGCTTCCCTGGAGCAGGAAGTGCAGAGGACGGATGGGCAGAAGATAGACAAGATGGATGATTGTGGTCCTTGTCCAAAGGGTTGGGACTATTCCAGAAAATAACTATTCAGAACATCTTTATATATTTAAACACACGCACACCTTGTATACCTGTTCTCCAAATTGAAATTTTATACTCTGCACTTCCCCATTGCTTTGACAGTTGCCTGTCTTCTCTGGTTCTTTTCCAGGTTTCCTATCCTCTTTTACAAATGAGACAGGCAACTTCGTGTAGTTAAGGGAGGGCTTCAGGCAGCAATCTGCCATGTATAAGTCTTATGTTCGGCACTCACTAGCCGTGTGACCTTAGGCGGAGTACACAGTACCTCTCTGCCTTGGCTTTTTTTTAATCTGTAAAACTGGAAGAAGGATAATAACAGTCCTCCTTCATAAAGCTGTTCGGAAGATTAGCGGGCTAAGGTACCTTCTACACTGGATTATTGTTGCTGTTATTGTTGTGACCCAAATGAAATACTCAGGCTGGGAGCAAAAAGAGATATGAAGGATTATATTCTGACCTTTACATTGTGATATTTAATCCTAATATTTAACAGTTTCTCTCTTCCATCCTCTCACTAAGTCATATAATTGCACATTCATTGCAAGCGTGAAGGAAGATCTAAGCCTTAGATTTATTTGAGTGTTACTGTCTTTTTACTCAAAACATTGATTTAGTATTTACACTGAAGCAGGTAGGCTGCTGACCTTTATTGGCATATCTTTTGCTTCCCAGTTCCCCTCCTTTCACTAATAATCTTTTATGAAAAATGTCCTATCTTTCCTTCCCCATAATTGAATCAGAGCTCTGGATATGGATGATCATTATAAAGCACAAGGTCCTCAATTAGGTTGTAAGCCCCTTGCAGACAGGTACTGTGACTTCTACCACTTCATAGATTTAGCATCAAGGAAACTGTGTATTACAGGGTAGAAAACAAAAATAGCAATTAATGATGATGATAGTTTCATAACTTCCCATCCTAGGTTTCTCTGCCCATAGACTTTTTATTTATTTATTTATTTATTTATTTTGTTTTTTTTTCTGGTACCGGGAATGGAACTCATGTGCTGCTGAGCTAAATCCCCAGCCCCCTCTTTTTTCTTTTTGAGACAGGTCTTACTATGCAGTTGGGGCTGGACTTGAGCTCACCTTGTAACTCAGGTGGGTCTCGAACTTGCAACGATCCTCCTGCCTCAGCCTCTTGAGTGCTGGGATTACAGGTGTGTGCCACCGTGCCTGGCTTGCCCATAGACTTTTGAGGGGCACAGAAGCTAGAGAAGGAAACATGGGGCTTTTAGGCCTGACAGACTGCAATGTGAGTCCTAGTTGTACCACTAATAGTTTTATAACCTCAAATTAAAAACTAAGCGCATGCATGTGTACACATGCATCCACACACACACATGATGTTGTAAACTGTTCAGGAACTTATTAGAAACTTCTCTTTCCCTTCCATTATTGTTAAGCATGATTCTTACAGTCGCTATCAGAATGGCCTCTTTCCTAAGCCATTTCTTTTCTGAAACTTTCCGTTCAAAGGAGGGTTGCTGTCCCTTTCTTTCTCTTTCTCTCTTTCTTTCATTGGGGTGCTGGGGATCAAACCCAGATCCCTGTGCATGCAAGGTAAGAGCTCTACCCCTGAGCCCATCCCAGCCCTGCTTTTCTTTTTTAAAGTCCTTAATGCTATTGCTGGTCCCTTCCAATCACCCAGCTTTCCCTTTACACCAGGCAAGTTTATCCCATGTCGCATCCTCACTCTCTTCCTGCCCTCTGTTTACAGTTGTTGAACTCCTATTCTACTGTCTGCTCCATAGCAAGAAGACTTTACCATTTCTCCCTAACTCCTACAAGCCATTTTTCAGAATGTCATAAAATAACTTTTCGTTCAACAAGGAAATACTGCAGATTTCTGTTAAATATTAGTCCAGCTGCATTAAGTCTGTATGTTTTACAATAAGTGTTAGGGAGGAGATATTATCTACTTTGAAATATACCGAGTGTGGCAAAATATATAGACACCTTACAAACTTCTGATTGTGATGATACCCAGAGAAGCAGAAAATTAGAACGTATCTTGCTCTGACAGGAATCATGTATTTCATCATCGATTACAAAATAGTGACACGTCACACAAACACTTAAATACTGACAAACACCCTTAAATGCCTTACAAGAAAAAATGCTGGTTATTTCACATGGAGATCTTTATATGACAGGCAATGTCTTTTCATAACTAGGTTAAAGGACTCACTCACGTAAGGCCATGAAACACTGCAGAAAAGAGGAGCAAGACGGAAGGAAGGAAAGAGGGATAAACAGGAGATCACCTTCGAACTCGGGGTCACTCAGTGCACAGAGGCATCCAGTGTGAGAAATCCACATACACAAATCCTAAACTGCATTTTTAAATCACTCTACAAACACCTTTGTTTTGCACATCTCTGCAGCTATTTTCAGTTTGCTTGAGGTACCTCTCCAACCTTATGCCCATGTTTTTAATTCCCTATTCCACATAATAATCTGACACTTCTATTCCCTTTTGAATGAAGACTGTTTTATATAAATCATAACCATAAAACAACAATTGGCTATTAAGAAATACCCAGACTTCCAAATGTAGGAGAACATGACCTCTGAGACAGCTCTGGGCCTATTCTAAGAATGTGGCCACCTCTCACACTATTCTTAGAATATCTCTTTGGAATCACCTTTAGTTAGATAAAAAGTCACATAGAAAAGCCAACCTTGTTACTTTACAGAATATTCACCTTATTCAATCAATTCGACTTCAAATTAGTTTGACTACATGAAAACATCAAATTTACCACAAAAGAAAAAAAATTTTCTACTATGAAAGTCTTTTTTCCTTTTTTTCTAATGTGAAAGCATTCTGACAGTGGCATCCTAGAAGTCAGCAAAAAGAGCAACAGGGTAAAGGACAAACCCTCCTTCTCCAGGCGCAGATGATCTTGGGGGAGGCTGTAGAAGGGACATTAATTTGTATGCATCATCTTCGAATACTTTACTTTTTATCCTTTTTCCCTGCAAGGTTGAGGACCAACCCCAGGGACTTGCGCTCAGCTAGGCAAGCACTCTGGCACTGAGTTACATCCCCAGCTTCGAATACTTTTTAAAAACAGCCACATTTATGTGCATATTTCGATTTGCCCTTCAGCTAGCTGTATTTCACCTAGTAATAAACCATCCTTTCAAAATCCTAAAATGGTTTTATTTATTTATTTATTTAGGTACTGGGAATCAAACTCAGGACCTTGACGTTGCCAGGCAGGCGCTTGTGCCGCTGAGCTAAATCCCCAGCTCCCTAAAATGGTTTCTAATAGGATCTGACTTTAAAACTTCCCACAAAGATCACATGCTTGGGGAAGAAGTGCACCAATTTAGGTAAAAATAGGAATTTTCTGCTCCCCAACCTAAGCACTCAAAGCCTGTGTACAAGTGCAGTTTGGAAGCCGGCTTTCTGTTGAATGCTGGTGATTCAGAGGGCCTTCAGTGGTTCCGAGGACTCCATTCCTGAAACTCTACTGTTTGAACATATATTGACTGTATTCGGTGATTTGTTTGTTTCACAGTGTGATTCCTGTAATATGAGCTTTTCAGGGATGGTTGAGTTTTGGTTTTTGGCACTTACAATTCACAATGCTTGGCTGTGTGGTTTAAGATTTGTTTTAATTTGTGCATTTTACATTCCTTTTAACACTTTTGAAGAAGGGAACACTGTCTTTTACGCTGTCTGGAGGAAGCGGTAACCCTCCCGCTCTGTCTTTCGAGTTTCAAATGTTTGGCTTGTGAAATCCGAGTCTCCGCGGAATGCTTTTTCTTCTGAAACTGTCGGTCCCAACCCTCAGAGGCTGGTATCTCGGACCTCGGATTTAGGCTGTTTGGCCTCTGCTGTCCCAGACACTGCTGGTCCCTCCCGGCAGAAAAGCACAACCGGGTTTTTGCGGGCCCACATGACCAGGTCTCCTCCTGCCCCGCTGGCCGGGTTGGACCAGGTCACCCTGCTACAGGCCCCGAGCCTGCTGGCGCAGCGGTTCCGAAGGCGACTGCAGTTCCTGGGCTGCAGAACCCGGCCCCGGCAGACCAGAAAGGCGCCCGCGTTCCTAGTCCGGTAGCCCTCCTCGCGGCTGCGCCCCAGCATAATGGAGAGGTTGGGGTTGCGGACCGCATAGATGAGGGGGTTGATGGCCCCGTTGGCCCAGGTCAGCCACACGGCCAGCACGTCGAGCAGCGAGGGGGCGCGGCTGGCCTGCGCTTGCCGGGCGGCGGCCAGCAGCACCAGGAGGCAGTGGGGGCCCCAGCAGCCGATGAGGAAGACGATCATGAGGAGCACGGTGGTGGCGGTGCGCACCTCGCGGAAGAGGCGCAGCGCGCGCGCGGGGGTGGTCAGGGGCCGCACGCGCACGTCGCACAGGCGCACGGCCCTGCAGATGTGGAAGTGGCAGACGCACATGAGCAGGAAGGGCAGCAGGTAGCAGGCCACCACTAACGCCACGCTGAAGGCCGCGCCCAGCTGCGCGGGGTCGGGGGAGGTGCGGTAGAGGCAGCGGTGGAAGCTCTGCGCGGCGGCGGCCGGGGGCCCGCGCGGCGCCCCGAGCAGCAGCTCCCAGGGCAGCGAGAAGCCGAGCGCCGCCAGCCAGGCGCCGGCCAGCAGCTGCAGCGCGCGGCGGCGGCCCAGCTTGTCCCGCGGCGGCCGCGCGATGGCGCAGTAGCGGTCGAGCGAGATGAGCGCCACGCTGAGCGACGACACGATGCCGCCGCACGAGCCGAAGAAGCGGCTGGCGGCGCAGAAGCCGCGCCACGGCCCCTGGCCCCCGGGCGGCGCCAGCAGGTCCAGGAAGGCGGCGGGCAGACAGAGCAGCGCGGTGAGAAGGTCGGACAGCGCCAGCGACAGCACGAAGGCGTTGGTGACCGTGCGCAGCGGCCGGTGCTTGACGATCGCGCCCACCACGGCGCCGTTGCCCAGGCTAGACAGCAGGAAGACGAGCAGCAGCACGAGCGCCTGCGCCGCCAGCGCCGCCCCGCGCGCCCCGGGCCC
>NW_004955466.1:13191929-13208655 GCF_000276665.1 Chinchilla lanigera
GGAGGGCGCTCGCCCCGGACCTGCGGAGCCTTTGACGTGGGCTCCCGGCGTTGCCAGGGGAACCGCGTGTTTACGCAGGAGCACGGGGCGGGTCGCCAGCCCGGTACCGGGAAAGCCGCCCCCGCCGCCGCCTCTCCTCGGCCGCCCGGTGGGCTCTGCAACACGGGCGGGGGTGCAGCTCAACATGGGCGCTCCTGCTGGGCGCAAGTCCCCAGGGGTGTCCACCGCAGTAATGTAGGACCTTAAGTGGGAAACAGCCATTCCTAAACTTGAGAGACCCTCAGGATCACACGGAGGGCCTCGGTCCTTTCCCGACGTTGTTGGCCTGGGCCTGGTGCCCACGGTCTGCAAGCAGATGGTGGTGAAGGAGCCTAAGGACCACACCTGGGGACACTGATAGTGAGGTCGTTGAAATGTAGGTTCCCTGGCCGGCTCCCACTACTCCTGAGGTTGGCTCCTCAGTCCAAACGACCTGATTCTCAGGGGTCCTGAGGAGGAAGGGTATGCGTGGTGGAGAGAGGTCTTCTCTCATTTTCAAGGCCCTGGAGCTGAGGCCCGGAACTGGCTAATGCCTGGGGAGAAGGGTAGAGGAACTGGGTCTGTGCCTGCTGGCGCCCTTCCTCCAAGCTCTAAACTGTGGTGTGCTTTGAGTCTGAGGCGCTGCTAGCCAGGTGAGATGCAGCTGACACCTGATAGGAACACAGGGGAACAAAAAAGGGGTAGCTGCCCGGAAGTTGCACCACAAGGTGCCGCGAAGGGACCCAGTGTGACCACACCTTAAGGTTAACGCTGGGCTCTTCCCTAAAGCAGTCGTTTGCAAAGCGTGAGTCCTGGACCAGCAGCGTTATTGTGACTAACCAAGTTTCCATACTCAGAAATGCAAACCTGAGGCCCCACTCACATCTGAATCTGACATTGGGTGAGGGGCAAAGATCCAGTCACCTGCGTTTTAACAAACCCTCAGCTGATCCTGATGGGCAGTCAGGTTTCACAAATACTGATCCGAGAATAGCTAATAGCAGGCATGGTGGCACATAGCTACAATCCCAGCACTCTGGGAGGCTGAGGCAGGAGGACCACAAGCTTCAGCCCAGCCTAGGCAACTTAGCAAGACTGTCTCAAAATTTTAAAATATGAAAAAAATATAGCTCAGTGGGGACAGGAGTTGGGGTGAGAGGAATAACTAGCACACTTGTGGATTTTTGGGTTAGTGGTATTAGAGCTTTGAATACTTATATCAGTGAAGTGAAATAGCTCCACGAAACAGTTTGCATAGAAGTACTCCTAAGATGGTAAACTAAGCCTGGGTTTCTCAGCGTCAAGATCACTGATATTTCAGGTCAAGTAATTCCCCGTGGAGGGGCTGTCCTTGGCACTCCGATACTGAGCAGCATCGAGTCACTGGACACCAGTGCCAACAGCACCTCTCCCAGTATGACAACTGGAAGTGTCCAGTGTCGAACCTGACACACTGAGCTAATACACACTGAGCTGACAAACACTATCATCTCACATGACGCTTAGTTTTAGGTAACGACACATGAGCATTCTACCCAAAAAGAGGCCTACAGCCTTAGGCAAGAACAGATGTATTACAGGGTGGTAAGCGTGGAATCCTATGGAGGTAGTTAGGCAGCCTAGGGCAGCTGATGAAGACGTGGCACGAGGTGACACTGGACGCTCCCTCCCCAGAAATGTGAAAGGGGGAAGGACATATGATGCATGTGTAGGATGAGCAGTGTCTGAACTCTAAGATGCAGGTGGGTGGGGCGTGAAGAGGTAAATGACAGAATTCACTGGGGCCCCTGACTGAAAAAGAGCCCATGCGCCATACTGGGGGGCTGAGCTGTGTGCAGGGAGAAGGGTGAGGGCACTGGCAGCAAAGCAGGGCCGTGATCTCGGGCTGTAGCCCACAGGTTCCCCAGTGTGGAATCTCCCCAGAATGTGCAGAAGCTCCTCCTCCTCATTCAGAAGGGACCCCGTGACCCTCCCCCAACTTCCCTTGAAAACGCTGCTTCTTGATGTTCTGTGTCAGAAGGTGGGGCTCTCACCCATCAAGCTCACAAGCCAAAAATTTACGGTTCTTTCTTGATACCCCCTTACCTTCAGCCCACATCCAATCCATCCCCAACACCTGGGGATTTTACTTGCTGAGTATTTTCTGGCCATTCGCTTCTGCCATCTCTGTCCACCTGAATCTTCACTCTTTCTCTCTTTGGACTACTACTGTCACCGCCTAGGCGGTCCTGCCTCCTCCAGTCCCTATTCCACACTGCAGGCCAAATGCTCTTGACAGGTTTGTAGTCACACTGGCCTCTTAAAGTTCCTTCAATCTCGCATCTGGGTGTTTGCACTAGCAGTCCCCTGTGCCTAGGAAACTCCTACCCCTCTGACTTCCCAGTGTACTCACCATGTAAAGATTACCTTACTTAGCCGGCATTTCCTGCTCCCATGTACCCCATCCCTGGTTAACATCACAGCACTCTGTACTTTCCACTTGCAGCATAAACCACTGCTTATCATTACATTTTTGTGACTGTCCGAGCATTACTGCCTCCCTTCATTTGGCTTCGTGTTACATATCCAGTACTTTGCACTTAGCAATCTGCTAGATGTAAAAGAAAAGTGTTTTGAGTGACTTTGGGAAAAATAATCCAGAAGAAAAGGCAGTAGCCCAGGTGGGAATTGTGAGCTGAAGTCGGCATTTACAGGAAAAAGAGAGATGTTCAGGAGGTATGTAGGCATCCACATTCCTCTCATACACAGATCACCAACAATGAAGACACTGGCTTACGTAAGCAAATGAGGAAATTACTGGAAGGATAGGGCAAGTTCAAATTATATTCCCCCCCAAAGGAGAGAAGTCTGGGGAGAAAAAGACAACACTAACTGAGGGTGTCTTCTTGAGCACCATCATCTTCTGGCTTCAGTCTATTTCCAAGCCCATGCCCTTCCACACCTCAGGTCCTGGAGAGAGGATGACTCATGTTCCAGCTTCCTGCAGTTCCAGCGGACCGCAGGTTGACCCCGCAGCCGAGCGCTGGACGTTCAGGTTTAATTGCAGTGCTGGCACTCTGCAGTTTGGGCACTCGGTCTCTGAAAGGTTCACCATCACTGGTCTAGAAGGTGGGACCAGCAGGCCTGTGTGACTGCCCAGACACGAGAGGGCAGGGGGAGCGCCTGTCTCTAGGGTTTTCACCCCAAGAGAGGTAGGGCGAAGTACAGAGTATGGTTCACTGTATGGCAGGGCTTAGGCTCTCACTCAGACTAGAATTTAGGAAGAGTTAGGTAATATGTATCTTTTAATGTTCAAGAAAAATACAACATCTTCATAAAAGTATCTTATTTTAAACAAGTTCTGGCTGTCCTATCTTCGAGGTGGAAGTATACTGGAAAATGTCGGAGCCCTCTGGAAGGCCCTTGGTAAGGAGAGGTTTTTTTGTTTTGTTTTGCTTTTTTTTTCTTTTTTTTTTTTTTTGAGATAGGGTCTCATTATGTAGTTCAGGCTGGCCTTGAGCTTACGTTGTAGCCCAGGCTGGCCTCAAACTCGCAATGATCCTCCTGCCTCAGCTTCCCAAGTTCTGGGATTACAGGTGTGCACCACCATGCCTGGCTAAGCAGAATTTTTAACAGGTGTGACCTGCATCTCCCTCGCCTGTACAATATAACACAGACACTGACACACACAGGTGAGCCAGAGGGCCAGGCCTGCCCCGGTGAGGCTGATCCTCCCTGGCTGTCTCTGGAGAATGGCGACACAGTAATAGAACTGGCCAAAAATCATCTGCTTGTTTTCATCATCAAGAACTGGTAATTCTACACGACAGCAGGGATAAAACTCACCTGTCTGGGTAGCTAAGGGATACTAATATGCACTGTATCAGTCAGTGTTTACCACGGAAACACTGTAACACAAGATATACAAATGGGTAAGAATTTACGAGATTGGCTTGCAGTGCCGCCCACAGAGTCAGATGAGGAAGCGTGCAGCGGTTGTCTGCACACTGGACACCGAAGGATCTGCACTGGACGCCAGAGGATGACCTCGAGGCTGAAGGCGAACACTGGAGATCCTCCAAGAAACAGATCCACCCTTCTTCATTTCCCTTTATACCATCCTGGCAACAAGCTGTCCTAGGGTGGATCTTGTACATGGAGGGTGTAGCTTCTCTCATTCAATCAGCCATGGTATGCACCTCATTAAAGTAGAAACTATGGATACAGCCCATTAGAAAATGCTACAAAATCTACCTTAGGAACAATGTATTTTTTTCAAGTTAGTGTGATACGAGATTTTGAGAGAACAGTGGTTCTAATTTTATTTCTTAAAAAAGTACAGCAAATCTAATCTGTAGAAAATTACTTGGTCACACTGAATTAGTGATACTGTCATTTCTTGGAGATAAATGATTTTGTCACAGAATTTTATAAAGACAATAAAAAGTAGCATAAAATTTTTTGATAATAGGAAAATCAAAATATTGACATTATAGTTTTTCTTTTGGTCAGGTAATTAAATCACAGACCCAGTCACTGGGTCAATACTGACCTGCAGGTGTCAACGCCAGTTACACAAACTCGCTTTCTACATGCTCAGAGGTAAAATACTGTTACCTGCTTCACTAAGAATCTAATGAGCAAGTGCTTCTGTTTATGATAGCTGGCAGTGATCAAGGCTCACAGATCAGTATTAACTAGTGAGAAGTATTAACTAATCATGAGCACTTCTTTCATGTTTTAAATCTACCTACCATGCAGCTGAAGAGTATAACTCATTCTCTTGTAAGTGATTCATTCAGTTCTACCATGTACCTGCATTTCAGTACATAGTAAGCAATCCCTTTTATAAAAGCCTTAAAGAGGCTGGGGGTACAGCATACGCTTAGCATTCCTGAGGCTGACTCTGAGCCTTCCTCAACCCGTCACAAAAAGCCTTAAAGAAGTACCAAAAATCTGACGACTAGTTTGTTTTTGCAGGATCAGTTTATGGTCCTCAGTACCAGTAGGAGCCAACGTTGAGGCACACAGGACACCTGCAGCTGCTGTAATGATGCCAGTGGAAAGCGGTTTGCTCCACCCGGCCCTTCCCCAGCTCTTTATGCTAAGTGCTGAGTATCTTTTCACACATCTCCTTTACATGCTGCTTTAGGGGGCATTATTCCTCTCAAAATAGAACACTAACATAATGAACTTGTAAAGTTCATTGTTGAGATGACTGTAATTTCAGATATTATTCAAAGAACCTTTAGAATAAAATATTACAGTCATTACCATTGAGTAAAGATCTTAATTTTACTCAGTATGTTAGTAACTAGAAAATTTTTCTGCATTTTTCACACTTTACACGCTAGACTTAAGTGATACCTGTACCAACATATATTAGCAAATATGAGGTATAGTGACTTTCTATTTAGCCATAGTATACTATTTTAAGAACATGGAAGTTAGTGTATGTGAACAATTGGATATTGGTTTTCACTAATTTTGAGAAAGCATTACTTATGGATAATTATTACTTTAGAAGGAAAGCCGTTAAAAGTCCTGGAAGAGGTCATTTGAGAAGAAACCCGTCTTTCAGTGGGTCGTCGTCTTCTACTATAAAATTTGCTGTACCTGTGTAATGGGCTTGTCCTGATACTTCCACTATAACAGCTTTAAAATCTCCACATTTTGCTTCCTGAGGAAAGAAGATGAAGAGAACGTACTATCAAAATATTGCACACATGCTGTACCGAATGTACAAGTTGTGCTCTTGACTTTTACCATGCTAAGAAAAACCAGTGGTTAATCCTATGGGCAATAGAAATGACAGGATTTTAAAGACAGTGACATAGCTAAATGTTGTTTTAGATAAATGTAGCTTTAAAGTGTGGGACAAAGTGGAGCAGGGGAAAAAATACAAGAAGCCCAGAAACTTGTTAAGAGATAACTTTGAGTCACTACCGCAGTCACTAGGTAGTTTTGTTGAAGATGGAAGAGAACATAAAACAGAGACTTAGCCTGTCGACCAATGAAGGCAGTAAGTAAAGAATAAGTAGTAAGTTAAATATGACCATAATTTGTGGCTTGGAAGTACTGATGGGGATGCCACCTTAACGACAATGGGAAATACGAGGAGAGGCACGGGAAGGAAGGGCGGGGCCTTAAAAAACATGTTATGATAAAGGACTCCTTGATTAGGTTAATTTGCTATGATAAAGGACTCCTTGATTAGGTTAATTTACTCAATGTAGATTAATTGTTCTGTAAATTTCATTTACTACTATGAGATTTATTCATAAGCTCAGTTAGAACATTTAAAATTTGACTCCATTACAAAAATTCCACATTCTTCAAATTTTCTTGGCTTTACATCCTATTATATAAAATGAAAACCTTTTATAGAATTAAAAAACAACAAACAAGACCCTCCAAACTCTAATGTAATGGTTTGCAAGCCATTTAGTCTCAGGACACCTTTATACCTTAAAACTTGAGGTTTTAACTCCTAAGAGTCGTCGTATGTTTTATTTATCAGTGTTTACTGTACTTTAAATAATTTGTTCATTACTTCACTTAAAAATAATAAGCCTATTACATATTAATAAAACATTTTTTTGTGAAAATAATTTTATTTGCAAAAAAAATTAATGAGGAAAGTGGCAGTGTTTCACATGTTTGCAAGACTCTTACATGGCTGGCTTAGAGAAGACAGCTGGATTCTGACATCTGCTGCTGCACTCCATTGGAAATATCACCTACCCATGGGCTCTGAATGTCACTGAACACTCTTGAGAGAAGGGGAGTAAGCAAATGGCGTCTTAGCATCATTATTAACACAGTTTTTTATCTTACAGGCCCATGGAAAGCACACTGGGGATGCCCAGGGGTCCAAGACCCAGTTGAACAGAAATTTTTTACAGCCTGTTTCAAAATTCTGACAGCCAAGTAAAGAACTGTATCTGACACTTGGGCCTCTCAGTCCCACCAGCAACACATCTGCAACCAGGAATCCAGGAGGCGCTCACCTTCACAGCACTGCCTGTGAACACGGAACCGGTTGCGCTGCTTTTAAAGGCCCTGGGCTGGTTCAGGCCTAGAAGGCCTTTATGATACTGCAGAGCAATGCGCGCTGTCACTCCCGAGCCAGTGGGGCTTCTGTCAACCTGGGCCAGAACAAACGATGACAAGGATGTTCAGAGGTTCTAGCTGGGCAGTCCTGCGTCCGCAAATAATTCCAGCTTTAATACCTGTTCATCTGCAAACACACAGATGTTGGTGGTTGGTTCCTCGTCATAAGCATCTTTGCCATCTGTTAATATGGTTCCATACAGGAAGGCAAGGTCTTCACTCTCTGGGTGAGTAATCTCAAACTGTAAAATAACAATGATAAAATAATAAGCCATGTTAAAATATTCTGATTCAAATTCATCTTTATAAATAATGTGGATAGGGCACTCCCAGATATAAGTTAGAGCAAGGGACCAACTGCGAGGTATTATTGTCATTCTCTAGATAAATAACTTTATTTGAAGTTATGATTTTTTATATTTTGAGCCTCTTGTAAAGAAAATGCCCTGAATATACCCTCAACTAAAGGAACTGTTGTTTTGTCACATTCCCCAAAACACACACACACACACACACACACACTCACTGAAGCACTGACCTCAGGGCGGTCAGTCTACAGGCTGGCGGTGGCTGAGCTAAGGGTAGCGTATTGTCATTCTCAGGAGCCTGAAGGGGAGAATGTGGAAAATCAGTCAGTGAGAGTCTAGAGCTGAAGTTAACACCAGCAAGAGAGACAAGGACAGCAGAAGGCCATGAGGAAACACAGGATTTCGATCTGAGGTGGAGAAGCAATTGGATGAGAACAAAGAAAGGACCTCAGAGGAGGAAGTCAGAAGATGCACACAGGCGGAAGCAGGTGCTGGCAGGGGGCTGAGGCCTCCATGGGCCCAAAGGTGTCCTCAGGGCTCCCAGGTTCTGGGAGGTCTAACTGTTTATGTTCCTTGCATTTCTGTGGTGCCCGAGAGTACGAGATTACTGTAATTTTCTCCATATAGTCTTACAATTAGTATACTCTATCCCCATTTACCTGTCAGTTAAAACAATTGGGCAGTTTGGATCCTTAAAACTGACAGTCCATTGAAACCCAAGTTAAGCAGGGCTGCATATTGATCCTGACTAATTAAATCTTTATGTGCCGAAACATTCAGTACTGTATGTTTTGCCCATGGGTCCAGACTTTAAGGTAAAATAGCACTACGTGTGCTAGAAATGAAAGAATAATCTAGACATTTACCATCTAAACTGATTTTATTATCAGAATAGTTTCTTCCCCAGCAAAAACTAGTTACCTGAATACTCATCTGAGTAAGTTCTTAGCAATAAAAGAAAAATTCACTGGTTTTCCATGAGAGCCTTATCAGACCCAATGAAAGTATCTGTAAGCTATATTTACACTCATTATTTTCAAGCTTTTCAGAAAAATATCACCACATACAGCAAAACACATTTCAAATTAGTGGAATACTGTGTTATTTGTATGTATAAATAACCATAAATTATATTAACATACACATATTCATAAAGGTAACAGTGAATCACTTATTGCCATACTTAATGAACATTTGTTATGGGCCAGGCAGTATGTCAAGTCCGCGTATTGACTTATTTCACTCACAACACCCTAAAAGACATATTGTATCCTTTCCATTTTGTAGGTGGGAAAACTGAGGCACATGGAGATTACAAAACTTGTCCAAGGTTAAGAACGTTGCAAGCAGCAGAGCAAGAACTCATCAGCAGATACTGGGCAATATCTGCCTAGCCCTAGTACTATTAGAAGTTACGTAAGTGCAGAATCACTGCCTTTGAGATGTGAATACTTCCGTGGCTCCAGGCCACGGTGGGGGCACTCAGTGTGGAGGCAGGGGCTGGACTGACCTGAGCTTTCACCGCCGCGGTCACCGCACTCGCGGCGTCCACGAGGTCCCTTGTCTTTGCAGAACAGACATCGAGCCCTAACTGTCCTGCACCGACAAAGGCATAGAATGCACCGCCATAGGCAATGTCTACCACGACCTTTCCATGTCCAGGAACATCCACCATGAGATCTGAAAAGAAGTGTTTGAAAATAAGTTTTCAGTGTTTTAGCAAAAGTTCACAGCATTTTTAATATATTTATGCTGGGGGGGCATTTTCTTGTCATGAAAAGGAATGAAGTAGACGTTCACTTTCTAAATGAGTAAGCATCAGGTAAATGACAGCGAGGTGCATCTTAACGATGTTTGTGTAAGTTAGACAACATCTGTACACTGTTTCTCCAGTGGAATGTGTTTGTTACTTACTCTGAGACTCCTTCCCAGAAAACTTCAGAGATGAGAGACAGAAAGTCCTGGGACATCCAGCTGCAAATACTACACAGGTCCCTGATTGAACCACTAGAGATAGTTTAAAATAGCATTTGATTCCTAGTTACAAATTGGCTTTCTTCAGCTTTAATGCCACAACAAAATTTTAAAAAGTACTTTTCTGTATGAATTATACACATTTATCTACATATCACCATCTCCTGTAGTGTCCTTCCAGCAAGCGCTCAAGAGAAAGCCACTGTACAGGAGTTGGCCCCTACCTCATCATTTTGCATCAGGACTTTTATCCAAGCATTTTAAGCCCCTGACACACTGGAAGCTTCAAAGGTCAGCTGTCTGAAATCCATTATCTGTATATCCAAAGGATTGGGCTTGGATGGTATTTTAGGACACTAAAACGCTCTTTACTCCTCACATGTTCCTTCCTCTCTGCTTCCTCGCCAGCACAAGGTGGCGCGGCGGTTACTAAGAAGGAGGCTCGTGGCCAGGGAGGAAGAGGCCCTTCTGGTGTGGCTATTTTACAGAAATTTTCATTGGAAAGGCAAATGTCCTAGAGGGAAAAATATTCCTACTAGCCAGTAGACTTCCCTTTGGACTGGGGAGAGGGGAAGCCAGAGGCCCTGAGTGCAGAAGGACCTGTGCTGACTCCCCAGCAGCACAGGAGGGCGTGGCGCAGATGCGGCCAAGCAGGAGTGGAAGGCAGGGGAGGAGGGCTGCTTGGAGTGAGGCGGACTTGGGCTTCTCACTGTGCAAGCAGAGGCCAAAGGCCTCTCCTTTCCAATGCACTGCTGACTCTTAAGAAACCTTTGCTCACACAGGTAACAGGAAGGGGGCGGGGGATGGGCTGAGTCATCAACGGCACTGTGGGGTCTCAAATTGCAAAAAAAATATTTCTTGTGTCCTTGAGAAATATTTACACTGAATCACAGGAAGACTCTAGTATGCTATGAGTTACAGACGAGTCTACAGAAGCCTTTTTCATGTATTCTGTGTCAAAACAGAGTAAATTCATGATCAAGAGTAGATTATGCTTGCAGATGTTAACAGCAACACTGGATCTAAAATGTCCTTCTTGCTGGGCGTGATGGCACACACCTGTAATCCTAGCACTTGGGAGGCTGAGGCAGGACGATCACTGCGAGGTCAAGGCCAGCCTGGGCTACAAAGCGAGTTCAAGGCTTGCCTGAACTGCATAGCAAGACCCTGTCTCAAAAAGACAAAAAAAAAAGAGGACAAAAAAAATAAAATGTCCTTCTTTTAGCTGGATGTAGTGCAGCATGCCTGTCATCCTGTAACTAGGGGAGGCTGAAGTAGGATTTTAAGTTCCAGCCCAGCCTGGACAATTTAGTGTGTTTTAGTAAGACCCTGCCTCAAAAGAGCTGGGGATGGAGTTCAGGGCCAAGATTCCAGGTTCAATCCCCAGTACTAAAGAAAGAAAAAAGCTTTACTTGATGCAGATGCAACACTGAAACATGAAAAGCGTGTTTAATGAAAGGAGAATGAGCAAGTAGATAACAGTTAAGGACTACTGGAATGTGGAAGCTAAGGCTTGCTGGTGGGTGAGGCATACATCAGCACCATCCGAGGACATGGGTGACAGGCTGTGGCTCAGTTCCACCTGCCCCTTTTCTTGACTGCGCCCCTGAACAGAGCACGGGCCACCCATCCCAGGGCCAGGCGCAGTGAGGACACGGGCTCAGGTGAACAGGCTGCTGAGCCTACAATGCTCTCCTAGTCCACTCTGAAATCCGGGCTTGTGCTTTTCTTAGGGTGGGCAGTTGGGTGCGGCACTCTACCTCTGATTTTATTTCTTCCTCTTCTAAACGGACATGTCTATCAAAGTTAGTTCCACGCATTAATTTTTAAAATAGAGTTTAATTTCAATGGGAATAGGATTTTTAAGAGGACCAGGCATCTATATTTGTCAAACAGCATATTCTTCAGCTATCAGGTATTTAGCTACTCATTCAACATGTTTTTTTTTTTTTTTTTTTTTGCAGTACTGGGGATCGAACTCAGGACCTTGCGCTTGCCAGGCAGGTGCTTATGCCACAGAGCTATATCCCCAGCCCCAGTATTTGTTACCTACTGTTCTCGATACTTGGAATACACTAACTAAAACAAAGGAGCTCACATGTTAGCACAATGGAGAGGAGCTGAATTCAGCAACTCTTTGAGGGTGGTATCCTCATTTTACAGACTGTGACACTGAGGCATGGACTGTCACAAGACTATGAGGCTGTGGAAGGGCAAAGCACTGTTCTTGAGTGAATGTTGGCCCCTGCCTTTTATTAATTTTCAAAGTAAAAAACACAGGATTGCATTTCCTTAATAGCTAGGTGATCATAAATGCCCACTAATTATTGCACTGTCGCACAGTGACACTCTCAGAACTACTGTGCCCAAGGAGTTGGCTGCCCCTGCCCTAACCAACCCAGGACTATGGTGAGCCTGCAGCCAACTGTCAATTTCCACACGATCTAGAGCATCTAACCTGCTGGAGCTGCTTGTGGGGAAAGCAAAACCTTATAACGGCACTATATGCTAAGGTGCATTCAATCCTAAATATCTTGCAATCTTTTCGTCTTGAGATACACATTATATGTATTTTTGAAATTGTAAGACTCTTGTATAGTCTCATTTCATCCTGACAAAAACAAACAATAAAACAAAATAAATGAAGAAAAAGACTCAAGGAGGCTAAATAATTTCCCGAAGGTTGCTGAGCTGTCAGGATTTGAATCTAGGCAATGTTCCTGTACTTTAAAGAATAACAGCAGCAACATCCGCAACTTCACTTGAGCTGCTTGGTTCTTTCATTTTTACTTAATTCTTTCTTGAGAAGTCAGAGTCACTTTTGACAGATGAGGAGACCATGTTTTGCAACTTTTCAGGGGACCTCATGCGTTTACCAAGCATATTCTGGGCCAGCCAGAACCCTGGTAAGCTGACCATCCTCTATTCTTTCCTTGGACCCTCGCTTACCGTGCTTCATTCAACTGTGAAGTATGCAGAACGAGGCCCTGCGCAAGAAAAGCACGGCATTCTGTTAGAGGGGCTTCCTGCAGCCTCAGTGGAGGAGATCCGCAAGCATCAAATCTGGAAGGCTGATACTGACCCTCGTTTGCAACGATCTGGCGTAACTTTCTGGTTAACCGCGAGGGAAAGCCGCTCGGGTTAGTGGCACCGCCCGGCGTTACAGCCCGGGCGGAAGTTACGGAGCTAGTCGCGCCCTGGGCCGCGCCTCCCCACCCAGGGAGAGCCCGCGGGTTACCTGAGGCCAGCACAAAGGCCGGGACGCTGTGGAAGCGCACCGGGCCACAGCTGCGGCCACCCTCGCACGCCACGAAGGCGGCCACGAGCCCGCAGGGGCAGTGGATGTTGACGCGGGCCTCGCGCACGTCGGCGGGGGGCGCGGGCAGCAGCCCGAAGTCCAGCGCGAAGCGGCCCAGGGCCAGCACGGCGTGGCCGCACATGGAGCTGTACCCCGCGTTGTGCAGGAACAGCACTCCCAGGTGCGCGTCGGGCAGCTCGCTGCGCACCAGCACCGCCCCGTACATGTCCCGGTGGCCCCGGGGCTCGAGCAGGAGCCGGCGCCGCACGTGGTCCAGGTGCTGGCGCATGTAGCGCCGCTTGGCTAGCAGCGTGGGCCCGAGCACCTCGGGGCAGCCGGCCAGCACGATGCGCAGGGGCTCGCCGCCCGTGTGCATGTCTACCACCGACAGCGCCGGCGTGCTCGGGTCGTGGGGGGGCAGGCGGGGCACAGCCAGCGCGCCCTCCATCGTCTGCGTCCCGGGGCTCCCTCGCGGGGCGCCACGCGCGAGACCAGCAGTACCCGGGCGATCTTTGGAGCGGGGCTTCCAGCCGAAACCAGGGAGTGGGGCTAGGCCTCGGAGAAAAGGCCGTACGAGAGGCGGGGCTTCCGCGGGGCAGCCCGGAAGTGGGCGGGGCTTTGGCGCCCATACTTGGGTGCGGGTGGGATTTCTGAGCCTAAACCGGGCACTAGGCAGGGCCTGGGCCTGGAACAGGAAGTGGGGCGGAGCTTTGCGGCTAGACCCGGAAGCGGGGCGGGGCTATGAGGCCTAGATTTGGAAGTAGGGCGGGGCTTTGGAACTTAGACGGGGTGGGGTGGGGCGGGACTTCGGAGCGGTCGCCAGGTTACCGAGAGGTGGAGCCAGGGAGGTGTTGTGGCCCGGATATCGGGGTGCTGTCTTGGGGTCCGTAGATCCCAGAGTCCCAGCGGGGAGGCTCCCGGTCGACTGATGGGTGAGTGCTCGCTGTGGTCCGTTAGGGTTTGGCAGCCCCCGGTGGCAGCGCAGGCCCGACCTAGGCCCGGCTCCGCGTTCCGGGCTGCGGTGGCCCCGGCTCCCTCCTGCTTTGACCGAGAAGGCCGAGCCCGGTGGTTCTGTCCTGCGGTCCCGGTGCTGAACGGGAGAGACGCGTACCTGTTGGTTGGCTTGGGAATGAGGCGGGCGGAGACGGCTGGGCGCAGAGCAGAGCAGACCCTGCCCAGCCCCAGGGAAGGAGAGGGAGGCCCGGCCGCGCCAGCGCCGAGGCCGTGTGGCGGATGGCGAGCTGTGGACTCCCCGTGTGTCGTGCTGTTTTTGGGGCCTGGCATATTGAGAAACTGTATCTACTTTCAAATGAGTGTGTTAGGTCCACTAGATTTGCTGCCTTTGCAGTAGCTTCCGGTTCTTTGCCTTCCCCCAAATTCTGAAACAGTTGATTTTCATGTGCTTAGAAAAGGAGAAAGGGCTTGTAGACCTGGGAGTCTTGACTGTGTTCATGAAGAAGCTGAGAAGCGATTGTTAGAGTGTAGTCACGAATGCATAATTTTCCACGTTAATTCACATGTAGAACACAGTTTTGGACTTATTAGGCTGCAGAATTTTAGAAGGTCAGGACTCTGTTCTGTTTCCCTGTGGACCTTTAGTGGCCCTTGCGTAGTGGAACGCGACACTCAATACGTGCTTCTTGAATGGATGAGTGAATGCATGAACGAACGAATGCATGGAGTCAGATGTTACTGATGCAAACAACTCCTCCATTAATTTCTCCGGGTGGACAAGACTGAGGTTTTATTTTTTAAAGGAGAGCTGAGTTTTGTTGCTGCTGTCCTTTGTTTGCTTTGAATTTTCCCCAAGCTTTGAGATCAGGGGATTGATTCTCAGGCAGTGGTGCTTTAGTATTGGTCAGTGGCCCAGTAACAATCTTCACGAAATTTTCACCTGACCTCAAATGATAAAAGCGAGGACGATGTAGGACGTCTGTTTATAGAGGCGAACTTAGTTACTCTAAAGAGCTGGCCTTTATTCTGAAATTATGTCCTTTCTGCATTAGTGTGATTAAAATGGGTTTTGTTATGAACAAAGGTGGTAATAGTGTGTGTGCGCCTAATGTCTTGAAAAGGCAAAACAAAAAGTGAGGACTCCCCATCAGTGCCTTAGTTTTTTAAGAAATTGTTTTAAAATTTTATAGTCAAATTCAAAAGTCTACTCCAATCAAGGATAATGTATTTTTGGTCCCTTGGAGACATGGCGGGTTAGGCTTTGAGTTCTGAGAATGAGCCCAGCTGGTCAGGGGCATTAATCACAAGGCACAGTATTAACAGCAAGGTTTGAGTGTAACAGTTTAAAAGAAGAGATTTAAAAATACATGAAGACTTGTCTAGTATTTATCATTTTAAAGATTGAAACTACTTAGATGTGTCTGGCAAGTGCTTCAGCTGTTATTGCATTATTTTTTTATAATCACAAAGATGTTACTATACTGGCGTTTGTTTTTAAAAAGCTGTCGATATTCAACCAGCATGCCTTGGACTTTACTGTGGGAAGACCCTGTTATTTAAAAATGGTTCAACTGAAATATATGGAGAATGTGGGGTAAGTCTGATGCTTGTATAATATTTCATTTGTAAAATCTATGTGCTTTTGAGGTATTTTTATATGTAGAATCTTTTTTCTTAAACTTTATGAGAATAGAGAAGCATTGATAAAATCCTGATTTTTGTTAGAATATTGAACTATATAATGTATTATATCTTTCTTGATAGTCACAGTTAAGAACATTTTATAATTTTATAGTTATTTCTAATTACTTTTTAAATGACTTAGTGCAGTGACTTGTACAGTAAGTTAATGTTACAACTCCAAAGCATTTCTCTGCAATTATTTTTATATGATGTTACCAAGTAGGTTTTTTACTGCATGTTAGCTATTTTAGAAACTAAATAAAGGAATCCTCTATGAACATTTTACAGGCATAACCCATACAATGTAGATTTATATTTTACTTATACTTTAATTTCTAAAAGCCACATGTATAAATTTAAATATTTAAACTAAAATGGGATGTACTATAGAATTTTTTGGAGAATGTGAATATTCTAAAATATGTGTGCATAAAAATGTTTTTCTATGCTGTAGGTTTGCCCAAGAGGGCAGAGAACGAATGCACAGAAGTACTGTCAGCCTTGTACAGAATCTCCAGAGCTCTATGATTGGCTCTACCTTGGATTCATGGCGATGCTGCCTCTTGTTTTACATTGGTTCTTCATTGAATGGTACTCGGGGAAAAAGAGGTTAGCATGTTCTGTGAATGGATATGGATGGGCTGATGTTGGAGTAATTGCCACTTACTTATTTTGGTGCTAGGGATCATGTGCATACTGAACACACACTCTTTCACTGATAGGATTAGCAAATTAGGGGAAAAAACCAGGGCTGGGATCTAGTTCAGTGTGAAGTTCCTAGTTTCAGTCCCCAGGATTACCAAAAAAAATTGTATCACGTCTTACTAGTATAACATGAAATTTGTCTGCAGTAACTTTGTTGGTTTTTGAGACCTTAAAACTCACTGTGTAGCTCAGACTGGCCTGAA
This sequence comes from Chinchilla lanigera, assembly GCF_000276665.1. Classification (NCBI taxonomy): domain Eukaryota; kingdom Metazoa; phylum Chordata; class Mammalia; order Rodentia; family Chinchillidae; genus Chinchilla; species Chinchilla lanigera. Next base: position 13,208,165 of record NW_004955466.1, read on the forward strand.
ACTTGTAATTCTCCTGCCACAGCCTCCCAAGTGCTGAGGTTACGGGTGCATGCCACCATCCGGCTAGTGAATGCTTTTGAGGCAGTTTGTCAGTGAGCAGTACAGCTGACATTCTACCCTTGTCAGAGGAAGACCTAGGGAGTTACCTGAAGCTCAGATTCTCTCGACAGGAGAAATGTTTCGTTAATGCTTTGCACTTATTATGTAATGAGAATCTTTTAAAAAACTGCCTAGACAGTGAAGGACAGCCAGGTTTTTTTCCCCTTCAGTTTTTACTTTGGGCTAGGGTCTTGCTAAGTTACCCAAGCTGGGTTTGAACTTGTGATCCTCCTGCCTCAGTCTATCAGAGTGCTGGAATTACAGGCAAGCACTACCATGCCTGGCTTAGCATCAGGTTTTATAAGAAAATGAAGAACAGGGCTGGGGATTTAGCTCAGCGGCAAAAGCGCCTGCCTGGCAAGCGCAAGGTCGTGAGTTCGGTTCCTGGTACC
>NW_004955466.1:13208755-13215909 GCF_000276665.1 Chinchilla lanigera
AGAATAAAAACCTATCCTAAACAGAATAAAAAGAAGTTCATACTGATATGCATTATAATTACAGTGAGAACACCAGAGACCCAGCGGCATGTGGAGCTGTAGTCAGCAGCTGCAGTTGTTCTGGCCGCTGACAGCCAGCACTGACTACAGCCTGTGAGTTAGCTGTTTTGCACACTGCAGTGTGGCTGAACCTCGGAGTCCAACCCAGGTCAGCATCACACGACGCAGAAACAACTGCCTCGTCCAGCCCATTCAAACCCCCAAAATAGAAATAATCAGTGGATGGTGTTTCAGATCCCTAAGTTCTGGGGTAATTTGCTAGGCAGCGGTGGGTGATAGAACATTACTCAAGTGAAAGAATCAAAAACATCTGTAAACTTGGCATTGGAAATAACAAAGAACTTTCTTGTTTTTTAAAAGTAATTAGGCACATTTTAATCCATAAATAACAGTATATCATTATAATGTAATGAATAATAAACATGAGAATGATAATATATTTACAAGTATAATTTCTAAAAATTTAAAGTCTAACTCTCTGAAGACTTAGATACACTAAAGCTATTAAAGAAATGCCCATGCAAAAATTAAATGCAGGGGCTGGGGATTTAGCTCAGCGGCAAAGCACCTGCCTGGCAAGTGCAAGGTCGTGAGTTCAGTTCCCGGTACCGGAGAAAAACAAACAAAAAAAAAAAACAAAAAACAAAAATTAAATGCATAAGTACTAAAATGTCTTACAAAGAAGCATAAATACACACCCTGAAAACTTTCACTTTATACTCAGCTACATTTTTTCATTCCTTGTTGTACAACAGGAAATTCAGTACATGTACTCTTGCTTTCAGATGAAACGCTACATCTTAGGTTGAGCCTTTAGAATAGAATATTAGCTGTTTGTAAGGATGTCCTGCCTTCCAGTGGTATCTGCTGTAATACTTCGAGTGCACCTTTCCACACTGCAAGGAGAAGATGCATCCCTTCCACATGCACATTTTGAAAGTATATCACACTGTATGGCAGCATCTAATTTTTCTTCCATTATAGGTTCTATCTCTTTGCACCTGTGTCACGTTTTACAACCTGCAGAATGCAGTTACTGATTTTTTCAGTGCGTGCACTAAATTGCACTGGAATTGTGGAAACTGATCTGCATTATTTTTTATTGAATGCTGATAAAATTTCTCACTTTGTTTGTGAAACTTGGCATTGTTGTTAACAATCCTATTATCTGAAAGTTCTACTGTCCTTTCTAGTTAAAGATTATTACTTGTTTCTGTGGTTTGGGTGGATATCTTATTTGAGTCTTCAGTTTGTTGCAGTCTTTGGTCTTCATCTTCAGATGGCATGACAGATTTTCTTAGACATTGTTCTGCCTTTTAAAGAACATGTTCCTTCTTCCATCATAATTTCACCAAGTCCAAAGTGCCCTGACTGGTTAGGATGCAATTCTTCCAAAGGGCTGTTACACACAGAGTTCACTGGACGTTCCTGGTTATTTTTCTGTGGCATCTTCTCTTGGTAATCATTTTCATTTTTTCTTGTTTAATTGTTCAAATAATGTTCCAAATTTTGCAGCTTCATATGGTGGCTTGAGAACATCTTGACATTCACTTAATTTGGAAGCCAAGGAATCAACAGTTATTACTGAGCTTTATTTAAGAGTATACTTTCAGTCCCAAAGAAATTTTAGTCCTGAACTGGGCCACATCCTTCCTTGTGTCCTAGTTTTTGACAGTGTATACTATTTTTTTCTGCATCATCAAGGCAGAGTTTAGAAGGAATATGATGAGGTGACATTGGAAGTTCTAACTCATACTGTCTTTTTTTTTTTTGGTTTTTCTCCGGTACCGGGAACCGAACTCACGACCTTGCGCTTGCCAGGCAGGCGCTTTGCTGCTGAGCTAAATCCCCAACTCCTAACTCATACTGTCTTAAAGTTTTTATGTCTTTATTTTTTATGTCTTTATTCATATTCACTTGGATTGGTTTCTTTACAGTTTCTTTTGCTTTCTTTTTCCTGCTTGATCAGAACTCCGGTCTGTGAGCCCCTGACCCAGTTCATCTCTCCAAAGCTTCCCACAGAGAAGCCACTAATATCCCAATCGATGGAGCTCACACCTCCCAGGTCTGGGCCACCCTGCTGCCTCAGCAGGTCTCTCTGATCCTCCGCCTGAGGTGCAGCCTCCCAGCAGGCCTTGTGTGCTGCTCTAATAAAGGACTTTAGTAAAGAGGCTGGTTCTAAGATAAATATAAAGAAAATCTGTTGTCTTCCTATATTGTAATATAAAAAACCTGTTATCTTTCTATATTATAATATAAAAAATCTGTTACCTTCCTATTCTTAGGATTTGTATTGTGTTTGACAAGCTAATTTTAAATTTATGTGGAAGAATAGAGGCCAAGAATAACCAAGATCACTGAGGAAGTAGTGATATTATTCTGTTGTCTCACAGATAGATAAATGGACAGTAGGAACAAAGTAGAGAAGCTAAAAACAGACCAGTTATGTATGAAACTTGGTACTACAGAAGCAGCTTGGCAGGTTAGTGGGGAGGAAAGATGGCCTGCTGAGTATAGCACTGCTGCTGTGGCAACAGTTGTACTTGCTGAGGCAGAGTCTGTGGCAAAGTCTGCAGTTAGACATTACACTGAAATATATTCGTTACGCCCTATTGCTAAGACACAATCGCTGGTGCCTGCAGCCTAAAGCAAGAGAGGTTTATGTTGCCTCATGGTTTCAGTGCATAGTTAGAAATATCAGGGCCGAAGGACAAGGTGGAGGAAAGTGCTCACTTCACAGCAATGAGGGGGGACAGAGAAAGACTGGCAAAGAGCCAGGGCAGAATGGTCTGAGGGCCTGTGTGGCCCCCAGGGTCACTGCCATGCCCCCAGACACACCCGGAAGTGTGCTGTACTAACCCGACGTGCTTCACTCAGTCCGTGCAAGTTTGCAGAAAACATTTAGAAGAAAATACAGGATAATACTTTCTTTTCTTGGAGTGCAAATGAATTTTTAAAACTGAAACTGCCAGATGGAAATTTTTAAAACGCCAGCTATATTGAAATTTAGAACATGTTCATAAAAAGACATTGCAAAAAAGTGAAAATTGAGCCCGCTTACTGAGAGAAAGACATTTCCAGCGTGTTGAACTGACAAAGCAGAATCATGGTATGGTCACCCGGAATCTCACAGCAGTACGTGATTGAACCTTGGCTCTAATGCTGTGGGTTTGAGTGGAAAAAAACTGAAATGACTTACATTAGAGTGGGAGTAAAAAAAATAAAGCAACACTAAGCAGGTTGGTTTTGAAGATAAAATTGGGATAAAAACTTCAGAAAAATGATAAAAAAATTTAGTATAGTTTAGCCTAATAGTTACCTCGAAGGATGTGGGGTGAGAGGTACTCAGACACAAGCTGTTTACAGTGTTCTAGCTGCTGGGTTATGTGGAGCTTATAGTGTTTATTATGTTATTTTTAATAATTAATATGTGTGTTATTTTTTGCATGTTATCTTTTATGTACTTTCATAAGATAAAATAATAACTTTAAGAAAATTTATACAATTTGACAGTGTACTAAAATTATGAGATAGATTTCTAATTTCTGCTCTTTTGTGACACCTTTTAAATAGTATCAGCACTGTGATCTGTAGAATGAAGTGATTTATTCATTTTTAGAGAATAAACCCCCAATATTCTTAAGTCATTTTCACATATTTTTCACTTTTCTGATGTTTCAGGATTTTTTCTTTTTTTTTTGAGATAGGGTCTCGCTATGCAGTTCAGACTGGCCTTGAACTCACTGTGTAGCCCAGGCTGGCCTCGAACTCACATCGATCCTCCTGCCTCAGCCTCGTAAGTGCTGGTATTACAGGCCTGCACCTCCACACCTGGCAATGTTTCAGGATTTTTCAGTTAAAAACTCTGTTGAGAATCTGAACAGTGAAAGTTGCATACATTTAAGCAGAGCCACTCAGATACTGATCCTTCTTGGTCATCGGGCCTCTTTGCTTGCTTTCCAGCTCCAGTGCGCTCTTCCAGCACATCACTGCGCTGTTCGAGTGCAGTGTGGCGGCTGTCATCACCTTGCTCGTGAGTGACCCTGTGGGCGTTCTGCACATCCGGTCTTGCCGTGTGCTGATGCTCTCAGACTGGTACACGATGCTCTACAACCCAAGTCCGGATTACGTCACCACAGTGCACTGCACCCATGAGGCAGTCTACCCACTGTAAGTATGGGTTTAGCTAGCAGTGTGTTTAAAAGCTGAGGGTTATTATATAACATATATCCTATGCATTTCCGCAGATTGAGCATTGTAAATAGCTTCTGGGCACTGGCAAAAGTACCCAGAAAGTGTTTTTTTTAAGGCACACATAGTAGGAAGAAATACGAAAATATCTTAGTAGATCAGGAAAGGTTTGTGTTGGTATTGAAACATATAAACACTTCTAAATAAGCCTTACATCTTTCATTAACTCCTTGAGTGTATTATAACTTGTTTTTTTCCCTCATTCCTCTTCTCTCCCTTCAACCTCTGCAGTTACAAAGCTTTGTTTCCATGTTTTTCTTTTCTTTTCTTCTTTTGTAACTTTTCCCTTCTTTCCTTTCCCCCTCCCTCTTAGAGTGTATTATAAAGGAAATCCTTGATATGCAGCAGAGATGTAATGTTGACACAGAATTTGGAGCTTATGTGTATTAGGTTAATAATATCCCTTAGTTACTGCAGGCTGATCAGGTCCAAAATCTCACGAATGAGTATACAGCGAAGGCTAAATAAAATGAGGCAAATGGAATGATTTCAGGGCTTCAGGAGGATCAAAGTCCTCTGACAGAATTTGAGATTTTCTCAGGGCTAAGACCAAGACCATCTCTGGGTAGCCTGTATTTATTTAGTTATCAGAAGAAGGGGCAGGGAGTACTCAAAAAGGGTGGAACCCCTCAAGGACTTCTCCAAGTAAGGTATTAAAGTAATCTACCCAGGAGTGAGATGCCTGAGGCTACAGACTTTATCTAGTTGAGGTTAGATCCAGGTGTCCATGGCTGTGATCTTGTCTTATCCTTTGAGGTTTTCCAGGCTTCATCTGCCATTACAGGCCTTAGTAGAGATTAGTGACTCACAGAGGATCACTATGAGTCTGCAGCCCGTTTTCAGACAAGGAGCCTAGGCCTTGGACAGATTCACAAGTAAACATGAAAAGTCAATTGGTTAATTTAAGTCCTGCTCAGAGCTACTTCATAGTGGTCTTCATCATATGCAAAAGAATATTAGCTTTGGAGAGTAAAGCAGCGTGGGTGTAAATTCTGAGTGTGCTAGCTCTTACATTAATATGAGCATATTAACAGCCTCTTGCAGCCTCAGTTTTCTCATTGGAAAAATGGGGATGATAATACCTTATGAAGTGCCATGAGAATTAAATGAATGCACATAGTAGACACCATGGTAGTACCTTATGTACAGGAGCACTTAAGGTAGCTGACATTATTATAGTGCTTGGGTTAAGGTTTTATCATTTTTGTGTTTTTCCAAATCAATTAAATTTTCTTAGAATCTTTTGTTTTAAAAATACCAAATTCTTAAGAATCTATATAATATTGTACCACAGTCCCTGTTTCTAGAATTTTTATAAGTTGTTGATACTCATTTTGATATTTTTTCCTTGGTTGAGGTAGAACAGAAAGTGTATTAGTTTGTCTCACAATTGTAGTAAGTTTCTGTTACATGCTGTATGTAATGAAGTTAGTCTTTTTTCATCAAATTCTTAAAGTGTCCAAAATACATATATACATATATGTAAAAAGGTGATTTTCAAAAAGCAAGATCCAGCTATAGAAATATAAAAATCCCTTCCAAGCCAACTTTTAAATTCTTCAATTATTTATTTTATGAGCATAAATAAAACTATACTTTATAAGTAAAAGGCTAATGAAAAAATATGTGCTATCCTCTGGTGATTCATTGACTTAGAGATAAAAACTTCAGGTTTGAGTCATCTCTTGTCATGGCCTGTCCTGAGGACTTACAGAATTTAACCTGTCCTATTTAGAAAGCTTAAGAATGGAATTGATCATCATATTTTTTTTTTTGGTACTGGGAATCGAACTCATGACCTCAGGCTTACCAGGCAAGCACTTATGCCACTGAGCTATATCCCCAGCCCTTGATCATCATATTTAAATAAGGTATACATAATTATTTTCTCCCTCACCGGTAGTCATGTTTATAGTGTTTATTGTGAAAATATCAAATCAGAAGAGAGATGGCAACTAGATGTTCCCGCTGTTACCGAGTCTGTACTGAACTGGATGGATGCTCTGCACCAAGGGAGTTGGAAGGCAACTTTTATTTACATCAGCGGACTAGTGGGAAGTAGGTCCAAATCACCGGTGCTGGCTTAGAGTAAAATAGCAACTTAGATACATTTTGTAAGCAGGAAGTATAGAGCCGGTAATGGGTTAGTCTATAATTGGTTACATATATTTGGTCACACGTTGTCAGGCAGATGTTTCTGGGGCAGGTTTAATTGGAGGGGGCCATTCAACGTGAGGTAGGAAAGTCTGGGGGAAGTCAGGGCAAACAGCGAAGATTTAGCGTGGCCTGGACGGGGCTAGTCTGCCTGGGTAGACGGTCCTTGAAACAGGACGTGTGTGCAGCATTGTGTAGCTGGTCAAATTATCTCTGAGTTGCAGCTGGGTAGTTTAGTCAAGGCCTGCTGAGTGTGACGGCCCAATTATGAAGCTGTAGTTTTAAAATCTTCCACTACACCAGGCCCCCTGCACCCATAGTAGCCACTTGTAATTTTCAATGCTGTTGGCTTTTAAAACTGCAGTGGTGATGATACATAAATCTGTTAGAATTGCATAGTTTCGTTAATTCAGAGTACACACAAATGAATAGCCTTATAAAATCATGGGGTGCAGAATCCAAACAAAACAGCTGTATCTGCTGAGATAGTCAAGGGAATTCAATTATTTAAGAGACCCCAAGCTTGCTGTGTGTTAATCAAGCTAATTATGTACTGTACAGCCCTCTCCATGACACTTGAAGCTCTTTCCTCTGCTTTCTCTGGTCCCGATGTTTTCCTGTTAAATTTAATTTGAAGTTACTTTAGGGCGAGTAATCTATTTTAAATTTTTTATTTTAAAGAATAAAAG
>NW_004955466.1:13217409-13242880 GCF_000276665.1 Chinchilla lanigera
GGCTCCCCGTGCGCTGGGGGCCCACCCTCCGGGAGCCAGCAGGCAGAAAGCTATCCAGCCCGAAGGCTGGCGCTCCCTAGGGCGAGTAATCTAGTAAAGAAAATAACCCTAATGAATGGAGGATGGGGCAATAGAGGCATATATTTAAGAGCTTCCTTGATTTGCTTTAATTTTTCTCATCATTTTAAGTTTTTTCTCATGGAAATATTCAAGTATCTAAATTATTATTTAAAATACTTACATCTTTTTTGTTTCCATTAAATTTTTAATATCCTTCAGTGGACACGTAAAATTATCTCTGTTAATAAGTACCTTGTGGTGTTTACGCACGTGTGCATTGTGTGCCATACACCTGCCTTTCAGTGGCTCTGTGTTGGTCTGTGATGAATATACTCTGAAATTAGATAGTTTCCTATCGTTGAGTATTTATTCTTTTCCCGAGTTTTCTTTAAGTGAGCCAATAAAAATCTTTGTACATAAAGTTGTGTTTTGCTGGTTATTTCCCTGTGATCACTTTCTACAAATAAAACTGATAGGTCAAAGGGTATAGAAACTTTTAGCTTTCGTGATGTGTATTTCCAGACAGCCAGAAAAGGAACCAGTGCATTTGCTAGCAGTAAGTGGGAGTCTGCTTGGCCAGCCTCCCCTAATGTGAGTATTGATGAGAGACTTAAGACACTTCTAAAAGCTTTTTTTTTGTTTTTGTTTTTTTTGGTTTTTCTCCGGTACCGGGAACCGAACTCACGATCTTGTGCTTGCCGGGCAGGCGCTTTGCCACTGAGCTAAATTCCCAGCCCCGACACTTCTAAAAGCTTTGCTAGGATCTTTGATTTAAAAATGCCAAGGATAAAAAAGCTTTTACGCATATTGTTTACCATGTCATGAATTCTTTGTTTTACAGGTACACCATCGTGTTTATTTATTATGCATTCTGCTTGGTGTTGATGATGCTGCTCCGTCCCCTTCTTGTGAAGAAGATCGCGTGTGGGTTAGGGAAGTCTGACCGATTTAAAAGTATTTATGCTGCACTTTATTTCTTCCCCATATTAACTGTGCTGCAGGCAGTTGGTGGAGGCCTTTTATGTGAGTTTGACTCATTATTTTGTTATTACCTGATTTTCTCTGAACTTCATTTTGCAAATTTAAAAAAAAATTTTATTTAGATCCTTGAAAATAAGCTTTAGTATATACTTTTGCTAAACCATGTAAATCTTAGAGTGGAATAGAGATTCTCAAGAAATTATGGGCAGCTACTCAAAACTGATTTGCTAGGAGAAGGCCTTATATTTGAAACTCATAACCAAATTGAAAGATTTTTAAAACTTTAGATGACAAAAAGTAAAAAGTTTTTTGCATATGATTTATGGAAATTAATCTTGACATATTGTTCACTATTAAACAGTAGTTTCTTAGATTTCTTTATTCCGCTCCCCCCAGTCCTGGGGCATGAACCCAGGGCTTTCACCCTGAGCTCTGTCCCTAGCCCTTTTTTAACATTTATTTTGAGACAGGGTCTCAGTAAGTTGCTGAGTTGCCCAGGCTGTGGTCAGACTTGCAGTCCTCCTCCCTCAGCCTCCCAGAGTGCTGCCTGCTTGGGTTATAGATTTCTGAGGTCCTTTTTGAAAACCTTTTGTATGGAGCAAAATAGTGTCAATTTAGTCTTCATTTATTCCATCCATTCATTTATTCAGCAGCCTTTTAGACTGAACTGTGGCTCCAAAGAATAAGTCCCTATTCAAGGGCTCACATACCACTAGGAAATAAAGTAGGGAAGCTCAAAATAACTGAGGGGACACTTTTGAGTATGTAGAACAGGCAAGGCTGTCCTTTAGAAGACTGCAGAGGGCCAGCCTTGTGGCTTACGGGACTGAGGCAGGGTTGTGATATGTATTTCCGAACAGCCAGAAAAGGAACCAGTGCATTTGCTAGCAGTAAGTGGGAGTCTGCTTGGCCAACCTCCCCTAATGTGAATATTAATGAGGAGGCCTAAGACATGCTATGATGCACATAACGTGTCTGGGTGTCATTTGGTTCAAGGTAAGGGGGGCACTCAAAGTAAGGCCAAGGCAAGAGAAAATTGGAGGATAGCCAGGGGTTAGTTTTCCTTTGTATTCCAGCTCGCAGAAGAAATATTCTGTTTGGCTGCATGGTAACTGGAAATCTGTATTCGCCCTAGCTGCTACCGTTCTGTTAGATTTGGGCCCCTTCAGTTATTTTCCAGCCTGGCTGCCTCTGTATGCATTGGAGGGTGTTCCTCTTGCTCTAGGAGATAGAGAAGTAATAGCAAAATAATATAGGTGGGAGAGTGACATGATCAGGTTTGTATTTTAGAAGGAAAATGGCCAGTGGAAAGTGGATTATGAGAGGAAGAAAGCTTGGGAGATCAGTTAAGAGATTATTGTATGAACCCCACCTGATCTAAGGCAGAGATGCACGGAATGAGGAGCTGTTTCAAAGGTAGGGTTCACTAGAGTAGGTAGCGAATTAAATATCTGGGTTCAGGAAGTGAAACAGTAACACTAGAGTAGCTTTCTGACTTAGTAAGTGGTGGATGGATTAACATTGAATTTTAGAAGAAGCAAATAGCTTGGGAGAAGTGAATCCAGTTTCTAGCACTCATTGACTGTCCAAAAGGTTACATGTCATGGTTAGTCTGGAGCTTGGGGAGCTGTTGAGGTTGGACAGTTAAAACTGGCAGCCCCAGATTCCTCTGCCTAGGCTGTTGGTGCTCAGTGTCAGAGCTCTGGGTTCTGAAGCGAGGATGGGAGAAGCTGTACAAGGCAGGACGCCAGGAGACAGCTGCCCGCGCTGAACATTGCCTTTTCCCACACTGAGTGTTGTCAGGTTGCCTTGCCATCCAGCTGCCACTCAGAGGACAGTCAAAGGGAGGAGTAACGAGCTAGTGTTCGTGTGCATGAAGCAGAAATTCCTGCAGTCTGCTGAGATGAGTCACAGAAGACTCACCAATTCATGGCTATGGTGTTGGAAAATAGAGTGTTTGGTTTTAGGGGATAGAGCAAGTATGAGCAAAGTGGAGCAGCAGGAGGCTTGTGGCTGCATAAGGTACTAGGGCAGTGGTGGCAAACCTTTCCGACCTTTCCGTGACACAAACAGCCTGCCGCGGCATGTGTGCCGTAAGTTCGTCACCACTCTACTAGGGGGCGGAGGGTCTGGGGAGAAAGGCACTGGGAACAATTAGGAGGTTGTCAGTGCCAAACTTACCTGCTTGGGAGAATTATCCCAGCCGGTAAGTGATCTGCATCGGACCCACCAGGGGAGCCAGTGTGGACAGACCCCACATCCTTCTGCAGAGCCACACGCACCAATTCTTAAATTTTTGTACATAGAGTGCAAGGCCACTCTAAATCCTGTCTCTATCCCACTTCTTCCCTGTACTCCCCACGTATCTGTGGGCCTCCTTAGAAATCTCTCTCTCTCTCTCTCTCTCTCTCTCTCTCTCTCTCTCTCTCTCTGTCTCTCTCTCTCTCTCTCTAATCTATCTATCTCCTAATATTGGGGATTGAACCTAGGGCCAAACCTTTTCTATTTTTATTTTGAGACAAGGTCTTGCTAAGTTGCCTAGGCTGGACTTGAATTTAGGATCCTCCTTAAAGTCTTAAGTTTGTATCAATAACAACATTGTTTAGCTGCTTGTAAGTTCATAAGTAACTTTTTAAACGGCTGATTGAGGATCCAGTTACTGGGTATGAAAAAACTTCTATGTCAAAGAAGTTATTCATTAGTGAATTGAAATTAGCTTTTATTGATAATTCAGGAGTTCTGGGTGCTATATCCTGAAGTAACATTTGAAATTATTTCAAAGGCTAGGCGTGGTGGTGCACACCTGTAATCCTAGCACTCAGGAGACTGAGGCAGGAGGATCATTGTGAGTTCAAGACCAGTTTGGGCTACAAAATGAGCTCAAGGCCAGCCTGAACTGCATATTGAGACCCTGTCTCAAAAAGACCAAAAAAAAAAAAAAAAAACAAAAAGAGAAGTGAAATTATTCCAGAGAAGTTCTGCAGTGTTAAATGATTAATAGTTTCATAAACTAACATGGTTTGAATATAGTTGTATAAGAATAATTCAAAGTATTTTCTGAATCTATTTTCATGTGCTATAAATTTAAAATATTTTAAGAGAATGGTAGTGCTTTGTAGGAAAAAGTTGTTCCTTGGTGTATTATAACTACTGTATTTGAAGTAGAAATTTCTAGAATTTTGGTAGTAGAGATAGTGAAAGATCTTTTAATCCTCTGAGGTTTATTGATGAATGAATCTTTTCAAAAGATTAGTTAAAGCTGAATTATTCTTACAGATAGACTTTCTCAACCAAGGTTCCCCTTCTGCACTATAAAATACAAAATTATTTGAGTAATTATTTTCTTAATTCTTCCAAATTTCATTCATTGCTAATATCATTCTAGGTGCACAGGAGAGAAGTTAATTCCTTTTGTCCAATGGATGCCTTAGCCAAGGGTCTTCAAAGCTGGACCAGGCATGGGTTTCACACTTTTTAAGTGGTTGGAAAAAAGAAAAAAAGACTTTTATTCATTAATACGTCAAAATTATATGAAATTCAAATTTTACTGTTTATAAAGTTTTATTAGAACAAAGATGTGCCCATATACTTATATATTTTCTGTTGCTGCTTTCACAATAAAACCATAGCTGGGTAATGAAACAGAGCCTATGTAGCTACAAGGCCAAAAATACCTATTCTCTGGCCCTTTCCAGAAAAAGTTGACTGACCTTGTCTCAGGATTTTAGGACCCAAGGCTCATGGAACTGGCCGAAAAGGATTCAACAACAGGGAGAATTATACTATTTGAGTTTATTTAATAGCTTATTCAGAAAATTTATTTAATAACAGTACTTGTCTTTCAGATTATGCCTTCCCATATATTATATTAGTGTTATCTTTGGTTACTCTGGCCGTATACATGTCAGCTTCTGAAATAGAGGTAGGAAATGTTTTCCTTTGTTAAATTTTTTTTTAATAAATTTGACAGTTGAATAGTACAAATGATATGATAAGGTATAACTGTTTCAGTAATTCTTGGCTAATTGATGTCATTTGGACGGTTTCAGCTTGTTATGTACGTTTATAGAAGATTGTGTTTCTTGTACTGTATGATTCCTTGGGATGTTAGTGAAATAATGAAGTAGATAAGCTCTTCTTTCCAGCATGGTGTAGAAAAATTATTTCACATAATTTACCCACATAGCAAACATACAGTTGCTGAAATATGAAACTGATTAACACTATTTTGAGAGAAGCATAAAAATGCTTTACTATATATATAACTAACTTTAAACTTTATTTTATAGTAGCCATGCTGAATCATCAATAATTATGCATCATTCCATATCCATCTATATTTTATCCTCAATTCTATCTTTTTTTTTTTTTTGGTTTTTGGTTTTTCTCCAGTACCGGAAACCAAACTCACGACCTTGCGCTTGCCAGGCAGGTGCTTTTGCCGCTGAGCTAAATCCCCAGCCCCCCTCAATTCTATCTTGATTATAGATATTTACTTTTGCCTCCTAATATGTCTTATACTTGAGTGACTAGGAGAACATACTAATAGCCACTTTAGTTCTGATTCTGTTCCTCTTTTTAAGATACCCTGCTGGTGCTTCCTAACTCTTTAGAATTTTGGTGGAAGGACACTAGCATAAGGAACTCTGTTTTTTGTTGTTTTACATTTTATATATGTATTTATTTTCAGAGTTTTTTTGTCAAAATGTCTTATGATTCATTTGTAGGTCAGTGGGGTAGAATAGCCATCATGTCATCATATTTATATTTTTCAGTATTGTATGTTTAAGGAACTAAGCTATTATGAATCAAAAAATATTAACAATAAATCTAAAGTAATAGTGTATTTGACTCTATAAGGAAAATATGCATTAAGCTTTTAATCAAAATGGGTATTTTTGCATATATTTGTTCACATGCAATCTTCTGAAATTGTCTTTCTAAAATAATAATATACCTATTTCTATTTGTTTTAATGTCATTTGAAGGATAGCTATTAAATACATTAATATATCTGACTTAAGAACTCAGTGTGAGACTAAACCCTGATGGACTGAAAATCAAAGACCTTATGCTCTTCCATACTTCGTTAATCTAATGCCTTTGATCTCTGTCTTAAACTGCTCACTATAGTTAGATATATGCTTTCTTATAATTCTTACCTTTTTATAAAGGTCAACCAGAGAAAATAATTTAACTATGTTGGAATGGTTGCTGTTGACAGCACTTTTCTAATATATTAGTGAGAAAGTAAGCAAGGGGTGGGGAGTGGGAAATACCTAGAAATCATAGTGACTTTTAGATAGGATAAAGTAGAAGAACCAGAATATTTGTATGCTATTTAATTGTTTCCACTTAAAGACTATTCTCATTTCTTTTTAGTAATCCTTAACTAGCATTGAAATATGATTAAAGAAGATAGGAAGTTAGTTTTGACACTTTTATCAGCTGTTGGGAAAGGTTTGGATATTTGCATAAAATGAGGTTTTTGATTTTTTGTTATCCACAATTAAGAAGTATTTATGTGTTTCTAAATTAGCTTGAGACTTGGTTCTCTGCACCTATGAGCTTCCTTACGTAAAATGTTCACCATTCTTCAGTTAGCCCTCTACACACGAATCAGAAATCAGCATCTGAATCAGGGAAAAGCAGTCTAGTTCTAGATGAGCTGACAGGCCATATAATGACGTGAGAAAATTGGTGGCTTACCTAGTGCAAATGACATGTGAGTATGTTTATTGGCACATTTTGATGTTACTTTGGTATTAACTTGGTCCTTCCAATTTCTGCATATTATAGAGTATGTATTAAAGTTTAAAAGAAAAGCAGAGTATCTACATGGTTATTTCAGCTTTCTTCTAATCATTCGGGCAGCAGACTTGGAGTGGTAGCGAGTAAGAGGTTAGGTTTGTGGACCTCGTCTGTCCCACCTGTAGACTCACAGCTACAGGGCATCAGGGCAGGAGGAAACCCTAGTATGGGATTCCTCTCCTAATTCGTATGGTGACGTGCACCAGGACTCGAGAGACAGGAGTTCTTGTCGTGGTGCTGCTGTCCAGTGCTTTTATGACAGCAGGAAGCCTTACTTTCCTCGTCTCTAAAGTGCGGTGGCTAGACTGGGTAATGCTTAAGTCCTTTTTCACTCAACTGTTGTATAATTCCAAAGTACGATGACTGTGGAAACAAGTAATCTAGCAGATTCAGCCCGCTAATCTGTATTTCTCTTTTCTTTCTTTTATAAAATTACATAGAACTGCTATGATCTGCTGGTCAGGAAGAAAAGACTTATTGTTCTCTTCAGCCACTGGCTACTTCATGCCTATGGAATAATCTCCATTTCCAGAGTGGATAAACTTGAGCAGGATCTGCCCCTTTTGGCTTTGGTACCTACACCAGCCCTTTTTTACTTATTTACTGCAAAATTTACCGAACCTTCACGGATACTCTCAGAAGGAGCCAATGGACATTGAATATGAAATGCCAAAAAACTAAGAAATGTTCTTAATGAAAAAGTAATTTTAAAAAATATGTTAGGACTCTTCTATCATACACAGCAACAAAATGATCAGTATAGCTTAATGTCTGTGTTCTGATGTGTGACTCAACAGACCTATGATGAGGCTTGGGAAATAGAAAATATCACGATACTCTCTGTTGGCATATTACCTGTCACACCCTCAGCCTACGAGGATACATCTGCTGTTCTTAGAAGCCAGTCATGTTTCTGTGTACCTAGCAATGGGTTGTTTTTGTTTCATTAAGAAAAACTTCACCATATATTATCTGAAGTATCTAGCGGTGGCGTGTTGTACAGTTTGTTGTCGTAAATTTGTTTCTCACCTATAATGAATTACGGGCTTACTTGCAGAGTCTGGTAACAAACATGGAAATAAAGTATGTTGTTTTTTGTTATCTATTTATTTTCACCAATACAGTATTTTGATAATATTGCAAAAATAGAGCATAATTTATAGAGTAAGTTTTCTGTTTATAGTTTGGTGGAGGACATGTTCAGATTATTGTTCCTGTAAAGAAAACAGTAAAAAAGAACATAACTACAAAAAACTCAAACGTTCTGACATGTGGTTGGTTTTTACAATATTAAATATGAAAGTAATTTAAAGATGTTAAGTACTAAGTCTTTTTTCTCAAATGAATAAATACATATATTCATATGTTCTCTTTCTCTTACATCCATTTTCAGGGAAAACTATATGCTATATTTCATTAATCCCATGATACTTTCGCACTGTGACATTTCTAAACTAGGGTACATCTTATGACTGATGGCTTCCTAGATTTAATGAAACAAGAGTATGCAAACAGTTTCCTTGTGATTAGTTTTTTATACGTATGATGTTTATACTAGTCACAGCCATGGAAGTAAAATAGAATATTGAGCACTTACCCTAATCTGTGTTCATGCATTGTATTGTTTTGAAGGCTATTCACTTTTTTTTAACTGCGTAATAGGGTGAGGCATATTTAAAGCTCACATGTTGAAGATTTCAAAATATGAAAATAAGTGTACTCACTTTTTCCTGAGTTTTGTTTATGCCTTTTGAATTCACAGCAATTGTATATTTGAGTTATCTTGTTATTTTTCATAAATGCAGTTTTCTTTTGTAAGAAATGGACTCCTTTTGGTGTGCTTGACTTTTTTCTTTGCTGTAGGAATAAAAAAATGTTAAATTCTTTTTGTATCTCACGCAGGTGTGCTGGCTGCTAGCATCCATTAAAATTCTGAGCTGCCCACAGAGTCTTCAGTTGGGTACTTAGTTTGTGGAGTATGCAGGAGGTGCCATGAATCTATCAGGACTATATCTCCTAGTTCCATATATTTGAAGTCATTTTCTCAGATGCCCTATTTTAGCAGAAAAATACGTATGCAAAAGAAGAATTTAATGGTTACAGGTCCTTAAATCAAGGAATTTTACATATACTTAATATTTGCAAATTTATTTGATTTCATAAAAACCAGCATAATTCATAGCCCCTAGGTTGCTAATGTTAACTAAATAATTTGGTAAAGCATATGGTCATTAAAAACATATAAAACAACCTTGTCCCAGCTCAGCTTTGTTAAATTTTGACTTAAGATCTTGCAGGGCCACTAGGTGCTCGTGTCTGTGCCACCCTTCCACAAGAGATCTCTGTATTCCTGACATTCAGGAAGACTTAACTCTTTAGCCTCCCATAGCCGCTTGTTAGATCCGCTGTACTCTAACCTCTCTTCACTTGCGTGGCTCTCACAGGTGTGCTCGGTGAGGTTCAGGGTAGGTCTTTGCGCTATAACCTCTGGCCAAGGGCCAGGCTGAGGAGTGCTCACTGTGTTAAGTTAATGGGTGGTGCTGTGATCCAAGGAGAGGGCTGCGTCTGCAAGGCTGCAATGACACTGTCTGTCCAAAAGAGGACAGGAGAGGCTTGTGGAGCTGGAAGAGAAGAACTACTTCTCCAGGAGAATCCCTTCTGTGTGAGAAGCAAATCAGGGAAATATCAAAACTAGATCACAGGTGGCTCAGAGGTGGTCAAGCAATTCCAGACCCCAACTTTACTCTTACCTCCCCAGGAGGGTAGTAGATTTCAGGGCTCTGATTGCCTCATTTAGGTGTGATGTTTTATAAGTCCTATTGACTCGTATTTTACAGCAGGAGAGAGTGGGACATGGAGATGAAGCTGGGATTAAGTCCACCTTGCTTTAAAGCCCACATGGAGCTCCCAGCAGCAGTGGCAAGTGGAGCTATGGGAAACCAGGCATTGTTCAGATCTTAGCTCTGTTTCTATTTCCAGTTCTTCAGAGGTTTCTCCCCATTCCTTAACCAGGTTGTTCTTTCATGCTTCTGAAGCCCCACACGCAGCATACTTGGGATTGTGCATACATTTGTATGATGCTGATTCTCCTACTGTAGTAGGAGTGGGCAAGTTACAGCCTAGGGGATAATTCTGCTACAGTCGCAGAGTTCAGTAGTTGCTACAGAGACCTCATGGCTAGCAAAGCCAAAAATATTTATTGTCTACCACTTTACAGGAAGAGTTTAATAGAACCAACCCTATGGACTGTGGGTTCCATTTGGGCAGGACTATCTGTTTCTTGCAGTAGTAACTCAGTGTCTGACAGGGTTCTTGCCACAGACTAGGCACTCAGTAAATGCTGGTTGAGTACAGTGAAGTGTTAACACATAAGGTGGAACCTAGAACATGAGATGTGTCAAGACCCTGCGTGCCCAGGTGTCCATATTTCAGTGGCTGCAATTAGCACTAAATAGGAGTTCTGCCAGTCAACAAATTCTTTTTTTTTTTTTTTTTTTTTTTTTCCCTGCCTTTTTTTGAAACAGGGTCTCACTATGTAGTTCAGGCTGGCCTTGAGCTCACTTTGTAGTCCAGGCTGGTCTTGAATTCACAACGATCCTCCTGCCTCAGCCTCCCGAGTGCTGGGGTTACAGGCGTGCACCACCACACCCGGCCCTAACAAATTATTTTGACTGAAAATATTTTCAGTAAGCAAATATTGTGTATTTTTTCATGAAACAATCTTTTCATTTTCAGTGAAAATTTGGTTTTCCCGGATTGATCACTGTGTACACAGTGTGTGCTCAGTCTTCCGTGGCCTAGAATGAAGAAGTCAGCCCCTCTGCTCCATTTGGGCTCAGCCTGTGGTGTCCTTAGGCTTTACCATGGCACAGCAGAGCTTGCCTCTCTGTGCGACCACATCCATTCAATTAAGTTCAGAGACTGGCACACTTATTCTATAAAGGGTTGAGAGTTTAGGGTCATGTCTAATACGAAATTTTATTCAGCAATTGATGATAAAGTTGACATGCCTCTGAAGAAGTCAGTGTGCTTGCTTATGAGACAAGCATATTCGATGGGATATGTCATCTCAAAAGCCCGAGTTGCTGTTTTTAATGCTAAATTCAGCTTAGGAAAAAAGAATAACATTATGCTCAGATTTGTTCTGTTTAAGACAAGCATATGTGTAGAGTTAAATGAAAAACTTCTCTGAAAAAAATTGTTTTTGAGACAGAGTCTCGCTGTGCAGCCCAGGGTCACCTGAAACTCGTGGTGATCCTCCCGCCTCAGCCTCCCAAGTGCTGGGATGACAGGCATGTGCCACCATGCCTGGTCCTAAAAAATGTTCTTAAAAAAGACCTCGTTTAAAAAAAAATTGTACAAAGCTAAGATTCACTTACCTAGAAAAATTTCTTAGGTGGGAAGGAGAATTGGCAGATACTTTGTGTATGACCATATGGAACCCATTAGTGAGTATCAGTATTTAGTTGAATGTTTGTGACATTGGGCATGAGTTACTTGAGACTTTTTTTTTCCTTCTTTGGATGTCATCAGCTATAGCAAAATAGCAGGAAGGTGTATTGATGTTTAGGTGTTACCAAACATTTAGGTATTACTTACGAAGACTGGTTGGCGATTCTTCTTTTGTAAGATTACGCAGGTCCTCAAAATTCCCTTGTAGCCAAAGACTGATGGACTCAATTTTTTCATCCCTTGTGCACAGCTTGTCTATTAGATTTTTTATTTCACTCAAGGTATTTTTACCATTGTGCACCAAGTCCTTAAAGGAATGGCATGTATGGATATGTGAATATAAATTGTAACAAAAGCATTCTTTCTAACTAGGTTATGTGTAAAACCAAAACTATATATGCAAAATTGGGTTTAGTTATGCAAAGTATTTTGTGCACACAGCCATTTGACAAAGTTCTAGAAGAGCCTAGAACTCTTGGCTCTTGGATTACCAAATGAGTTGATTTAATTGAATGACCACTGAGCTTGCATTTGTAACTAGGTGCAGTAATGGTAGCAGTGGCATAAAAAGCCAGTTCACCCTCAAACTGATACGCAACTGCAGAGGAGATAATGCTTCAGAGAAGGAACTTTATAATCAGATAGGATCTCAGTTTTAAATCCTCAAATTCATTATTATTTAGTCTTGAGCAAGTTAGTTAAACTTAAAAGTCTAGCTTCATCTCAAAAATGCATTTACTAACACTTTCCTTACCCAGAGGCATAAAGGTTAAACATGGATTTTATGTAAACTTTGCTATTTATGTAACCTTTTAACATTTAGGCAGATCCTGAATTCAAATCCCAGCCTATCTGACTAAAGTGGGGAGAGGTAGAGATGGTGCATGGCTAAGTCTGCCTTAAAACAAAATGTGTTCAATGTGAGCTACAGAGAGAGAGAGAGAAGGAGAAAAAAGAAAGGGAAAGAAAAAGAAAAAGAAAGAAAGAAAGAAAGATGTGCAAACATTGCATTGTTTCTCTAGTGTAAAGCCTGAAAGAATTAATTTAAACTAGGAGATATGATAGACATTGTAAATTGATAGGAAAGCACGCAAAGGTAAAGGATAACTGGGATATGGGAAAAGAGAAGGCAAAGA
The DNA here is from genome assembly GCF_000276665.1 of Chinchilla lanigera. NCBI lineage: Eukaryota > Metazoa > Chordata > Mammalia > Rodentia > Chinchillidae > Chinchilla > Chinchilla lanigera. Next base: position 13,229,850 of record NW_004955466.1, read on the forward strand.
AGGAGAAAGTTTGTATGTATGTATATGCAGGATAGTTAACGTGGCTGTTCTACTGTCTTGTATTTCTTTGCTGAAAGAAGCTGTCATTGAGTCCTTGATTGATCAGCTTTGTATGTCTATATTTGTTTTCATGAGAAACCACTTTGAAGATATTAATATGTAATACAACCAGCATTGTTAATTGCCTACCACTCCGTTGTAACTCTGTACTGTCTGTACTGTTCCTTTGCTATTTTGTCAAATGTCGACTGTCTGTTAATATTTTCCTCCTTTTATTTTTAAAATAAAAAAAAAGAAAGAAAGAAAAAAGAAGAAAGAAAAAGATGAAGAAAGAAGTCTTTCCCAGTTTAACTGACTAGTAGTATAAGAAGATAGTTTCCTGAAGGATTAAGATTTTATAGTGACATTTGAGGTAATTGCTACATTTTAGCATGTGATGGCCACACTAGCTCTTCACTCCCCTGCAGTTCACAACTCTATGCACGCACACACGCACACGCTTTCTTACTAGATAGGTGAACATTTTTATAAATGATATTTATGGAGGTGACACACAATAACTCACCTTAACCGTGGCTTTAAATTCTGCCCACAGGTGTATATATTGTGCTGAAACAGATTTTAAAATACAGTGGTTACCAAAACAATTTGAACACATAAATTGTTTGCATTTACTTTTCAAAAATTATTTTTATCTCAAAATTTCCACTTGCACAACGGCAGGCTAATTGGACCAGACACGCCCTCCTGCTGGCTTTCTGCTGGGACCACTTGCCAGACGCAGCGCAGCACAAGATGAGCACGGTAGTCTTGCACACAGACACAAAAGTGCACGAAGATTAGCAAACCAAATTAGCAATGGATACAGTGAAAGCGCCTAAACAAGAGACCTTACTCCAGGAGTGGGAGATTGGTTTAACAGCTGAATCTCAGTAGGTACACCTTACCACACCTGAGAACACCATCGGTGCCTCTCAGAAGTCTGAACCACAGGCTGATCACAGAAACCCTATAAATTTGCAGGAATGACCCCACTGATACCCTGGATACCCAAGCCCAGGAAGCCTCCCTGGTCGGAGACATGTTGCATGTGTGGTCACATGTCATTGCTAGGAAAATGAAGGACAGCCAGGCAGCTCTGGGAGGAACACTGAGAGCATGCCCCTGTTTTCCTCCACACGTTGCCCTACATGCCTTTTCCCTTTGCTGATTTTAGTCTGTATCTTTCACTGTAATCACAACCACACATACAAAGCAGCTTCTGAATCTGATGGATTCTTATTATGAATCAGTAACTCTGAGAATAGTCCCAGGGGCAGCTGACACTAACCCAAAAGCTATGAAATTTTGCAGAGAAGAATCAAAGAAGACTCAGCAAAAGGAGATTTAGACAGTGTTTTGGGATCGGAAGACAATTTTGTTAAAATGTCAATTCACCTAAAATTGATTTACACATTGAACACAAACCCCATTGAAATCTGGGAAGGCTGTGTGTGTGTGTGTGTGTGTGTGTGTGTGAGTGAGTAAGCTGATTCTAAAATTTAAATGGAAGAACCAAGATAATTGTAAAGGAGAAGCCTAAAGATAAGAACTTACATGGTCTGCTGTCTAGACTATATATGAAGCTATAGCAATCTGAAAAATGTGGTACTTAGTATAAAGTTAGAGTTTTAGAATAAAGTAATATACCCATAAAATTGGCTTTTTAAAAAGTTGCTAGATTAGTACAGTGATGAAAGTACAGTCTTTTCAAAAAATGGTAATGGAACAACTGAAAATAATGCAAACGTCCTTTGGTTGCTGAATGAAAAAACAAAAATATATATCCACACAGGGAATACTACTGTGTAGTTATAATGAGAATCAACTAATTATCTACTTATTAGTGTTAGAAACAAATCAGTACTTTCTAGGAAATGGAGGTGGGGTGGATGGTAACTGTCAAAGGGACACATGAGAAATTTTGCAATGATAAAAATGGATGTCTTGCTAAAGTGGTAGTGGTTATAGTGCTGCATACATCGGTCAAACTTCATTGAACTTGTGCATTTTATTATGCACAAATTAATATAATCAATTTAAATGAATCAAAAACGTGTAAAGAGGATCCATGATACACTACTTACTGTGCTGCACTATGAGTTCCCAGGACAGGTCCTTCGCGTTGTATGTGAGGAAGTCTTGTCTTCTTCTGTATTCCTCTGTGTCGTTTTTCAAGTTTGAAATGTACTGGAATGAAAGGGATGTGATTACTATTAGCAGTTTAGTTACTGTAGACAAAATATCCATGAAGTCATTCAGAAATTCCTTTTCTGTGTCAGCAGCTCTGCTACTGCAGGAGTAATAGTGGTGAGTACTCTTGTCAAGCTTCCATGGGGGAAGACAGTAGAGGATTCTGCTTTCTGGTAAGCATTTCAGCATCCAAATAAATGTGACATTCTAAATGTAATTTGACACAAAAATTAAAAGATATTCTGCCTGTCTGCGCCATGTCCACTACAAAAATGTTCCTTATGTAATTAATGTGTGCATCAGACGTCATAAAGCAGGAATGCTGTCAGACCGGAGTTCAGCATAAGACCTCAGAGATGACCTACGGGGTCTAGAGACCCTAAGGAAGTGCCCACTCAAATCAAGGTTTCATTGAGTTGGATGACGGTGGTAGTACTCTGGGTATAAACTCATTCTATGCATATATTGAAAACCAGGCAGCTGGGCATGGTAGCACACACCTGTAGGCCCAGCACTTGGGAGGCTGAGGAAGGAGGATAGCTGTGAGTTCGAGGCCAGCCTGGGCTACATAGTGAACTCAAGGCCAGTCTGAACTACATAGTGAGACCCTGTCTCAAAACAAAACAAAACAAAGCGAAACAAAACAAAACAAAATAAACCAAGAAAAACTCATCTATGATATTAAGATGAGGAAACGGGTTATCAACAAGAGGATAAAGAAGATACCTGGACACTATGAATGTCTGTTCTCATCTTTTCTCATAACTACTACTGATCTAGCCAATCAACAGAAACCACTTTGCAAAGTGAGGGGCTCTTGAACTTACTTCTTTTAATCTTTTATTTTCCAGAAGCAAAAGCTCTACTTTTTGGTCATACAAATAGACTTCATTTTCTAAGTTCTTTAGAATTTCAAAATGTTCTTTGAGTTTTTGGCTTTCTTGATCTCGTACTTCTTGTAATTCTTCCTTCACTTTCTCCTGCTCAAACATAAAAGCCACAGTCACCTCAAGGAGTTCAAAGAGCAGAACAGCAGAGTATTAGACTGCCTAGTGATAGTCAGAGAAGGGCTCCACGTTAACTCTGGAATCAGCCAGCTGAGACTACAGACATCCTCCCTTAGAAAAACTTATAAGCCTCTAAGCTAATTCATGAAAATTTATTTATGGACTCTAGGAAGGGGCCTGCAGATCCCATGTTAAGTATCCCAGACGCAGATAATTTCACAAAATTGAATATACTTTGATCTGTGAACACTGCCTGCAAAAAATGTGGGAGGAAATTATTGTGGCTTCTTTTAAGGAGAATTTAAAATTTCTTTAAGCAGAAAAAGAACAGTATTGTATTGATTTAAAAATATTCTCCACTGTTTTCTCTCCTGAATTCTCTATTCAGTTTGTGGATATTGTACTGTGATAAACCATGTCTTCCCTGTATAATCAGCACCACCAGCATCTAATTAAGAAATAGGACTATATATATACTACACTTACTTACAGTTTTCTTCTTCATATTAAATAGTAAAAATTAGTTTTTTATATCGGTGCATCCTAAAGAGTAGGATATTTCCATTTTGAATTAACCAGCTCCACATATGCATCTCATCACCATCTACCAGTTATATACTTCAAAATGCAATGAACCCCTCATTACCTGTTTCTGTTTTGACATTTCCACCCCCCATGTGCCCACTCTTCCTTAAAAAGCTTCATCCAGTCATCACTTCATGAACAAGGGAAGGGCATTTCTCTCAGTGATTTTCCCACTGTCACATGGGAGTGGTTCCAGAGTTCTACCTCATTGGTGCCCCCCCATATATGGTGACCAAAATTTAAAAACACTGGCATTGAACAAGTAATTTTAGTAAATGTGGATTTCATGATAACACCAATGGTGCTGTGTAAATAGGGCAGACTGTGCATACTAGTATTCTAATAAAAAAGAATGAACGTGTTGACTCGTTACCCTGTTTTCAACATATCTTGAAAAGTCCCTTGTAACATGAGAAATGTAATTGTTCAGCAAAGTCTCCTCCTGCTTTTGTGCTATTAAAAAAGAAAGAGAAAGAGAAATAACTATTGACAATGTTCCTGGGCTATCAAGCATTAAAGCAAAACATGTGCTTAGTTTGAAGTCAAATAATAAGACAAAGCATGGCTTGGACTCTGACAAAACCCAAACATCCGGTGCTTCCCAGTGCTGCATCTGTCCCTGTGTCCAAGTCCTCAGAATCATCATTTAAAAAACGTTTACCACTGTTTCGCCTTCCCCCTTCCATGTAGCACAGTGTCCTTAAGATGTGTATTATACAGCTGTTTCTTAATTTATCATTTTAAGACACCTTCTATTTACTTGTGAATACAGTAAAGGAGGATTTAGCATGCTTTCTCCCATCCCCACATCCCCACCCACACCCATGACCTCTCCATCTCCTGCTCAACCTCCCCATAAAGGTATTATTTTTGTTTAAACAAATTATAACTGTTTATGTTATTATGACAATGTAAGGCTTACTTATGAACTAAATGGTAAATATTTTGGGATTTAGCTGAAGTTAAAAATTACCTCACTATAAAATGTGCTCAGTGCTTTATGCATATGTCATTAACTCACAACCTACAACAGAATTGTAAAGTCTTTCTGAATATTTCTTCACCTTGTTATAGTTTCCTGAGGTTCCCAAGGGCTCTGGTGATGAAGGCTTCACCCCCAGGCTAAGTGCTATTGGGAAGTTGTGGAACCTTAAGAGGCAGAGACCGGTAGGGGGCCCTCAGCTCACTAGGGGAAGCCCTCGAAGGGCACTGTAGCTTATGAAGAGGAAAGTTCTTTCTGCCACTCTCTTCTGCTACTGCCAGCCAGCGCTCCCAACAGAGGGCCAGAGCAATCAGTTGGCTTGGTCTTGAACTGGAGCTCCAGAACTGTAAAACCAAAATGTCCTTTTCTCTTTATAAGAGTTCTCTCAGCTATTCCATTAGAGTGGTGGATAGCTGACTCATGCACACATGGTCAAATTCATTAGTGAATCTGTGAGGTTGGCATCTGCCCCTCTGAGCTGTCCCTTCTGCAGTCTTTCCTCTGTAGAACCGCTTCATGCTGACCTCCTTCAGTTCGCCTCTGCCAAGCTCTTGGACTTTCTGTTTCCTCATATCCTCTTCCTTTTCTTGCTTTATTCCATTTAGTAAAGGAAATTCTATACTAGATTCATGAAAAAGGGTAAATAAGTGTTTTGAGACCTTGTACATCTAAATATGTCTCTTCTAGGCTTATATTTGATTGGTAGTGTGGTTTGTTGTCCATATTGGGGATTTTATTCCCTCAGAATTTTGAAGTCTTTCAATTTTTAGTAAGATACTGCTGTCAAGAGAGATGTATTTATGTGTTTCTAAAAGCCACAGCACTGTTCTTTGTGTTAACCGAGCACGGCTGTCTGTTGCCTATAAGTGGAACGTCTCGTGGGAGGCCTTTCCCACGCTGACCCCTGCTGCTCTTATGTTCTGTTTCCTCCTCTTCTCCTGTCTTCCCTTCTTTTCTCTACTTTCTTCAGCACTTTTTCTCATTCCTTTCCCTTAAGAGATCAGTATATGCGATGTATAAGGAGTGTTTGAAAACCACGGTGAATGTCTAAATTTTAAAAATCATTACAATAAAAGACACATTGCCATCAGTCCCCCACACAATCCCCCTGTTACTTCAAACACACTTATCCCATTGTTTGTGCCATTTCCGGAAGGAGTTCCGGAGTCCTCTTTTGTATCTTTAGTTGATTTGTCCTGGCTCCCTCAATGTCCTGAGTCCATTCAAAACATTTACCTTTCACAGTCACTTTGATTTTGGGGACAAGCCAGAAGTCCCATAGTGCCAGATTCGGAGAATAGGACGGAGGACACACCATCATGTTTTCGGGGACCTGTCTTTTCACCAGATGGCACTCAGCGGCAGCATTCACAATTTTTTATTTTTAAATCACACCTATTAAAGACACTCCGAAAAGAGGACTTCCAGATCCATTCAGAAAGCGGCAAGAAGGATGGGATCAGTGTGTTTGAGGAAAGTGGTAGTATTTTGGAGGGGACTGATGGTAATATGTTCTTTACTGTAATAATTTTTTAAAATTTAAGCATTCACCATTACTATGATGGCTCTTCATAGTGCTTACTTTTATGCTCATCGTGTTTCTTAAATCCTCTACCATGTACAGAAAGGGACAGGAGGTAAGGCAGAAACCAGGGATGAAGTACATGCGTATTGTAGGTCTGGGTTAGAGGTTAAGGAGGTCTACCTAAGTTGATGAGACTAAAACCTGACAAAAAGTAGAAAATCAACGACAAAGGGAAAATCAGACTGATTACCCAGATACTTATTATTATAATATTCTTTTTAAAAAATCTACCTTTCTTGGCAATAATCACTTCATTTTTGAATACTTGTTCCTTTTACAGTTGAACACCGTGGGTCTCCATATGGTGGCCTATTTTGACACAAACCTTTTAAATTCTTATCCTCACATTCCTCTTTGCCAGGTGGTCATTTCCACTCCTACTCCAGTGGGTGTCTTTTGCTCCTGTGCTAGTCCTTTCTGCAATTTCTGTCTCTAGGATTACAATTCCCATGGTCTGCTTTTGTCATCTAGGAGACATGAGGTCTGGAAGCGGTTCCTGCTTATTGACCCACACTGACTCCCTGGAAAATGATCCTCTATTCCCTAAATGCAAGAAATAACTCAAACCTCTGGGATGATTCTGGACCATGAATATAGGATTAGATGATCACATCTAATTTTTGTGGAGAATCAATTATTTTTATATTAAACCCACACATGGTTATATTATGTCATAGAATGCAAAAACCCTCAGAGTCGGGGATATTTTCTATCTTGAATTAAGCTTCCATATCTGAAATAAATCTTACCGTAGGAGTAGGCTAGTTATAAAAGAATCTGAGGTAACAGCCACTTGATAAATGGTTAAAGTCTTAGCTAAAAAGGAGATGTATTTAGCAAATTCATGGTTAGAGGCAGAAAAACGTCTCCATGTGGTAGCTGATCCAGGAGTTAGTTCTAACTTTATGAAATCTGGAGAGAACACAGTATACTGAACTACTAATTCCTAATTGTAAATAACCTTTAAGAGAGAAGGGAAAACTTAATAAAAGCAGCAGTAAGGTTGTGGTGTGAAGGAAACAGCAAGCTAAAGGTGAGGGGCCAGGGTCGAATCTCACCACCACTGCCACGGAGTACCCCACCCCTCATGGTGGGAGAGAACCCAGGAGGAAGGTAGCACCACCGGCTTCAGACGCACCTGTAAGAATCCTATAGAGCTCTTGTAGCCTCCTGTGTTTTTCTGTGTACTCTTCTTCTGCCATATGAAGGTGTGGAAGACTATCATTAAGCTTTTCTTCCGTTTCTTTGCTAATTTTTGTTTCCTTAAAAATTAAATCCTTTAAAGAAAATAAAGCTAGTTGAGAAGTGGTTTTGGAGAATTTACCCAACCATTCAGAGTACACTTGATCTTAGCCAAAAGGGCCAAGAAGCGATAACAATTCAGAGTAGAATGGCAGGTGTTTGAAGGGGAGTGTTCTGTCTCTTACCATGAGGGGTACAGAATAGCATCTGGCACACACTTGCTGTTTAACAAATGCTCACTGTCTGACTTACTTGACTGTCTGGCAACCTGTACCACAGGAGGTTGGATTCAGTATTTGCCCTTCCAAGGATCCTTTCAGTTCTGTATCCTATTCATGTATTTCTGTTGCTACCATGTATACAGCCAAAAACATATTGGAAGAAAATTTCCTTTGGTTGATCGTATTTTATGAAAAAGGCACCAAAACAAAGCACAAAAAATTTTTAAAATGTGGATATAAGTGAAAATGGGGCAGGATAGAAGTAATGAGATACAATATTATAATAAAAAGGTGATGTGTTCACCTTGTAAGATATTTTTTGTTGTATTCTGTGCAACCTGTTGGCCTCTTCACAGCCTGTTCTTACCTCCTTCCCCACAGATCTGCCCTGTTTCACCCCACGCTGCCTTGTGGAAGCTCCCAGGTCAGCATGATGGCCTCTTTGGATGAAGGCCCATGAGACCGATGCTCCTAGGCTCCTTGCATCCCATTTGTCTCTCAGCTTCCTCACGGCAGCTCCCAGTGCCCCTGCACAGTCCCACCGGCCACTGTCTGCAGCACTAATCTGCAGTTCTGCATAATGTGAAGTCTGTGACTTTATTGTTTATCTCAAAACTATTTCTTGTTGTTCTATTTGTATTCCTTTTTCAGGTAAAGAAGAGAAAAGATTCACAATAAAATTGTAACCTTGTCCATACTGGAAGATTGACTGACACTTAACTGGTCAGATCATGGAATATTGTCCCCTCCCCACTATGCAGTCATCCCAAATTATTTTTAGATGTAAAATAAAAATTACCTCATATATGCTTAACTCATGAATTAACTTTTTCTCCTCAGTTATAATTTCCTTCTCTTCTTCTTTTAATTGTGCTGTAAGTTTTTCGATCTGTGTCACAAATTCATTGATCTCCATTTCTCTAAGTTTAGTCTAATTTTAAAAATGAGAATTTTTATAAGTTTCTCTTGTGGTGGTCAGCCTTACATTTTCAAACAGCTGTGTAAATTAATATGTCCTTGCATTAGAGATGCTTGTGATTTCAGGTTATATGATTTCTCAGTAACTATTGGGAAGGATTTCATTTTTCCCTCTAGAAATTAAGTTTTTCACACAACAATATGTATAAATGGCATGAGGAACAGGAGGGAGGAAAGGTGGTGGGTAGACAAAGAGAAAATATGAAGTAACCAGTGCTTGTTATTCTCATATTTTTAGAGACAGCTCCCTTAAAGACTTAACATCAAGTGCATTGCTGCTACAGGTTTTAAAAACATTCTGGAGAGAATTGCTACTTAAATTGCTAAATACATCTAGTTAATGTACAGAAAACAGATGGATTTCTGAAGGAAGTTGAATAACTAATTCTAAATTTGAAGTCAACCAAAAGGAAATTTAATAAAATACAACATAATGAAATATTGAAAGAGAATCACTGATACACAATACAGGCATGTAGAGTAATTCTAAATATCATGGTGGGTGCCCTTACCTCTTCCAATAGTTCATTTCGTCTCTGTTCTGCCTGATTAATTTTATCTGAAATTGCTTCTATTTCAGCTGTTTTCTGGGCTAGCCATTGTACATGCTGTTTTCTTGCACAAGCTAGTTTCCACTGAGTTATAACACTTGCAATTAGAACAAAAAGAATTACAAATAAATGGATATAGCAGTTTAACAAAAAGAAGGAATTCAAAGCAAAGTGAGTCCTACTATAATTTTACAAAAGTGCTGGTGCCATTGGAAATGCACACTACACATGACTGAAGCAAAAGAACACATTAACTACTCCCTCAATGCAGTCTCGGCAAGTTGCCTTTCAGTGAGATGCCTGGGACAAGCCACAGTGGGAAGGAGCTCACTACTCTAGGTGAGGATGGACAGAGGGAGTTCTCCAGGATGGGTACAGAAAGAAGAGACGCAGGCAGAAATACTAACGGAATTATCCAAATTACTTAAAGTACTAGTAAGAGATTTCAAGCTTGTAGGTTCTCAATCTTTTCTCTCCAGCACAACACTAAAACAACCCTACATATCTGGAAGATGGTAAAAAATGTGCAATTAGAATCTTATGAATAGTAACCTTAACAACAATACTAAAAAAATGCACCAAGTATTAACAAGTGCTTCCTTGGTGTACGTTATCTGCAGACTTCACACAGATCATCTCTCTGATGTTGACAACAGCTTTGCAAGGTGGCTGCTATTACTGTTCCCTACTTTAGAGGGGTGGGACCAAAGAAAAAGTAGTTATTGAGCGTCAGTCACCAAACTTGTCAGACAGAGCAACCAGCGTAGCCCATGTGCAAAGACTGTGGTGCTAACCATTCTGTTTTGTCTCCACCCTGTCACCCGACTCACTCACCCACAGTCTCCACAGAAGCCTGGGTGAGCCTCAGACACTGCACGAACACGGGCAGTTATAGCCTCTGGTGACTGTTCTATTGCAATGGAAACCTTTGGCTTTGTCCAATGCCAAAAAATCAAGCTAAAACACATCACGAGCTGAGAGAACACACATATTTTATTTAGGAAAATTATTCCCATGGGCTCTAGATAACATATACTATAAAATAACACAAATTAATTTTTTTACCATCTCTGATTTTCTCTTTCCAGGTTATCACTCTGAATTTTTACTTGTTTTTGAAACACATCTTTTGTTGCTCTAAAAACAAGAAAAATAGATTGGAGTTTAGATTTGTGGGAGCTCTTCAAATACACCAGAGACTGTTTATGTGTAATTCTTCTGCTCAAAAGGCTACAATGAAATTGGAAGACAAAAAAAAAAAAAACCTGGGAAACAACTGAAGATTTCAGTGGCATGTTTACTGAAGGAGAACTCTAGTTGTAGGGCAGAGCAAGCTGATCTCACAAGCCTTGAGGTGCATATCCAATGGTGGGGAAAAGATTCGAGGGAAGCACTGAGGAAAGGCCCTAGAGGTCCATGGTAGAGGAAGAAAGTGCATTGCCAGAACCGAGCTGCAGCCCTCCCAAGGGAAGGGGTCACTGCTGGCAGAGAAGCAGAAGAAAGGAGCAGAAAGGCAGGGCCGTGTCATGACACGAGGCAGGCGTGCAGCGTGCAGCGTGCAGCGTGCAGAGGGCATGGAAAAGAGTAACACTGTGCCGCAGGAGGGTTTAGCCTTCAACTGCCGAAGACTCTGCATACTGCAGTAAGTTTTAATTTGACACAATACAGAATTCAGAAGACCAAGGTAGACTTCTGACTGAGGGGGAAGCACTAATTAAAGACGGATGGTTTTCTTGTGATAGGATGAGTGGACATGTGAACATAGACAACAGAAGTCTGTATTTTTATTTCTCTTCTCCCTCTGAAGTATCCCATGCACACAAATGAATTGAAAGCCACATAAGTAAAATGCTGCTTTATATCTTCTGAAAGAAAAACTCATCCATGAAACTCACAGCATGAAATGCAGTTGTGTAAATTATGGAAGGCCAGAAATATTCATAGATGAAGCAAAACAAAATGCGGTCAAGTGAACGAGAAATGCAGCTGTGCTCCCGTTTCCTTCTCTCCTTGAAATCATAGTGTGGTGTGGGCTCTCGGCTTCCTCTCTGGTATCCTCACCCGGATACTCAAGGTCTTCCACAATTTTCCCTTCAATGGTTTTATTTGTTTATATGCTTAGTATACTAACAAAGGGTCTGAGCCAGTTTAAAATAAAGCAACTGTAATGTAAAAAATTCTAGGGGGATAACGGCATTGGGCCACAAATTTGCCTGTGAGCTTCCTGGTGACCCAAGCACTAATGACATCACAACTGACGCTAAAATTTGCATTATTCCTGAGGAAAACAAAACTGAATTTAACCCAGTTCCATTTTTCCTGCTCTTGCTCTTTTAGACAGGGTCTCGCTATGTAGTTCAGGCTGGCCTTGGACTCACTATGTATCCCAGGCTGACCTTGAACTCTCAGCAATGCTCCTGTCTCCGCCTCCCAAGTGCTAGGATTACAGGTGTGTGCCATCACGTGTGGCCATTTTCCTGGTCTTCTCTGGGGAGCAGTTTACACATCTCTAAAACTGATATAAGGAGAAATGGGTGTTCAAATATATTACTGAAATATATGGAGCAATCATCCACAAACCCTGTACTTCCTGTTAAATTCCAGGTATCTACTTGTACATGTAAAATTTTCATCACCACTTATGTTGTGTAAGCTGGCTTCATCACTGCCCTGCATTTAAATCCTGCACAGCCCTGCATGTGATGATAGCATTCCCTCACCTGATGAATAAAACAAAAATATGGCTTGTTTTGGCCAAGTTTTAAATCCTTATATAACAAAGAGGATCTCTTGGTTTCACCATCCACTTGTGGTTGCTCTTTTAGAATCCACACTCCATTTTTCACATCTATACTTGGCTCATCAGTTATTTCAGGTGTGTTAGTCTTACTTATCTGCCCAACAAAGAGCTCTAAATTTGCTTTAGGTTCACGGTGAATGGAAGGGTGCAATAGTAGCACATCCCCAAGGCATTTTGACAATAATTTTGAAAATGAAAAATTTCCCTCCATCTTTGACCTAGTAATTTAAATTTTAGGACTTTTTTGTGAAGATAGTCATACAGATAGTCAGAGATATGTTAAAGAATGTGAACTTCAAGAATTAGTTATAATATAGCAGACAGAAAACCCCAAGTTTCCATGAGTAGAGTATCCACAAGTTAATAAAATGCAGTATATCATATCATTCAGTTGGAGAAAAGAATGAAGACCTATGACCCATGTAGATGACTGTTATGGAATATCTAGATGTCCCTCCAAAGCCTATGCAGTTATAGTTGTGTCTTTTTTATTTTTTTATTTTAAAGAGAATAGTAAAAAAAAAAAAAAGAACAATAGCAAAATATAAACAAAACAAAGCAAAGACATTAAAAATGGTATGGGGTTTCCAACCAAATGATAGGGATTAACAATGGTTGTTATATTACATATTGTTATCTTCAAGGAAGTTGCTCAGATTACCAAATGTAAGAATGGAAGATTGATCAAACCATTAAAGAGAATAAGAAAATAATAATTTAAAAAAGCATTAGACATAATACAGAGTTTCACTAGACAGGATGGTAGGAGTTCACCAATGGTTATTGTATTGCATATTGTTGTCTTCACATCAGTTGCTCAGATTACTAGATATAAGCATGCAAAATTG
>NW_004955466.1:13243408-13251214 GCF_000276665.1 Chinchilla lanigera
TTTAGCTATGACAAATTGTGCTGCTATAAACATGGGTGCACATATGTCTCTGTAGTATGATGTTTTTAATTCTTCTGGAAAAATACCCAGAAGGGGAATAACTTGGGTAAGTGGAACTCCTAATCCTAGTTTTGTGAGGAATCTCCACACTGATTTCCACAGTGGTTTCACCAACTGACATTCCCACCAGCAGTGAAAAAGTGTTCCTTTTTCCCCACATCCTCTCCAGCATTTGTCATTGGTTAATTTCTTGATGATAGTGATTCTTTCTGAGGTGAGATGGAATCTCAGTGTTGTTTAAAGTTGCATTTCTCGAATGACTAATGACGTTCAACATTTTTTCATATATTTATTCGCCATTAGTATTTCTTCATCTGACAAGTGCATATTCATCTCAGATGCCCATTTTTGGATTGAATCTTTGAATTTTGGGGGCCTTATATTTTTAAATTCTTTATGTGTTCTAGATAGAAGTCCTTTGAATGAGGGGCAGTTGGCTAAAATTTTTTTCGCAATTCGTGGGTTTTCTTTTTACTGTGTTGGTGATTTCTTTAGATGTGCAAAAACTTTCAGTCAGATGAGATCCCAGTTGTTGATTCTTTGAAGTATTTCCCATGTAGTTTGGTTTTTGTTCATGAGCTCTCTGCCTACCCCAATATCTTTGAGATTTTTCCCTACTTTCTCTTTCAGTAGATTTAGTGTTTCTGATTTCATATTTAGATCTTTGATCCATTTTGACTTTAATTTAATGCATGGTGAAAGACATGGGTCCAGTTTTAGTTTTTGGCATGTGGAAAGCCAGTTTTTCCAGCACTTATTAAAGAGGCTATCTTTCCAGCATTTATTAAAGAGGCTATCTTTCTTCCCATGAACATGTTTGGCCCCTTTATCAAAGATAAGGTGGCTGAGTGTGTTTGTAGCTCTGCCTGCATCTTCTAATCTGTTCCACTCATCTTCAGGTCTGCTTTTTTGTCAGTATATAGGTGTGTCTTTTAAGAGGTGGCTGGACTACAGTGTGTGATTCTGGGATCAAGGGTGTGTGATTACTAAATTAGCCCATAATTGGCTGGCTCCAAGGCAGGATGACATGGCAGAGGGGCATCACAGATGACAAATAGTCCATGGCAGGCAGAAGGCAGCAAGAACAAGAAGCAAGAACAGCAGCCTTCTTCTGTCCCTTACATTCTATCTAGACTACCCACCCACAGCCAGGGTGGGGCACCCTTAATCTTAGCAACCCAGCATGAATCAACCTCAGCATCACATCCTTAGTCCCAGCATCGCACAGCCTAGATCCAACCACCTTGGAAAAGCCCCCACCTTGACCACATGAGGTTTTGGGGGGACATCTAGATACAAGCCATAACAATAACTCTTCCCTTCATTTTGAAGTAGTTTCTGACTCAACAGATAAATGTAAAAAGTAATAAAAACAATTCCCATATGTTTTCACCAATGTCTCCAAAAATTATCATTTTACTGTATTTGTTTTATCATTCTCATGATGTAATTTTGTTTTGTTTTGTTTTCATAAATGTAATTTTAAGTGTCAAAAATCCAGTTATGGAAGAGCACAATCCCATTTTTAGATATACACAACACACACATATATACATATATAAATATATTTAAAAGTATGTATAGCAAACTGTTAACTGTGATCATCTTTGTGGAGATAGGGAAAGATTAAGGCAAACTTTTATTTTTCAAGGTACACAGTTCTGTATTTAAATTTAAAAATCAGATATAGGTATTAGCTTACTAATCAGAAAAAGTTGAAAGTTTAAGTGAATTAGAATGGCAGAAATGAATAACATAAAGGGTCAGTGTTGTTCAAAATCTCAGGCACATTCTTGTTGCCAGACCCAGGGCTTGTCCATTGTCTAGCACTCTCTGTGGAATTTAGAGCCTGTCTCTTCAGTTAAGGGGTCAGTATAATGACTTTCCTGAGCAGGGAAACAGGGAGCTAGTTATGAATTTTCTTTCTCATAGCATATTAGAAATCAGCATAGATTTATTGTTATCCCTTATTAAAAAAATAAAATGCAGACATTAACAATTCCAAAGAGAAAAAAAAAAACCCATAAAACATACTTTTGAAGATCATTAAGTGTAATGAGTCCTTCTTCCATATTTTTGATGTCTATTTGTCTTTGCGCTAGGAAGTTTTCTTTTTGTGTAATAAACTCCAGTTGTCTCTGGTTTCTACCATGAGAAAACAAAATTAGTTGTTGAAAGTTGTTGAAAGCTGAAATAATCATTTTTAGCAAACATGAATAATTTTTAAAATACTGCGGAAATTTTAAACCATGAGTGATTTAACAAATATACTAGTAAAACATAGAAACAGTCTTTTTGCTGGCAGTGGCTAAATACATACAAACTTACACATAGGATTTTCCTAAAATTTATGAAGCCCCAAGCCACTGAAAGAACATTAACCACAATAATAAGTACAGAAGAGCAGCATTACATGTCATCTCTTGGGATGTGCACTTTTCCGATGTGCTTATCAACCCTGGCCTGTTCTGCTGAAAGATGAAGTGACTCATCTTCAAAACTTCCACAGGCAGAGTTGTGCCCCACCTCCAGAATTTATGTACACCCTAACCCCCAGTGGATAGAGAGATTAGGGTAACAAAAAGGCAGAGATGAGGAACACGAGGGTCAATGTTTTAATATAGTTTGAACAATAACAAAGATGGGGCTTTGGAAAGTAACTAGGTGTGGCTGAAGTCATGAAGATGGGCCCTTGTGATGGAATTGATGTGCTTATAACAAGAGGCACCAAAAAACTCTTCCACTATGTGAGGGGAGACAGAGAGAGAGAGAGGGACAGAGAGAGAGCAAGAGAGAGACAGAGACAGAGACAGAGACAGACAGAGAGACAGAGACAACAGAGAGACTCTGCAACTCAGGAAGACATCCTAACCTGAGTTCCTGTCTTAGTTACTTTTCTTGTTGCTGAGACAAAATACTTGACAGCCAAAGTTAAAGGACAAACTGTTTGCTTCAGCTCACAGTTTGTAGAGGTCTTAGTCCATGACTGGCTGGCTCCAAGGCAGGGTGGAATGGCAGAGGAGAACAGTTTATGGTGCACACAAGGTAGCAAAAGCAACAAAGGGACTTTAACAGCATCTTTCTGCCCCTTTTATCTTAAGCAGGCTACTTAGGGAAGGCAGCACTCACACCCTGGACGCTAGTGCCCTTGATCATAGCATTGCACCATGAATCAATCCCAGTGTCACACACTCTAGATTCAACCACCTCTGAAAAAGCTCCATCTATGACAACATGAGACTGTGGGGGGACATCTAGACACAATTTCTGCTGCTTAAGCAGCCAGCCTATACAATTTTATTATGGCAGCCTGACATAAGACCAGAAAACACTTGATGAAGATAGGTATGGTGGCAATGCCTATAATTCCAACACTATGAGAGGCTGACACAGGAGGATTGAAAGCTGGATCCCAGGTTGGGCTACTTAGTGACTTAGTGAAACGCTGTCTTAAAGTAAAAAATAAAAAGAGAGCTGAGAATATAGCCTAAAGTGAAGGCCAAGGGTTCAATTCCAAGTGCTGGAAAAAATTATGGCAACATAATTTTTAGTGTTACAGTTATTCATCATCAACCCACTTTAGGATTCCAATTGATAACTAATTTAGTATTGATTTGGGGAAGGTTTTTGCTTGAAGAATACTAACAGTCTCATTTTCTGAATGCTGTACATATTGTATAAGATGAAACAATTGCCACAATTTTCTGTAGCTTAAATGCCACAATAATGAACATAAAACCAGCACCCATAACTATGGCATGTTGATTGATGAAGGAATTATGGATTGAAACATACTCATCATAGATCTTCCGTTTCTGCAAAAAAACTTGATCTTCCTCAGTTAGCACAATCCTATACTGTTGTAGAATAGTGTTCAATTTCTCGTGTAGCTCTTTGTTCTCTAACTGAGCTTTGTGCAGCTTTTCAGCCAGCTGAAGGAAAAACAAAGAAATCAAGTGAGAGGACTTGCTTCATGATTCCTTGGAAGGCATCAACGTCAGGGGAACATTTCTGTAGAATATTAAGAGTATTGTTTAGCATTAAATGAATATGTTGCAAATGTTGCGTGGTTTAATTCTATCACAAATATGCAATTGTACATCTTGGGGCCTCTTCTACAACAGAAGTATAGAAATATAGTAAACCTGATGTAAAACCATAAAGTAATCCATATTGAATA
This sequence comes from Chinchilla lanigera, assembly GCF_000276665.1. NCBI lineage: Eukaryota > Metazoa > Chordata > Mammalia > Rodentia > Chinchillidae > Chinchilla > Chinchilla lanigera. Next base: position 13,247,649 of record NW_004955466.1, read on the forward strand.
GGAAATGGCATTAACAAACTTGACAATTCAGCATCATCTGCGTGTCCTTTTCTCAGAATATAAACTATGGTGGGGTAAAAAAAATGCAACATTTGCAAAACCCTTGCTCAAAACCTCTTTGAATAGACAGTATGCTTGCTTCTTCTTAAGTATAGTTGATCGTCTGCATCTTCAGGTTTTGTGTCTGAGGATTTTACTACCTACATATGGAAAATATTTGAGAAAAAATGTTCCAGAAAATTTTAATAAGCAAAACTTGAATTTGCAATGCACTAAGTACTAGGCAGATGGAATGTACTTAAATGAAGTGATGTGTAGGCATTGTATAAGGCATTATAAATTAAATATAATTTAATTTAAAGTTAACTTAGAGCATTGCAAGGTGGCATCTAGGATAAATACAAATACTATGCCATTCATTGTACCTAAGAGACTTGAGCACCCTTGGGTTTTGGTATCTGTAAGGCTTTCTTGGAACCAACCTGCCACAGATACCAGGGATGACCGTGTTTCTATTTGAGGACAAAATAATAGCACCCATTAGTGTTCTGTGTGAGTGAACAATTTTGTGCTTGGATGCCTCCATTGGATTGTTTCTTTTTAAAAAATTTTGTTTGTCTTTTTGAGACAGGGTCTCACTATGCTGTTTAGGCTGGCCTTGAGCTCACTTTGGAACCCAGGCTGGACTTGAACCTGCAATGATCCTCCTGCCTCAGCCTCCCAAGTGCTAGGATTACAGGCATGCACCCAATGCCTGGCTGGATTGTTTCAAATGAGGTAAGAAAGTTAGGTTTAGTAGAAATGGTGAGTAGTTCAAAATAAACTGACCTTAGGACCACTAAAATTGCTGGACACAACCTTCTTCAGAGTGTTGAAGAACTAACAAGATAATGAAGTCTATTGAGGCCTAATTTGAAGCAAAACCAGGAATACAGAGAGAGAAGGGTGGTACTCAAATCCCTCCTGTTTGAGCACATTTACTAGTATGGAAGAAACCCCTCAGGAACTGGGCTTTGGCTGTCTTCTGTGGCAAGGGGGCAAAGGCCAGTGCAGCAAGCTCATCCAGACCTGGAGCTGGAACCTCCTACCAATATAGCCTGGAAGCCCAGAGAATTTTCCAGGGAACATTAAGGCAGAATAAGGTGGTTTGGAACACATAACCCCCACACACCTGAGGGAAGGTAAGTGTAAATTTTGCAAGGGCTATGGATTGAAAGGAGCACCCCCCCATATTTGCCCCTTTGAGCAAGTGAACCATACTGGTTTAGGGGTTCCAGACCATTCAGGTAAGATAACAGCTGAAAAATGTAGAGCTATGGACTGAATATTGTCTAACAGCTCCTACCATAGGGAACAAATGGAAAGACAACAATAATTTGCTCTAAATACAAAAGACAACTTCAAAACCAAATGAGCCAAGAAGCTAACTGTGTCAGGTTTCTGTTATGCATACCAGTAACAGAATCAGAGTAGGCTCAGCCCCAAAGAAAAGCCATCTCTCATGCTAAAAGGTCATTAAACCCCAAATGGAAAGACTTTCATTGGTATCAGTCTCCTAGGAGGGAACTGTCCTAACGTCCCCACTGACCTTCAGGGCCTGGGTGCAGGCTCAGAGGGAGGGAGATGTTACACTCTGTAACAAAGAAGAATTTGAAAGTGAGGTCATCTGCACTGGAGAGCAAGAAGATAGACCAGTAGCTGTGAGGCAAAGAAGATGAAGAAACAACCCACAGTGTGGTAAAAAAATGTTTGCCAGTGGATGCCCCATCTTGCTCCTTTAGGACAGGGAAGCAATGCGGGAGCTGCCCCTTTGCTGTAGAACTCTCTGTTGGCAGGTGAGGCCTGCGCAGATGCCCAGCCCTGCTCTTTGGCACAGGGAAACAATGTGGGAGCTGCCCCATTTCTGTGGACCTCTCCATTGGCAGGGGAGGTGCCCTCCCACAACCAGCCACCTGAGGAACCCAGAGCAGCAACCCCTGAATGGCCACCATTGGGTTCATGGCTGAGGCCCATATGTTTTCCACTGATGGTCTGGAGGCCCTGGTACTGAAGGCCAGCTTTCCACCACCATGGTAGTTGTGGTCTGAGCTGTGTACCCCACCAATGGCCTGGGTTTCCTGGGCCCAGTGGTCCACTGCCTTCTACCACCTTGAGATAAGTCTGATGTCCATGTAAACTAAGGTCTCTAGAGACCTTCAGCAAGTTGCCTGAATAGCATTTGGCTCAGCACTTTCCATATGACATCCAAAAGGACAAGATGAAGGAGCAAAATGCAATCTCAGAACTCAACTCCCCCCAGAACAAGTCTAGGAGACACTGACATAGGAGAAATTGGAAGTCACATACCTGAAATCTCTGAAATGATCAAAATTGAAGTAAAGAAACAACTCCAACAGGCCATAGAAGAAATCAGATAAGAAATAATCGCCCAGGTAAAAAAAGAAATGACATCAATAATGAAAGAACTGCTCAGCACATCTAAAGAAGACACATACAAAAAAATAGATGAGCACAGGAAAACAATGGAAACATTAAATGAACAATATAGGTCAGAACTAGAATGCATGAAACAGATTCAAAGAGATATCCAGGAAATCAAAACTTCCATTGGAAACTGGCAAAACCACTTGAATGAGGCTGAAGATAGAATCTCAGATATTGAAGACAGTATGGCAGCTAATGATCATGAAAGGAAGGATCTCTTAAAATCAACAAGGATCCAGGTAAAATCAATCCAACAGTGGCAAGATGAGGCAAAGAGAAATAATGTAAGACTAATAGGAGTCAATGAAACAGCAGGAGGCAACACAAACGACATAAAAAGAATATTTGCAGAAATAATAGCAGAAAACTTCCCAAGCATGGAGATTCTGAAGTACAGTAAATGAGGCATACAGAACCCCAACTAGCCACAACCAAAATAAAACCACACCAGACATATAATAATCAACATCCTAGATATCCAGCAAAAGAACAGAATATTAAAAGCTGCTAGAGAAAAGAAACAGATTATCTATAAAGAAAACCTCATTAGAATCACAGTAGACTTCTCAACACAAACCATCCAATTGAGAAGAGCCTGGAGTGAAGTATTACAGGTCCTGAGATGAAACAATTTCCAACCAAGACTGATGCACCCTGCCAAACTGTCCTTCAGATTCAATGGAGAAATAAAATATTTCCATGACAAAGAACAACTGAAGAACTTCATGAGTGTCAAACCATCATTGCAAAGAGTACTAAAAGATGTTCTAGACAGAGGAAAAACATGACCACAATTTCAGGAATGGAAAGGAACCCTTAAGCAGAACAAGCAAGTAAACAAGTAGAAAAAGTAGGAAACCAACAGCAAGTAAATAACATGACAATCATAAGTCAACACATCTCAGTTATAACCATTAATGTAAATGGCCTCAATTTGCCAGTCAAAAGAAACAGACAGGCAGAGTAGATTAAGAAACAAAATCCAACGATATGGTGTATACAGGAAACACATTTTACTCAAAAGGAAATCCATAGACTGAAAGTCAAAGGATGGAAAACAATCCTCCATGCAACAGGAACCC
>NW_004955466.1:13253964-13367646 GCF_000276665.1 Chinchilla lanigera
TACCTACTTTGAAAATCTTTACTCTCATAGGACAGAAAACTCAGAAGAAATGGACAGATTCTTAGATATGTATGAATTACCAAGGTTGAGTCAAGAAGATATCAAATTCCTGAACAGCCCAATATCAATTAATGAGATTGACAGCATGATTAAAAATCTACCAACAAAGAAAAGCCCAGGCCCTGATGCATTCACTACTCTTCCATAAAGAAGGATGCGCTGGAGATGTTTCTAGGCAAATGGATGCACCTGAGTCCATACTCTTAAGTGAAATAAATCAAACACACATGTGTGAATACCACATTGTTTCTCTGGTGTGAGAAACCAAAAGTGTAAATAAGGACCAAAGTCCATTTTGAAATAGGAGGAAAACGTTCAAATGGGAAGGGCAACTAGAGAGAGGGAATGGACAAAAGAAAGCAGGGAAAAGTAAAAAAACATTTTTTTTTTTTAAAAAGAGCAAAATAAAACAAATGTCTAGAGAATTCTCCTGGGGACTCAACTGTCTTAAGTACTCCTAAATAACAGTAATATTATGAAGAGCATGCCAGGTTACCACATGACAGCAAGGCCACTATTTCTTTTTCTTTTTCTTTTTTTTTCTCGTTTTTTTTTTCCAGTACCAGGAATCAAACTCACGACCTTGCACTTGCCAGGCAGGTGCTGTGTTGCTAAGCTAAATCCCCAGCCCCAAGGCCACTATTTCTCTAAATAGTTCACATGAAATATGTCCATAAAACAATCACACCAACATGAAAAGTAACTAGACAACAATTCATCTTCACATGGAGAACTTGTGCTCTTTCATATATATGAAGTACTTTGGCAAGAGATAAAATCTTTAAATAAAGTACTATGAGTGATCATAACTATGGGGTTATTATTATCCCTTAGTTATTGCAAACTGATCACATCCACAATCTCCTGAATGAGTGTATGGTGAAGCCTAAATAAAAAGAGGCAAATGGAATGATTTCAGGGCTCCAGGAGGATCAAAGCCCTCTCACAGAATGCAAGATTCTCTCAGGGCTAAGACCACGACCTTCTCTGGGTGGCCCATATTTAATTTGATTATCAGAAGAAGGGAGGGGTGTACTACAAGAAGGGCAGAACCAGTCAAGGACTTCTCTAAATAAGGTATTAAGTCAATCCACTGAAGAATGAGATGCCTGAAGCTATAGTCTTTATCTACTTGAGATCTGATTCAGGTATCCTTGGCTGTGATCTTGTCTTGTCCTTTGAGGCTTTCTGGCTTCATCCACCACTACAAGTTCTGGTAGGGATTTGTGACTCACAGAGGTTCACTTACTATGGGTCCGCCATTTCCAGACAAGGAGCCTAGGCCTTGGACAGATTCACAAGTGAACACGGAAAGCCAATTGGTTAATATTAAATCCTACTCAGAGCCACTTTGTAGTGGTCTCCAACACATAACTATGAGTCAATACAAAATCTACTTTGGAAAATTACATTTCTCATACATATTCAGAGTATTAACTGAAAAGTAAAGTCTAATTATAATCTAAAATTCATCATTTCTGTCTTCCTACCTGTTTTATTTTACGCAAGTGTTCATTTTTTTCATATTGTGATGAATCATCCAGTTTTTCCTTGTGAGTTATAAAAAAATTCCTATAAAGAAACCAAGCAGATTCACATTAGAACAATCAGAACATATTTTGCAGTAAAACCACATTTATAAAAAAAAACAACTTCCCATCCCTATCTTTCCACATGAACTACTCATATATTTACTAAAATTAATGAACACTTTTACTCTTTTAAATTAATGAATTAATGCTTTATTCATTCACTGAAGAGCAATTACCAAGCACTCATCCTTGCTAGGCTGGTTTTAGGTACCAGGGCTCCTACACATGCAGTGTCCATATTCCTATGGAAATTACATTCTAGTGGTGTGATCAGAACAGAAGCAATGTACCAAAAAATAAGTCGTATATCTCAGATGATTTAAGTCTCCCCAAGAACACAAAGGGTGAAAGGGAGTGGGAGCCCAAGAAGAAGAATGCTCCTTTGAACAAGTGGTTCAGGAAGGTCTCTTCAGGATAAGCTGTGAGAGGCCTAAATGAGGAGCAATCCACCATGTTAGGTCTGGAGGAAGCACTTCTAGGGAGAAGGAACAGTAAATTATAAGACCAGAGGCAGTAAAAAGCTTGATGTACTGAAGGAATGATGTGATGAGGTTGGAGATGTAGACAGGGACTAGATCATGTAGGGTATTAAAGGTAGGGTATTAAGGATAAGGTAGTTCAGATCTTACTTTGAAGAGAACAAACAGAGCACTTTTTAAAGCAGAAGGGCAACAGGAACTGATTGGCATCTTGTGTAGATGATTCTGGTTACTTTGTAAAGAAATACAATAGTGCAGGAAGAAAGACTGTGTAAGAAGGCTACAGTGGGAGACCAAACTAGGGATGTCATGGTGAAGGAGGTGTAGGGTGGACCTACATGGGTGAATTCAGCACATATGGAAATATTGATGGCAATAGGATGTGCCTTTGGATTGAGTTCAAGTTAGTGTTGTGCTAGGTCTAGGTAGTGCAGCAAAGAGGAATGGTGGATGACTCCTCGGCACTTGGCTTAACTAGCTAGGCAAACAGTGGTGTCATATCCACTGTCATAGGAGATTATGGGTAGAACTCCTTCTGGAAGTCTTTGTCTGACATATCCACACCCTCCAAGTGGAGAGGCCATGCATTCAGAAATCAGAGAAATAAGTGAGGGCTAGATATACAAGACCTATATAGTCTTTGAAGTATAGTATTTAAAACCATGAGACTGGATAAAATCACATAGGAGAAAGTACTCAGAGTATGGTGATGGGCCAAGAACTCCAAAATTTAGAATCACAAAGACTTGAAACAAGCAAAGGCTCCTAGTAGGACACACCATGTGGTGAGGAAAGAGAGATGCCATGTTTGGGAAGACAAATGAAAGACATGTTTCAAGAAAGAGGAAGTGATAGGCTTTGTCAAATTCCACTGGGAACTCAAGAGCTTTAAGGAATAGTCTAGACCTCTAAAGTTTGAAAGCATAGAAGTTATTAGTAATTTGACAGTTCTGAAATGATTTTAGCCCTCTAAAGTATTCATAATCTTCATAGCCTTGGGTACTTTAATGGCAAGGATACACCCTGGATCATAAATTGGCTATATTCTATGTACAAAATTTAACTTCCACCTCCACATTTTCCATGGGCTGAAAGCCAGTTGAATGGCATGGAAATGAAGAACCACAGCACTGGATCTATAATCACTGTATCAACGTATAACGTCGGGTATCATTAATAAGAAAAAACAAGGATCAAACTGTCAATGCCATCTGTAAACTTGTGGAGCACTAGAAGTACTAGTAATTGTCCCAACCCATAAGATTTATTCTTGTGGCTGAGTACTTTTGTTTTCTTTGATATTTTGACCTCAAAATGGGTAACAGTGGTATTGGTCATGAAGTTAAAGATTTCATGGAGGAGGGGATTAAGGCGTATAGATTAATAGAAAGATGAGCAGTGCAAATTATTTTAGCTTCTTGTTATTCTTATAAAATGTTGTAAAAATCACTGATTCTTCAACTCCACCAAGTAAGAATTAAGTTGCCTCTCTCCACTTTCACATATAGAGGAAATAAATTAAGAAATTAAATAAAAAGAATACAGAGGATTTTCTCTTAATTTGCCAAGTAATGAAGAGGCAAAGTAAAGTTTTAGGAATCAAAAACGGGGTTAGCCTGCATCTTCAAATATCAAATGAATCAAAAGCACTTTTCTTTGGTGAGATTGTACATAACTGAAATTTATTGAAAAGCTTGTGTATCAATAATGATGAACTATTAAAAATGGAAGATCAAGAAATCTTCATTTCTTTCTTGAATATGTATGTAAACAATTTCACTTACATTCTTAGAAATAAAACTTCAGCTATATAGTGAAGTTTTCAATCATAACTGCTAGGAACGAAGACCAACTTTATAAACTCTGCCATGTTTTTGTTTAGCTTTCCTTTGAAATATGAGATGTGATCAAAATATATGGTTAATGTTTAATTTTAAAGAATACTTCAGTTAAAGGCACACTGCCATTAATGCCCCTCAAAACAGTTCTTACTTTAAACACACTTATCTTATTGTTCTTATCACTGTGTGAAGCAGTTCTGGAAGTCCTCTTTCATCAGTGTCTTTATGAGGTGTGATAAAAATGTGGTGACTACTGCTACTGAATGCCATTCAGTAGAAAGGCAGGCTTATAAGAATGTTATGGTGTGTCGTGATTTACCTATTTACTTGATCTGGTACCAGGTGAATTCTCGCTCTTTCTCAAAGTCAAAATGACCATGAAAGGTAAATGTTTCAAATTGACTCAGGACATTGAGGGAACCATGAGAGCACAACTGAAGACACTCTTGAAAAAGGACTTTGAGAAGTGCTGTAATGAATTTGTTTTTAGTTGAAATATTCATTGTATTTTCAATAACACATCAAATGTATGAACTAAAACTACTGAGTCAGTTACAAACTATAAGGTTTTCTTACTTGCAGCATTAACTGAGCTTTCTTATTTTTTAGTTTTACACTGAGTATAAAGATTTCCCTATTTCTTGGGCAGATGATGGTAAGTTAGCGTTATATTCTACAATTCCTGTTTTAGAAGACATATTTTAAAATTTCAATACATTTAAAGCCATGTAGAAATGAGCCACGTTATTACAGGATTCTAATGTGAAGTTCCTTGTCTTTTAGGAATTTGCTTAGCCTAAACTACATCTCTTAGAGTGTCAGTGAGCCACAAGGGGGACCCCAAAAGACAAGTTACGAGACCCCATCTTCCTGGCCAGAGCTCACTGGACCAGGAGCCAAAGCCAAGCCAAACACATGGTAATACGAAATCTGGGAGCTCTCCTGGGAGAGAGTGCTAGTTCATCTCCACAGGTAGCAGGACCTGTGACAGGTCAAATCAGAGGGTTTACAAAGCCATGCTTTGCCAAGTGCTAACCAAGAAGAGAGCACTGGATGTGGATAAAAACAACAATGGAACACTTGGTAAAAAGGAAGTTCAGACTCTCTTCGGTGTTGTGGGACAGTTCCTTGAGTAGCAGTTTGCTCTTAGGAGTCTCTGAATTTTCTCAGTAAATTCTTCAAGTTCCCCTTGACTAGGAACAAACACAAGAGCATGGCTAGTTGGGCTGTAGCCTTGTAGCACATCCCACTAATGCCTTTCTCTCTAGGAGGTTTCCTTTTCATGTTTTTTGGTAGGGAGTTAGGAATTCAGGTAAGAATATATAGTTAATGCTTAAATTGTAAAAATTATTACAATTAGAGGCACATTGCCCTCAATATCTCTCAAAGCATTCTCTCTCACTGCAAACACACTTATCCTATTGCTCTTGTCACTTTCTGAAGCAATTCTGGAACGCCACTTCCAAAGAGTCCCTCCTCTTTCCCTAGCTGACTATTACCACCCTCAGATTTTTCTCTTAGTGATCTGAAAGACTAGCTAACTATAAAATGAAGAGGTGATGTTATAAAGCTATTATAACAATTTGAGTAAAGTAAGAGACTATGCCAGGGATATAGCTCAGTGGCATAAGTGCTTGCCTGGCAAGCCTGAGGTCATGAGCTCGATTCCCGGTACCAAAAAAAAAAAAAAAAAAAAGAGAGAGAATATAACTTTTACCTAGTAGTAAAGACTTGTTTTTAAGAATGAAAATAGCATATTAACTACTAGAATTTGCTCTTTAAATGTTCCACAAAGTCCAATGCATTAAAGGCTTGGTCCCCTGGGTGGTGCTTTTGGGAGGTGGTGGAGCCTTAAGAGGCGGAGCCTTGCGGGAGGACTTTAGGTCACTGGCTGTGTGCTCTTGCAGAGGACTGTAGGACCTCAGTCTTCCTTTTTTCACTTTTTACTTCCTCACTACGAGGCAGGCAGGTTTGTTCTGCAGTACATTCCTGCTGTGCTGTGCTACCTTTCCAGGGACTCAAAGCGATGGGATCAACAAATCATGGTCTGGGACTTCTAAATTTGTGAGCTAAAATAAACATTTTCTCCTTATAAGCTTATTATCCAAACTATTGTGTTATGGGAAATATATTAACATCTATGGCTACTTCAGTGAAAATAAGGTATCACACTTACATTTTATTTTCTAGAATCTTACAAGCTTCTGTTATTTCTTCCACCTTTTCTTCCCACTCCCTTATTGATGATTGTAGTTGTGCTATCTCTAAATTGTGATCACTAAGAACCTATTAAAAATTCAACAAAAATATGACATCTAGTCATTACCAAATGATTCACAGCAGTCATTTGATTCTAGTAAATATTCATAATTTACTCAATTTGTAAAATGGGGTTGTCTTTTAGTTTTAAAAAGTAATCACTATAATCATTTCTTCATAAAATAAACTTGGTCAAAAATAATTCTTAAACCATTAGCAAACCTAAAATTTGATATAGAGGGTGACCTAATATAGCAAGGAGAATGTGAACACTATATAAAAATTTTTATTTGACACAAGAATTCATTTTGTGTTGCATTTAAAAAATAATTAAATTAATATTGTCATAATCACTTTCAAAATATTAGCCCAGGATACCAGAATGAATATTACAAAACAGTAAAAAAATTGTTTTTTTGTATTAATTAACGGCTACATTTATGATGAAAATTTTTTCTTAATATTTGATTAATATGTAGGGAATAGAATAATCAGATATCGTGAAACAAATGTTATCATGACTTGAAGGAAAATTGCTGACAAAAACTTACAGTGAAATATGTATCTTTGCAATGTAACTTTGGTATAATGAAAGGGAGAGTCAAGCTCATTGAGTCTCAAGTTTGCATTCTACCCTGTGAGGGAAGAGAAGGCCGCTGGGGGAAGACTGCCAGACAGACTGCACCGCTCAGGTGATTTAAACCCTGAAAACCTGGATATTGCTGTAAAGTCGGAGAAATACCTGGGTGGGGAGCGCAGGGGCTCTTTCAGCCCTGCTATATGAGATGGGGAGGTAGAAGCTGCTCAGGATGGCTTCTTTCTCTACAGCATGCACACATGGGTAGCTAAATTTCTGCTTCCTAGTTAGTCCCACAGTCAGAGGGATCCAGAATCCTAGCACTGCCATCAATACTGGCAGAATATTGCCGGGTCTCTGGGCTACATGCTGACAGTCTTGACATTTGTTGTCTAGCTTCCATCATCCCATCCTGAATTGTTGGCTGCCTTGAGACTCCTTCTCAATTATTTGTTTCTGCCAACATCACATTAGCTCGACCTGGTTACAGAGACTTTTAAACTGAAGTTGCCTTATGAAGGTTAATCTGAAATTCCTTGTGGTCTTAGTCCACAGTCAAAATGTTGCCTTCTAGTCTCAGCCAACAACCACCATAAACTTTACCAAATAGAAAGCACTGAGCTGAAAGCTTGGTGGGCACGACCTCATTCACTCTCCTCCAAAACTCTTTGCAGCACCACTTTATACATGGAACAACTTCAGCTTGGCAGATCCAAGATGTGAATCCCTATGTGATGCTCAGGGTGTGCTTTAAACGTTGTTCTCTGCTAATGGTGGGTTGTGGTGGGCATGCTCGGTTGTGGGAGTTAGAGAAAGTGCAAGCATGTCTAGTTTGACCTTAGAGAACTTTGGTGTATAAATTAAGGAACATATACTTAATTTTTCCAAACTGCCTGGGAAGTGGTAGAGCACTCAATTTGTGGTATATGAAGCCAAAACTGGAAATATGAGCTTGGGAATGCAGATAAAATACATTTTACATAACATTTATATTCTCATTTTTCCTAGCCAATCATACTTACCCTTACTATGTTGAAATCTAAAAAGAATGATCTTTTCAAATGCTCATATCTGATATTACTAATGTTCTGTAATCAGATTAAAATGGGTAGAATCACCTTCATATAAAGAATAATGCAATTAACAATGCCTTCTGATAGCAAATGTGATGTTTTCATAATTACTGTTACATCAATATTGTTTTGCATGTGATTTTAATACACATAGAAATATACTAATACACTAATACATTTAATACACATAGAAATACACTAATACTCATTAATTCAAGTAGTCATGATGGAAAAGTAACAGGCATTTCTGTTTTTATTTGGCACAGAGGACATATTATCATTAACCACCTCCGTAAGCTTCAGTATTTCTGATTTTTAAAATAAAGATCATTCTCACAAAGTACAGTGCTATGTTTCAATACATGTTACTAAAATTCTTTTATAGAAGCACAAAGCTGAAGTATTTTTAAATTCAAATAGACAATCTCCTCTCCAAATGAATGCTACTGTTCCCAGTATCAGCAGACAGCTGTTCTAAACTCTGTTCTTCTATTCTTCTGCATTCAGAATTAAGGGACTGTCATGGTTAATTTTTTTCTGTCAAATATTACAGAAATATTTTATATTTATACATATACACACATCACATATATTTACTTAGTTCTAAATGTGTCTTTTGATGAAAATTTTCAAAGTATTTGGGGCTATCATATGCAATTTGTACCTAAGACAGCTTTCTTCATACCATATTCCTGAAGATGAAAACACACTTGCACTGCAACACTTCAAAAAAGTGTCAGAAAATATTAACATAAAAGAAGTCTTCCAGCATGGCATGTAAATGAATTAAAATCAGTTCCTTTTAATTTTTTTTCAATTTTTAAAATATGTTTGCAGTATATCGTGACTACAGTCCTCAGGGGGAGTTGGTGGGTGGACCTATCACATTGTAATTCTTTCTTCACACCCCCTGCCCTTCCCTCCTTCCACTGCTTGGTCCCCCTCCTTTTTGCAAACAATCGATCTCCCTATGGAGGTGCCCAGGGCAGGCTTGAAAAAACACAGTTTATTCTTTCTTACCACTGTGCTGATGGTAACTGTTTGTTTCATTTTTGACATTCTACTTTTTAATTTTTCCAATTCTTCCTTCTTTTTAAAAGTGTCCTTTTTTGTAAGTTCATAGATTTTTTTAAGTTCATCAATCTACAATGACAAACAGAATAAACCAGTAAAAAGGAAAATTTAGAAAATCTTTTTTCTTTGGCAGCTCTGTTCGGGTCCATTCTAAGTATGGCATGGTCAATCTTAATAGGCCAAGTAAAATAAGATAAAATAAAACACAAGTAAGTCCCACTTAATTTGCAGTATCACAGAAACAAAGTGAACTACATGTACGGGTCAAACCATAATTACAAAAAAATTAAAATATTAAATTTGTAAGAGCAATAGTAGCTAGGATGTTTAGATCTAAAATGCCATCCGAAGTATCACATTCAGAGGTTAGCAGGGGCGGCCCACTAGGGCTGATCCGTATATTCCCTTCGAGCTCCTCCCTTCTCTCTCCACTTCCCGGTCGCCGTTCCATGAACAGTTTCCAGCATGCGTTTCCACCTTAAAGCCTGGGTGGAATCAGGGCTTTGCTCTTTGGATCTGGAAGCTCCTAAGTGGTGACCTTCCCAGGGAGTCAGAACAGGCATAGGCTCCTCATGGCCAAGTCCAGCCTTCCTGACTAAAGCCCCTTTTATTTATTTAGTACTGTTGATGTCTACTTTTGTGTTACAGAGTGTGGATTCCCCTAAAGATTTACTATCTGACCCTTTCCAGGAAAAGCTTGCGAACCTCTGAGACTATTCACATAGCAATAAACAACTGGAAATTCCTATACAAAGTCCCTCTGAACTTTCTTAATGTGTAAAAAGTAACAACAGACAAAAAAAAAAACCTTCCCTGTATGGCTTAAAATAAAGTTAGAAACTCATTCATCTGAGAAAGTGCTGTAGTGTGCCTACCTCATATGAGGTGTGCAGGCACTGCGCTTGGTGCCCTTCCTTGGAGTGCTCCTTCTGGTGGGCAAAGACCAGCCTGGACACCACCCCTGACTCCTGTCTGGCCCCAGAAGAAGTAAAGAAGTGGACTAAGTTGCCCAGCCCACCCTCCAGCACCCGGAAGCCCTAATCCAGTCGCGCTCTTCAGACACCCATTCTTTGGCCCTATAACCTAAGGGAGCCGAGCCAGCATGCGCTGCTCAGAGGTAACAGGACACTGCCGAAGGGGAGAAACACCGCAGGGTATACAAATGCTTCTCAGGATGTCATGGAGAGGGAGTAAACCCAGAGAAGCCCCCTTTCATCCTCAGTGTCATAAAATTTCCATCCTGCTGTGAAAATAACCCACCTAAAGAAAGTCTAGCTCAGTGAGAGGAGCCCCGGAGCGATCAAGGTTTTTACTTTTCTTCTTTGAAACACAGATATCAGTTGCTCCAGGTTCAGCAGCCTAAACTGATGGCCAGCTCCAAACCAAAAGGCTCCAGGGAACTTGGCCATTGAAGATTGTCTAGTGGCTGCAGACTTCGGAACAGACTGAGGGTGTCTTTCAAAATTCACATTTGAGGGCCGGGAATATAGCTCAGCAGCACAAGCACCTGCCTGGCAAGCACAAGGTCCTGAGTTCGATTCCCAGTACAAAAAAAAAAAAAAAAAGAAGCAAAACAAAATTCACATTTGAAGCATAATTGCCAATGTGATATTATTAAGAGATGGGGCATTTAGGAAGCGATTCAGTCACTTGAACGAGTTAGGAGGCACTCTCCTGCCTCCTGCCCTGCAGAGGACTCAGCTCAAGGCACCATCTTGGGAGCAGAGTCTGGTCCCTCACTGGTACCAGAGTAGCTCCTTTGGGTCAGTGTTCTTGCAGAATAACTCTGGCCTCCCCTCCCTTACCTTTGAACGACCTTGCCCTTTCACTGACACTGTAACTTCTAAAGAGAAGTCTCAGCAACGCCTGCGCCTTTTTCTAGTTTTAGGGCAAACTGTGTTCACTGTGTGGTCAGTAAACACAAAGAACATGCACTAACTTGAAGAAAAGTAATGTGTCTATCCAAAAAGAAAATGCAGGTATCTATCCAAGAAGAAAATGAGGTCCTTTGCAATGCTCTGGGAAAGAAAAGAAAATATCTGCTTCAGAGATGAAGACTCGCTCAGTATGTAGATTTCTTCCATTGCACTAACTGTTCCCCTTTCCTTTCCTCTGTGAATGCCCTTCACACCCTAAGACAGAGATATGAGGCAAAGGGCCCCTCTGTCCTCTTCAGGGCCACAACCTTACTCCTTACAGCAACTCGATGTCCTGGATTTGTAGTCAGCTGGAAGGGGCGACCACAGACAACTGATTCCCGTAAGAGCTAGATACTGAACTCACGATGCTTTGATCTAGGACTTCCCAGCCTTCAGAATTTCTATAACTTATGAAGTTTCCAGGGTTGGGTATTTGGTATAGTGAGACAGACAGACATTAGACAAGTTCCTTGCCAGCTGCTTTTAAAAATGCCTGTTACAAGGAAGAAGACAGCTGGGCTCTCTATTCTCAGGGACAAGAGTACATGGTTTTAGGGTACTACTACAGTACTTCTGAAGAGAGAGAGAGATTTTTGAGGATAAGACACTCAGATATAGTTGGAATTTCTTTTTTCTTTTGTTTTCTTCTCCTTCTTTTTTTTGTTTGCTACAGGAATCAAACTCTCAGCCTCATGCTTGCCAGGTAGGTACTGTGCCACCAAACTATACCCCTAGGCCTACAGTGAGAATTTCTAAATAGCCCAAGATTTATCATTAAGAAGGAAATGTTCACTGCCAGACTTTATTCCTTCAAATTTTAATTGAAACTAAAGAAAAGCAATTTAATAAACCAATCTCCATTTCCTTTCCTTTCTCCCTTCTTCCCTCCCCTCTTCTTTCCTTCCTTCTTCCTTTGTTCTTTCCTTCCTTCCTACATCCATTCACATAGCCATATGGCTCAAACAGGATATGATTACACAGACTGAGTTTCAAAAACAGCCATCACCATTCCTTCCTGTAACAAGCATGACTTTGTACCCCAGTGTTAGATCTTATGGTAAAAACAACATATGTCAACCACCTTCCGAGGCAAGCAGCAAATGCCCCTGTACCATCCTCTCTAATATTCTTTCCCACGTCTGTGGACCTCACCTGTAATTGCTCAGGCTTGAATACCTCCAAAGGCATCTTGCTCTTCCCCAGCCCCTGGCCCTCTCTGGAAACTTGCCAACTGCTTCCTTGCAGTGTTTTCAATACATTTCCTCTTCTCTTGCTCTGGTCTTGGCAAATTCTTTGACCACCCATGTCACTGGCCCTCCATGTACTGTTCAGGCTCGCCCTCGCTCTCTCCCTCCTTCCTCCTTTCCCTCTTCCCGCTTCCCCCTCCCATCCCATCTCCTCCCTTCTCTCCCACTGCCTCTTTCTTTTCTTTTTCTTTCTCCCTCTTCGTCTTTCTTTCTTTCTTTCTTTCTTTCTTTCTTTCTTTCTTTCTTTCTTTTCTTTTCTTTTCTTTTCTTTCTTTCTCTTTCTTTCTTTTCCTTCCTTGCTTCTTTTTTGTTTTTTTCTCATTCTTTCTTCTTTCTCTTTCTTTTCTTTTCTTTTCTTTTTCTTTCTTTCTTTCTTTCTTGCTTTCTTCTTCTTTGTCTTTCTGAGACAAGGTCTTGCTATGCAGTTCAGGCTGGGCTTGAGCTCATTTTATAGCCCAGGCTGGTCACAAACTCACAATGATCCTCCTGCTTCAGCCTCCCAAGTGCTGGGATTACAGGTGTGTGTCACCATGCCTGGCTCTCTTCTTTAATACAGCACCGTTGTAAGCCCAAATTCCCAGCCCTCTCTCTGCTTTAATACAGCACCACTGTAATGCCCTTTCTAATTTGTAGTTATGCCAATTCCCATCTCAGAAAAGGCAGCAACAGAAGCCCCATAGCAAGTCCCATCGTGAGCTTGGCTCCTCTGCCGCAGAGGAAGGGTGAAGGCTGCAGTCTGGAACACCTACTAAGGGAATAAGCCACATCTTCTGGGACATTCAGAAGCTGTTCAATGGGGAATTTTAGTTAACATGGCATAGTAGATAGTGCAGCTCCCACTAAATGTGAGGCAAACAAGGATGCGCTAGTTACCCCTCACAAAACTTCTGGCCTGAGAACACTGTTTGCTCTTTGGGCTTCAGCTCCAGCCACCCCGCTGAGGCTGCTCCTCTCCCGGAGCCACTCAGCCGGAGCAGCTGCCCACAGGTGCGCTGTCTGAACTCCTTGGTCCTATCCTTACAGACACGGCCTCAGGACTGCCAAGGGTAAGCAGAGACGATGATGGCAAAAGCCTGTCCCTTTATGGCTGCATCTAAGCATGGGGCCACCCCAGTGTTAAACATCCTGCCACTTATATCCTTTCCCATGAACCGCAATGCTGGGACACGATCAAATGTCTTTTCTGAGAGGCTTCAAATGGCCTTGAGCCTCCAGCCCTACTCCTGTCCCAGTGTTCACAGAAGATATATTGAAGAGTGCTTGCCAGTTGTAAGGACAAATAAACTATTTCCAATTTCTTGCTCCAGGTCATAAATAATTCTGTATTTAAAAAATAAATCATGCCACTTACCTGAGTGATTAGTTGCTGTTTTTTTACCAAATATTCCGCAATGTATTTGGCCATTAGCTCCTCCGCTTTTTGCACACATTTTCTTTGTACCTCTGTCTCTTCTCTCTCTGCGTTTATTCTGGTACAGGTCTCATTTATGTAAATGATGGTCTTGGCTTTTTCTTCCATCGTTTGGTTGAGTGACAGGACGAACTTTGCGTGCCGCTGGGCCAACTCTTCTTGCTTTATACTAGGAGGAAAGAATCACTCTTGCCATGAAAAAGATAGCACTTGGGGAAGGAATTTAAAGTCTTTTTGATAAGAGGAGCCCTCAGTCAGAGGGCAACCCTAAGGGATGCTTGTGCTCTATAGGTGTTTGTGGTCGTTTAAATTTGGCTGCAGTGGGGGCAGAAGGAAACAGAACAGGGGTCACCCTAGCAACTGTTCACACGCTATAAAAGTGTCATGTGTTCACCATCACTTCATCTATCCCCATGTGCCAAGGAGTACATAGAAGATATTTTGGTTTAAGATGTAGAATGATTCAAAAGTCATTTTGAAAAGGTGATGGGATCTGGCCAGATGAACATTTGGATATATATCATCCCCATATCTGTCTTACCATCCTGAGATATATTGCTATGCCAGAGGAAGATAATCATCCTAACACATCTCCAGCTATGCTGGGATGCACAGAGGGTGAGCCGAAGAGACAGCTAGCCTCCCTCTGACAGAAACGAGGACTAGAGGAGGCTGAGTCCATCTTTTTTCTTTGTAAGACGCTTGAGTCTTCATTCAAACCCTTTGATCTTCTTGGCCAGATATGGGCACAAGGGGAATGATTAATCTCTTCAGCCCTCCTTCAGATTATGACCATATCCATTTGAGGAAGACTTCATGTTGGTAAAAACATCTACCCATGGGCTAACAATACAGATGGGAAGAAAGGACAATTGATTCCATTTCTCTATTTCACTGTTTGAAATCTCTTTAAATGTAAAGACACTTTCCTTTTTCTCATCCCTGGGTTAGCAAGGTTGTGTTTAAAGGCTCAGGAAAATAAAAACAAACTGATTGGAAGTTTACTTTCCCAGAGGTCAAATTCTGCAAAAGAAATGCAATAAAAAGAGCCTGAGAATCAGGCTCAATGTGGGGGCAAAGCACGAAACAAAACTACAGGTTGAAAACAAGAAAACACTGGCAAAAAGAGTTTGGGCGCTAAGGCAAGCACACCCAAAGCGCTGCCTCGTCTCCCATCTCCAGGACCGCTCAGGAAGAAGAGGAGGTATGCCGTCTTTCTGTCAGTCTAGGAGCATCTGCATATGCATATTTTTTTGAAAAGCAGATGCAATGAGTCATTGCAGTTTGGTGATGCTAGCTTGCCAAGCAACCACCTTCTGTTTGTGATTTGTCTTTCCAGAGGATTTGTCTAAAGCAGTGGTTCTCCAACTGTTGTCTGGACAGTAATAGCATCACCTTGGAACTTGTTAGGATTCTAGTCCCCTGGCCCCCAGCCATCCTGACCTACTGAATTCCAGTAGTTGGTTTTAACAGGCTTCCAGGTGATTCTGATATTTGTTCAAGTTTGAGAGTCACAGGAATAGAGGGGTGTAAGGTTGCTGACCAGTTGATATGGACGTCCATCCTGGGCATTGTTCTGGTATGTTGGTTTAGAAACAGTCTACTTCACATAGCTGTCTCTGGCAGCAATGGCGAGCATGCACTTATGCACGGATCCACACTCTGAACCCCCAGTGGGGTTAGAACATTCTGTATTCCTCACACTTATGTCACTGTGAGCTTTCTTTTCATGGAGCTTCTCCTAAGACAGTGTTCTGAGGGCTTGTTCCAAGCATTAGGGTCTGAATTTAATGACATACTTTGATATATCCTGCACCAAGCAGCTTCTCAATTATTTTAGCTTCCCATAAAGATGTGTGTGTGTGTGTGTGTGTGTGTGTGTGTGTGTGTAGGGCTCTTCGAACAATTCTCCTTCTGGAAAACCAACATTATGATGTTTCTGCATTAGTTCTGCAAATTTGTTCATAGCACTAAGGTATTCAATTTTTTCCCCCAGAATACAGCTTTTGTTCTCTTGAGCTGGGTAGGTGAAGAGCTGTGATTTGTGTTTTACAGAAGGAACAAATGGGTGAAGTGCTGGTCTCAGGCAACACAGGAAAGGGAAATCATAGATGCCAGATCCCGAGCTATATGCAGTTACACATCTTATCTCCTTTAATTACAGGTAAATCAGGCATCTTCCCTTGGGAACCAATCCCATCTTCAGCCGTCCATCAGGTTGTAAGTATGACTGAGTATCTCCAGGGGACCAGACTAGATCGAACAAATCTGGTCTGATATTATATTTACAACATAATCCCAATTAGACTCCTTCCTTTGGTGATGGTAAATTTTATGGAAATGGGAGCTAAAACCCATGTGCCTCTACTTTTCGAGGCAGCACTCAAAGTAGGCATGATTTAGAAGCAAGTACTAGTTGCTGCTGGGAGTCCGGGTCTCCTGGTGCAATGACTGAAACTTTTCCACTCCCCTGCCTGGTTCCCTCACCTGCCTGGGTCATTTTCTACAACCAATCTCCACTTCTTAATGCAACTGCCCTGCCCAGCTCACATCATGTGGCAAATCCCCTTTCCCCACAACTTTCCCAATGCAGCCCCAGGCTGCTGATCCCTCAAGTACTAAATTTAAAATACCTACCCGAGAGTTTCATTCACTTCTTTCAGGGTGGTTATTGTCTTCTTTAGAGACGTTATTTCATCATCCCTCATGTTAATTCTTGTTTGCATCTGGTTTATCTCACAGATATTTAACCTGCGAGCATCTCTGATACTCTCTTAAAAGTAAGTGGAAATGTTACTAAATTATTTGGGGAAAAGTACAATTATAGATACTGGCTCTTCAAACAATGAAAAACATGTCCTTCTTCAAAATATTCTTTTAATTATGTTTCTGGGTCAGAAACCTCTTACCACCTTGGCCCTTCTCATTGGTCCCTAGTATTTTTATTTCTCTGATTTCTATGGTTGCTATGATGATCAGCTTTCCACGGGCTCTGGAAAGCATTAGAAAGGAGCATTCTGACAACACCTGATTCCCACTGTTTAATGTACCTCTCACCTCCTGCCTACAACTTCTGCCCTGCTGCCACTGGATTTTTTTTCTAGACACTTGCACCCAGGCACGTACAAACCGGATATGCAGGAGGTGGGGCAAACATCAGGCCAATGATAGAAGGATATAAATAGTTCCTTCTTTCTCACCAGTGGATGATCCTTCAGAGAGGTAACACTGTGTCTCATGGGCATGTTCTCATAGTTAATTAGGTGTAGCCATTCAGAGCCAACATCATTTTGCACCCCTGTTTGTTCTCCCTTCACCCTTAATTTGTCTCTTCATCCCAATCTCCTCTTTGGATTGCACTGTCTACAAAAATAAGTTATGAAAGTCATTGTTTTCTGGGGAACCCAATGCATTAAAGAAGTAACTATTGATAAATAAACAACAAATCAGTGCAATTACCTAAGATTTTAAATGGTAATTCAGGACATGACAGATAAGGGTCAACAAACATGAAGCTTTGAACACTGTTGTTTAGGAAGGTGCTGGACTATACCCATTTCTACACAACAAATTCCTTAGAAACCAGGGTAGCTCCCCTGTGAGAGCTAGGCTTATTTTTTATAGCTCTTCTGCCCAACTCCAGGCTATTAGTTAAAATGCTCACTGCAGCAAGGTTTCTCAAAATTTGTGTCTCAAATATGCAAATATATCACCTGGGAAATGTTTTCAAATACAGACTCTGATATAGCACAGGGGCCTGCAGTGGACCCAGAGAATCTGCATTTTCTAATAAGCTCTTACATGCTATTTGTGCCACTGGTCTGAAGACCACACTTTGGGCAGTAAGGCTTTATAACATAAAGCCAATTGAATTTGTTGAGTAAGTATTCAGCATGTACCAACAACCTTACAAACTAATACGATCTATTTTTTTCCTTCTAAAATATTTTTTTTGTGTTTATGAAAGTAACCCAATCTAGACAATAAAGAAAAACGATTTTCAGTTCTAGCTTTGGTGCCACTTTTTTAGGTCTTATTTTTTTATGTGCATGTATAGGTCACTGTATTTTCCCTAAGCTGACACCAGGCATGTTATACAACCTAGAGTATCAATCAGGATTCAGTTAGGAGACGGAAACCTCACAGCAAATGGAACAGGGACAGTTCATTGTAAAGAGCGATTAACTACTACAGAGGATTAGGACAACAAGGGAATGGATAGTAAAGAGTCAAGAGTGCTTTCAAGAACTTGGGACTAGCAGGCATGGACACAGCCACTATCCCTAGGACTGACACAGAACACACATGAGGCAGCACCGATAGTCCTGGGAGGCAGACCTCACTGTAGAGCCTGTGGCTTATTAAACGGCAAAAGTTCACAAAGTCCTGGGCTGGAGGAGCTTACCAGACATCTACTTTGTGGAGTGTTGGGAACCAATCCATATGGAGGTGCCACATTTTAGAACTGTCCAAGGGAATTATAAGATTACCCCAGGAAATGCAGGGGAAGCTCTTTGTGGAGTGGTATCTCTTGGTGGCATCTGTAGTAGTCAGCTTTACCAGCACTGGACACAAAACCTGACACCCACAACCTAAAGGAGGAGAGGCTGAATTTGGCTCACAGTTTCAGGGAATGCAGTCCATGGTTGTCTGGCTCCAAGGAAGAAGCAGCATGGTGGAAGGGTGTGTTGAAACAATGATGCTTCATTCATGGTGGGGAAGCAGAGAAGGAGACTAGTGCCCAAGAGGAACGGGCACTGGATCAATACAGTACTGAAGGCCATGCCTCCATGATCCATCCGGACACACCTAGGGGCAAGCTCTACTAATTGGCTAGGCATTTTTTAATCCAATGAAGTTGATGTATCAGGATTAAGAGTCACAGCCCTCCACCACAAAGCTACCCTAGGAGTGCTGGGGGATGCTGCTGTGTGTTACAGACAATTGTGTGCCGCTGAAAACAAATGTACTGCAAGGGTCTGTCAAGCTGGGCAAACTGGAGCCAAAAAGAGAACCCCTTCCTCCTCCTATATCCCACCAGTGTCCTCTACCAACAGGGTAGCACTGTGCTAGTCGATAAACAAGTCTACAGAGTCCAGCTCCCTACAAAGTGCACATATGGAACTGAGAGCCAATAAACAGATACTTGGACCATCTTATTTTCTTAAAAAAAATTTCACTTATTAGGGCCACTTTTAAAAAATTAGCTCAATGGGAAACAGATTCTAAAGTTTTCACATAGAAATGTGTTATGTTTCAGGAGCACCTCCTTTGAGTAAAGAAAGGAAGCAGGCCCGGGTGGAGGAGAGGTTTGTTTTTTATGCTATACACTGCACATTTGTGTCAATGGTATATAACACTGACTTTGTTGGACTCACAAATGAATCTGACTTACGAACATTCTCCTGGAAGGGAATTCATTCATATGTTGGGGATTTACTGTATTCATAAGAGCCAAAATGTAGAAGCAAGCCAAGTATCCAACTGCAGATGAATGCATAAGCACAGTGTGGTAAGTGTATGTGACAATACTATCCAGCCTTAATGAGGAAGGAAATTCTGATGTGTTCTATAATATGAATAAAAATTCAAGATTATGCTAGGTGAAAGAACTAGTCAAAAGAGGACAGATATTGTATTACCACTTTTATGAAGTACCTAGTCACCAAAGTCACAGAGACAGAAACACAGCAATGATTTAGACATACCAAGCCACCTAATTTAGTTGGAATAACATCAATTCAGAATGGGCCAATTCATGTACCTTTAGTCTATTTATAGCTAACTTATACAAATTACAGCTTTATATTCCATACGTTATTTCTACTTAACATGTAAGTGGAAATTGTTATTGATTGCACTATGTGTAATTTTTCTAGCTATATTTACACAAGCAGCAGCAATTATTGAGCTCATCTTGTTAAAAGTACTTGGGTTTGTTTTCCTATAAGATAGACCAGGTCTCTACCATTTATCACCTCAAAAGTACCTTCTAGTTCCCTGTTCATCCTGTCAGGCAGAGTCTGCAGCAGGAAGTAGAATCTGCTGAGTTCCATCGTTTCTATTTCCAGACAATCGATTGTGGTTTTTCTCACTTCTTCCTGAAAGTTTAAATTTCACTTTTAAAAAGTTAACCCATGGAAGAGGGATATAGCTCAGTGGCTTGGCACCTGCCTGGCAAGTGCGAGATCCTGAGTTTGATTCCCAGTACAACAAAACGAAACAAAAGAAAAAATTAAAACATTAATCCATCAAAATAATAACATTGGTTTCCTAAACAATGTTCTATAAATGTTTATGGCATCAAAATTGAATTTTCATGAAATGTTTCCTGCTGTTATTTTATATGGAGTAGAAAGTGAGGAAAGGACATACTCTCTAATTAGTTTTAAAGATGTCATTGTTAATTCATCTGTTCATTTTTTTCTGAAATCTTTTCCCTCTGTATCTGTTTCTTAAATTCAGTTTCAAACTAAAAGGAAAGATTCAAATCTACTTATTAAAATGTGAAAATTGCCTACAAAATATGTATAGATAAAACCTGTAAATTATTCAAACCTATAAATCTAAACAAGTAGTCAGGTAAGGCTAGTTGCTTTGTTTGCTTGAGGTGGGGCTACTTTAAAAAAAATAGAAAAAAATCAGTTAGCTAAAAACATAAGCTTTTAAATAAATGGTTATAATAAATTAGCTATTTTATGACCTGGGGTATTGCCATTATATTTTATCAACTAAAAGTCAGATTACAAACTTGTATATATAGCATGTCACTTTTCTGTAGTATGATTCAATGCAGGGAGCACATATAAGTAAAAAGGATATTAATCAAAGAGTTAATTGTGATTATTTTAGGGTACAGATTATAGTAATTTTACTTTCTTCCTTTTGTTTATCTATTTATTTTCTAAAACTTCGGCAGTAATTTTGTATAACTTTTCTAATAGTGAATATCTATTACTTTAAAAATGGATTTGTGTATGCGATTTAAGAGGTTTCACGGCTCAGACATTACATGGGTACATACGAGATATTTTAGTTGGCCCCTACACATTCTGGAGAAAAACTAAATGGAAGAAGCAAGCATGAGAGGTTCCATCAGACCAGAGTGCAGCACAGAACACAGACGCTGTGTGTCCACGTGGGTTTAGACAAAGCAGAGGGATTACTAAAAATGGCTAGCTAGTATAGCCACATAATTATGTGTAATTTATAAGATATAAAGTAATGAGATTTTTATCAGCAGTGAGTGGCCTCAAACTTCACCTTACAGTATTTTTCCCACATTTGCAGATATTTGACATGTGCTAGAGTCTTCCTCAATATTGTTAAGTCAGTGAAGAGATCTCACCCAGTTGACCTTGTCAAGGAAGCATTTTAAACACCATCCAGGGATGACAAACATATCTGTGTTTGCAAGGGTCTTTGACCCTTGCAATTCCCTCAGAAGGAAATTTTAGAAACATGTCTTTGGCAGGTTTTTGACAGGGACCAAGTGAATATAACTGGAAGAGTTTGTTTTCAGCAGTACAGTCTACTTCAATGGAATAGATGTCAAGCAATCTTTCACAGGTTACGAAAAGAATTGCTTATGGAAAACAGCACCATGCGCGTGGTTTTCCCCTTGGAGACTGTCTCTTGGTTGGTTGGGAAGTTGGCTGGTTGGCCGGCGGACAGGTTTAAAACAGCACGTACATATTGGTGTCCCAAGCAATTGCCCCTTATCCTGCCACTGTTATCACCTGACTGCTCTTCCTAAGCGGGCCAGTCCTCACCCGAGGACACGCCCTGTAATTCAGTTTTCTGCAGGAAGCAGAGGGCAATAATTTAGACTGGTGTAAATGCTTAGTAAATTGGAAGAAAAATATTTTTAACTCAGGTAAATATTTTCTCTATTCACCAACTTAAGTCCCTTGAACAGAGCTGGTGTTAAAGTTTGATGAAGAATTAAGTGCGTGACTAAAAAATAGTTCTTATAGATAATACAGTACCAATTTTTTAACAGCAAGAGCAATGTCTTTAAGAAAGGTCTTAGCTTCTTCATTGCATTTAAAATAGTCACCTTGTAGAGATTGTTCTGAAAAAAAAAAAAAATTAGAAAGTTAAGATCTCTTATTTATGTGTCCAAATCCTACTTAACCTTTTATGGTCTGATTCAAATGCCGGAAGTTAGATTTATTTCTAAATTTCGATTGTGCTCTATATGTGTCTGTTATCTACTTGCTGTTTCCTATTACACAGTATTCTAGTTTAGGTACATATTTTATGGGCCTTGGTGACAAATTCATCTTTACATATTTAATGGTAAAAAGAAGGGATCTGAACAGGGCCAGACAAAAAAATCAGCAAACTAAGGGGATAATCTAAGATGCCTGCGATGTAGGCTTGATTAAGAGTGGTTGCATACATATTAGAATACACAGTAAATCTAAAATAATATCGTGCCAGAACTCTGCACTAAATCGCTGTTTAAAACCCACTATGACATTTTTACTTCTGTGGAAACATTTGAGCACGGAATGAGATTGTGTCCTTCCACACCGGGAAGGGGCGAGGTAGGAGCTCCTGTCCTTGTCATTCATCCGTACACAATGAGGTCTCCACTTCCTCACCTTTTGCAGGCAGAGACCTACCACGGGGCTGAGACGTGTTAGCAAAGGCAGGGAAGACAAGGCAGACCCTGGATGCGAAGAAGGAAAAGAAAACAAAGAGAAGAGAAGCAGCAACTTACCCTGGCTTGATTCCCACGGCATCGCATGGACTCTGAGTGGATTCAAGGCCTGAATCTTCATGTGTGAGATGAGTTTCCTGGGATTCTGCTTTGTGTGCATTACCTGACTCATGTCACCTTATAACCTAATGACCTTGGATACTGACATTCGCACTTCACAGATAAGCAGTCTGACTTTCCAGGCCATGTTACCAGTGGGAAGTCACAGATCTGGTGGGCGGTAGCATTTGGTTCAAACCCAAGTGGCATGTCACCAAGGACCATCTCTCAGAAAGTTGAGTGGCAGTGTCTACCCTCAGTATAGGCATCTTGGACTCTTCTACTAAAACAAGCTCTCAAACCAAGTGAAAACCAGTTAGTAAATTTGCAAGAAAGTAGCACAAGCATTGCTTGTCTCCTTTTGGTGAGTGAATGAGCAAAAACTTATTTCTGCTTGTCAACTGGCTGGAGAGCTATAAATTTTTGTAACTCACACTCAGAGCAAGAAGGCTGAATAAATTGTTTCCCCGTGAAAAACTTCCTGAGGGTCCAGAATTATCAGCAGAAAATGTACTTATGCAAAAGAACTAGTGTTAAAGGGACACTGATATAGACAGCAAGCATGAAGAGAATTCAAGGCCCAAGACCAGTCACTGACAATGACTTCGGATACAGAATATAAGTAATTTAAATCTCATTGCTACTCAACAGCCATCACAGTAACACTTATGCAAGCCTATCTGATAAAAATTGTGAAAATTTTAAATTAGGGCCTCTAAAAAGGAAAAGCTAACCGTAACGTAACAGAAATTATTACCTAAATGGTTTTTGTGCTGAACAAGAAATGTCCTTTCTTAGGCTAAGGGGTGCGGTTTCTAACAACTACTACACTGACCTGTCTCCAAGCAAGGTCATATTTGTCTGATTCTCTAAGACATTCTTTTTCACATAGTTTTCCCGCCTAATAGAACAAGTGTCGCCTAAAGACATCCTTCCCCGGGAGATAAACTTGCAAGAGAAGGGCAGAGCAGGACCGCTGAGGTGTGCGGACCCTCAGGAGTGCGGGACTCGTCCCCTGGTAGCAGTGGGAGCGCTCCGGACCTCGGCTGCCCCAGAGGGGAGACGGAGCCCGCGGATCCTGCCCGCACCCTGTCTCCCCGGCAGCCAGGGAGCGGGAGGAGGCTGCGGCCAGGCCGCGCTGCCGGCTCCCGGGGAGGCTCCGCGGTGCCGGGGGACCTCGACTCCGGGCCTCTCACCCACAACGAGAAGCTGCTCGAGAGCGGCGGCCGCGATGGAGGAGCCCAGCGTGGCGGGGCAAGCGCACAGTTGCAGCGAGCGCCCGGTGCAGACCGCAGCCGTGCGCGCCGCCCTCTCGCCGGACCCCAGCTCCGAGCTCCAGGAGCGCAGCGCCATAGTGCGGCGGCCCTGCGCTTCCAGGCCGGAGGCGCGGTCGCCACGGTAACGAGGACGCCGAGGCCGCGGGCGCCCTCCCGCGGTCTGCACCGAACGGCCGCCCCGCGTCTCTATGCTCCGTGCAGGAAGGGATTGGTCCGTTCGTTTCTGCACGTTGGGGCTGGCGCCCTCAGGTGCCCGAATGAGACAGTGATTGATGCTTCTCTCTTGGGGGACACCGCGCGGGAGGGCGTTGCTGCACAGGAGGTCGCTTAATCGGCAGGATGACCTCGTGAGGCAGATTATTTTATTAGCCCTGCTTTTACAAACAAGGAAACATGGCATGGATGACTGAAGACCGCGCAAGTGGATAGTAGTAGATTAATTAATTAACGTATTTATGTATGTATGTATGTATGTATGTATGTATTTTGAGACCAGGTCTCACTATGTACACAACGCTGGCCTTAAATTCACTTTGTAGACCAGGCTAGCCTCGAACTTGCAGCCATGCTCCTGCCTCAGCTTCCTGAGTGCTCTGATTAAGGTGTGCGCCACCACGTTCAGCAGTAGGACATTTCAAGCAGGAATCACTCTACTAGGTTTTTACAAAACCTCTCTTTTGTATTCCTTTACAACTTTCCCTCTATGTATTTATCCCGGAGCACATTTTGCCTTAAATCACAGTTCTTTTCCTGTTCCTTTGTCTTCTTTTCAAACTGTGGGCTCTTTGGTGACAGGGATAGGGTATCAGTTTTCCATACCTCTGCAAAATCCAGCCTAGGGTCCAGCTCTGTTTGCGTGTGACTGTGAGGTCCCTTTTCCTGCCTGGCTAGAGATGTGCACAGGTGACTCAGCCTCTTCCTTTTCCTGACTTTTCTTTAGAAATGGTGAAAGGAAAGCCAGGTCTAGAGTAAAAATAACAAGAGCTTCCAGTTGTTCGGTGCTTCTTATATTCCAGGCGCTGTTCTGAGCATTTTCCTACCCTACTTTGTAGTAATCTTTTCAGTAGGGGTCCTTGTCCCTTTGCTCCCGGGGACCCTGAGCTATGCCAAGGACAGCACCACGAGGCCGTAAGGGGTTCCGCCCGCTCAGCAGAAGAGTCCCAGACTCAAGCCCCACAGGTCATTTAAACAGAGGTCTACTGTATAGATCATCTGGTCTACTGTATAGATCATCTGGGTCAGGCTATAGCTAAATTGTCCAGGTGGGACTTGAACTTATGATCTTCCTGTATCAGCTTCCCTAAAGGCTAGTATTATAGGTGTGTGGCACCATGTCCAGATTTATTTTATGGTTCTTTGTACATGGAGTGCCCTGTACAAAATTTACTGCATCCTTTTCAAAGGGAACTTTATTAATTCTGAAATAGAAATCTGGTCAAACAATATGAACAATTACTTCATAAAAGAAAAAAGAAATTCCAACAAACACATTGAAAGGAAATTTATCTCATTAAGATTCAAAGAAAAAATATATTCATTCTCTTTGTTATGTAAGTAAAATGAAAAGTGGCAACACTGGGAATATGAATGCCTATCTGGAGTTCAGTTTGGAAATTTGTATGAGAAGTATTAACATACAATAATATTTCTAAGAGTATTTTTTAGAAGAATATTTCTTAAAGAAATAAGCATGGTTGTGTCCAGGGACATAGATAGGAGCTTATTCTTTGCAGTTTTATTATTATATATGGACATAAATTTTAAATAATTGTCCAGATGATCTATACAGTAGACCTCTGTTTAAATGACCTGTGGGTCATCTACATGGAGGAACAACTAGAAGGTCAGCTACCCAGAGGCATGATGTGCAGCAGTGTGAAGAATGGGTCCAGGCTTTAAGTGAGGTCCACCACTTGCTGGATGGAGTATCTTGGAGACAGGTAGCCTCTCCACTAATGCTGCCTGTATCCCACTTCTAAAGGAGTACTGTGGTAGGAGGAGTTCTTTGTTCATAGAATTATTATAAAGATTAAATTAACTGAGCTCTTAATGCTGCTTTCAATGCACAGGAGGTACCAAAAACATGATTTATGCAAAGCAACAATGAAGAACTGTTAAAAATGTGTATTAGTTTATATATATATACACACACAAGGAAACTTTGGGTGAGAGGGCTATGTTCATTATTGTCATTTCAGTGGTCACTTTATGCATCTTTGTGTATATCAGGACTCATAAATTGGACTTTAGCTACTTGCAGTTTATTATGTTTCAATTATTCCTCAATGAAGCTCTGCAAAGAATCAATAGTACATGTTTGCATTCACTGACAATACCTTGTGAGGTTCTTTCCCAGAGCAACCTAATGAAAACTCTCCAGAGGCCTCAGTGTTAGTCAGCTTTCTATCACTGTAACAAAATGCCTGAGGTGTTCAACTCGGAAGGAGGAAATATTTTGACTGACAGTTTCAGAGGTTTCAGTTCATGAAGAAATGGTGTCATTGATTTGTGGTGAGGCAGAACACCATGGCAGGGAGCACACAGTGGAACAAGGATGCTTACCTCATGGTGGCAGGGAAGCAGAGAGAGAAGCAGCAGCCGAGTCCCAATATCCAGAGCACACTTCCTATGATGTCACTTCCAGGCCTCCCTTCTTAGAGGTCCCACTACCCATCATTAGCACCAGGGGTTCAGAATCAAGCCTTCAACACATGGCCCATTCCAGATCAAAGCTATAACAACTGATAATCTCTCCTTTCACAATTCAGTGAGCAAGATGTATAGTTTTCAAGAAGCTGTCAATCTTGGAGTTGTAGGTTATAGACAGGCAAAAGGCACTCTTGAGATTTCTGACGTCGTAAAACAGAGATAGTTGCTTTATTCTCATTAAAATCTACGATTAACTTTTTTTTTTTTTGGTTTTTCTCCGGTACCGGGAACCGAACTCACGACCTTGCGCTTGCCAGGCAGGCGCTTTGCCGCTGAGCTAAACCCCCAGCCCCAAAATCTACGTTTAGTTAATTTCAATCAGAATCTCCACTAGAGAAAAGATGTTCAAACTGGCTTATGTATGTCCTCATGTATTGACCTTTGTGTAATCAACAGAATTGGTGCCCATGGACAGTTTAAGAGGGGATGTGGCTAAAAGTCAGTGTTCTTTTTTGTAGTCATGAAATAGATGTTTGTAAAATGAATATGCATCAAATCTTAAAAGGGCATTAAACAAAAGTATGGTAAAACTGCAAAAAAGTGGTAGAAGTTTACACATACATGCAGAAACAGAAGCACACACATACATATATACACAAAATCAGTAGCAAGAGAACAGTACAATATTCAATTTTTACAAATCCATATATGTATATCTTACTCCCTCTCTTTCCATATATACACAAATATTCATACACACAGTATATTTATACGTATATATACATACACACATATATAAAATGGTCTGGAAAATTATTTACTAAAATGTTAACTGTAGTTCTTCCTGGTTAGTGAAAATTTTGAGTGCAGTAGGTATAACAATACCTTCTTGAAATGCCCACGTCAGAATTCCCCAGACCTGGGGCTGCACTGTGTTACCTGGTAAGGGATCACTAAGGTCACAGATGGAGTGAAGTTTACTATAAGTGCACTTAGCAAGGGAGAGACAGCCTAGATTATCTGGATGGGCCATTTCATCACCGCAGTCTGCACAAGTGAAAGAAAGCAGCAGCGTCAGTGTCAAGGTGAGAGAGATCTGAAGATGCTGGAGTACTAGTTCTGAAGGTGGAGGATGATGACCCTGAACTGAGAATGCAGGCAGCCAGCTGGAACAGGGAATGGCAAGGAGCCAGGACCTGCCTAGGGCCTAGCGGAGGGGTTCAGCACTGCCGACATCACGGCATTAGCAAGGTGAGACCCATTTCAGCCTTCTGATCCCTGGAAAATCACATAAATTTGTTTTGCTGTAAACTATTGAGATGTGTGTCAAACAACAGGCATAAAAAGCTAAAATAAGGAACAATGACTTTTTCTTCATATTTCTGTATTTGAATGTTTATTCATAAGCATGTATACCTTTATTATCCTAAGAAGAGACAAGCTTTCTTGTTTAAAAAAATCATAGGAAAGTAAAGAAAGAAAATGTACAAATCTAAAATAGTGGAACATATAACAAATCCTTCTGGTCCTTCAGTATCTATAGATACTGTTCACTGGGCCAAAAGCCATTTCTTCTTCTCTCATGCCTCTTTTTACTTTGGTACAAACAGATGCATTCCTCTTACAGTCAGTATTCTGAAGGCAGACTTCTGTTCGGTAGCCAGGACAACCTGTCATACCTGGGCACTTCACTGCTTTGAACTTTGTTGGCTTTGGTACTAGATGCATTTTAACTTGAAAACTGTGTCCCAGTACCAGTCGCTTGTTTGGTACTTGACACAGAAGCTAGAACTCATTGGTATTGATTGCCACCAGACTCGCTACCCTTTCCAGCCAAAACAATTAGGCCAGTTTGATACTTATGGTGCGTCCTGGAACCAGTTAACAATGAATCCTGTCCTTGCTGCTGACAGTCAGGAGAACCCCGGCCCTCATGGAGTTAGATCCCAGCGAGCACAGGACTTGCCTGCTTGAGCCTACCAGCACGGTTCGGCCCTGCTGCTGTAAGGTCTGCACCACATTTGGGGATGATGATGCTATTGCAGCTGCTTCTCCCCATAAAATTTGGAAGAGAAAGCTCAAATTTGGGGTGTGTGTTTGCAGACCTTCGCTAGGCTGTGGTGTCCGCACCTGTGGCTCCTCTGTGCTGCCCTGCGCTGTAACCCGAGCCATCCGCCCTTGTACAAAGCAAGGAGGGGTCCGAAGCCCGTCTTCCCTTTTCCTGGGGAAGGAAATCTGCCTAGGGCCTCACAGAGCTTCTTTTCTGTCTCAGTGATGAGAGTGGGCTCACAAGGCCACCCAGAAGGGGAGATCATTACAGTTAGTGTGTGGATACCAGCCTCTCTGTTCTGAAGAGCTGGAGGGTAACAGTGACCTGGGCACTCTCCAAGCTCATGGTTTGTGGCCCAACATCAGCTCCAAGCCAGCTGGTGGACTGGGTCTCTTGTAGTCTGTGAAGCTTCCTGCCACAAATAGAAAGGGTGACTTGTCTTCCCCTGTTGCACACTACATAGCAGAATCTCCCCAGTTCAGCCTTCAGGTTGGCTTGATGTCCTGGAGGTCCGCAAGCAGGCACAGATGCACATTTAGATCAAGATCCTCTACTGCTTGGGCTTCTCACAGCTTCCAGAGCGCCTGTCTTGTGACCAGGCTGCCGCTCAGCTTCAGTGATGCCCGCACATGGTCATCTGTGGCAGAGCAGCGGGAAGACCACGTCCCTCAGGCAGTGCCAGGTTGTTAGAGAAGCAGACAGATGGGCTGGTTCCCTGGATGGCGTCGATCCAGACAAGGAGAGCGAGGTGGGCTGAGGAAGCGCACACAACACTCAGTATTTGCGGAATACTGAGGAGTATTGCAGAATACACCCAGGAAGGAGGCCTCCTTTCCCCTTTCTCTCCTGACTGCTTGATTTCATTTTTCATCAGAAATATTTTGGGGCTGAATAGATTTGGGACAGATTTAGGTCACATCATTTGCTGATGGTGTTAGATCAGCTCAGTGAATCTCTCCCTGTTAGTTCTTCACTCTAAAATGGGATTCTATATCGTGAGATGATGAAGACTGAGAAGAATGAAGACATGCTTACCACAGAGTACAGATGAAGTATTTACTTCCATTTTCCTTTTGCACTGGTGGAAAATAGGGAGCATATCCTTTGAAATATAGATGCTACTGTCAGCTCCACCATCCTGAGCATGGCCCTCTTTGTCTTTCAACTCTCAGTGAAAATACTGTAAACCGACAGTTGTCACTGATGCAAGTAGGAAATAGGCTTCGTTTCTGTATTGCTTGTACTCGATGGCGGAGACAGCCAGGAGAGTCTGAGGCCAAGTCTCAGAGCAGAGGGAAAGGAGGCTCCCAAAGCACAGAGGAAGGCAAGGGGTGCATGCAAGTCACTACCAGACATTTTGGTTTGGTTTCTTGTATGCTTGTTGGGTGCCAGGCATTGTGATGGTGTCGCACACATACAAAAGAGACCTGAGGTTGGCACCAGGGGAGGGCATGCTGAGGAAGATAGTCCAAAGCATGGAGGAGTCAGGCTGTGCTTGTTACTCCCTTACTAAAGAGGAGAAAGATATATGAGAAAAGCAAGACAAAAAGAAGAAGAAAGAAGAGGAAAGTGTGTTGGACAACTTCCCATCGCTATGACAAAATGCCTGAGAATAACACCTTAAAGAAGGGGAGGTTTATTTTGGCTCATGATTTCACAGAGTTTCAGTCCGTGGTCAGCTGACAGAACTGCTTTTAGACATGAGCTGAGGCAGAAATATGATGGAAGAGCATGTTGGGGGAAAACTGTTCATCTCTTGACAGGAAGGGGAGAGAGGTGGGGAGGAGAGAGAGAAGGGCAGCATAGAGCAGAAGGGTCTGGGGACGAGAAGATAGAGACCCTAAGGGCACACTCTTTGACTCACACTCAACTAGGCCCCACCTCCTCTGTTTCTGTCACCTCTAATAATGCCATCAAATTATGAATCCACCAGTGAATCAATCCACTGAAGTTAGAGTCCTCACGATCCATCTGTTTGCTTTTCAACAGCCACATCTCTCAACACAGGATCCTAAGAGGAGAGGGGAAGGCAGGGATCAGCTGCCATCCCCTCCTTCCCTTGAGCCCATCCCTCGCTAGGAACTAAGAGCTTGGGATGTTGGGTTTTCCCAGAAGTTTGCTTCTCTAATTAAAGTAGTTATCATGTATTGGGCTTTGCCATAGGCCAAATTCTTTAATCAGTCTTTCAACTACACAAATGGATGAGATTTGGTTACTGTTCTCAAGAAAGTGCCCTTGGAAGAGGGGAGAGAGAGGAGAGGGGGCAGAATTTGAAGCTCATTTCACCACTAGGTACTTCCAGGTAAGCAGAGCAGGACCTGCACAGTATTTTGCACCCTTACAACATGGTGAGGCCTCCACGACTTTCAAACACCGCTCCAGCGGTGGTTATTATGGTTACCCCATTTTAGAGAAAATTACACCAAAGTGTAATTCAATGTTCTTGGTTAACCACCAGTCTTTGAATTGGCCAGTGGCACCACAGGACTAGTGACCCAGGTCTGGTGCACTGGCCCCTCTGCCAGAGTTGCCTTGTGCTGGACAAACTGGGCAGGGAGCTGGTGTGACAGGCTAGGGCTCCTCCATTGTGCAGGATGTCCGCAGAG
Source organism: Chinchilla lanigera (assembly GCF_000276665.1). Lineage (NCBI taxonomy): Eukaryota > Metazoa > Chordata > Mammalia > Rodentia > Chinchillidae > Chinchilla > Chinchilla lanigera. The sequence continues at coordinate 13,284,846 of NW_004955466.1, forward strand.
CCATTCGGTGTGGCCAGCGAGCATAGGGCGCATGGAAGGGAAAGCAGGAAGCCAGCTAGAAGCATGGGTCATTATTTCACTGAGAAAGTGCTTGAATTGCAAAGGAGGGACTCTGAGCGTGTGCTGCAGTGGCAAATGTGTCCACAGGGGACAGATGAAGCTGCTCCCTGAAGGCAGCTCCTTATTTCCAGTGGAGGTAACTGCATGGTGGGTTAGGATTTCAGTTACAGGTATTATGATTTCTTTCAAGTGAGCATTTGTAGAGTAACCAGAAATTAAATGGGACCAGAAATAACCAATGCTATATTTAGCAAAAATGCCTCATTATTTTAAATCATTCTGGTTTCAGATAGCATCCTAACTTACCAAGGTAGCAAAGATGACTTTTTGAATATTCACTTAGCACTTTCCCTTTAGTAATACTTCATTTTCCTTATTTTAATGTGGGGAGTGGCTCAAGCTAGAGATCACTCACATGGGGGGAGCTAAAGCAAGGCCAGCTCCGAGAAAACAGAGAGCCTGAGGTAATCCAAACAAACAGGTTGCTAGACAGAGGGGTCAAGCAACATTAACCTGCAAATAAATGCACTGTGGTCATTGAGCAGTCCTTTCTCTCCTGCCAGGAGAGGAGGTTCCACCTGACCTCAGCTTTCTATATTCTGACTCTTATCTGCATCTCTCCATCCTCCCACCATCCTTCAGCCTGAAAATTTCTAGAGCTATGCTGAATGTGGCACAGCTCTAGAAATCCCTGTTTTTAATCCTTGTTTTTTAAAAAATGTATTTGATTAAGTGATTCATCTAAAGACGACTCAGTGGAGATTATTGGAATAAGTACATTTCCCACTTGATTTAAAAAATCTGTCATTTATTCTTTTTTTTTAATTAACAAAATGTCAGGAAACACCAGATGACCTCTGCATAGGTATGGAGTTGAGTGTTTCTGGGGTCCTTTGGAGAAAGCAGAAGCACAGTACATTACTGCAGCGTGGGCTCCTGTATCTCCCACCCCAGGCCGTCTTCCATCAATTCTTGCTCACCTTTGTGCTGTGTGGTGCTCAGACCGCATGCCCAGTTCTTCAGGCTTCACCTGAGCCATCTGCCACAGCTGGTCTGTGGTTCCCTTCATGAGCAAGTGCTATGGCTTGGCTGTGGTTTGGCCTCAGGGTTCATGTGTTAAATGCTAGCTCTTCTACACGATGGTATTAAAGGGGTGAATTTTTAAGAAATGGGACTGCAGGGCTGGGTATGGTGGAACATGCCTGTCATCTCAGCACAGTGGGAGAATGAGACCAGAGGATTTTGAATTCAAACCTATCCTGCACAATTTAGTGAAATAGCAAGACCCCGTGTCAGGATGAGAAATAAATTAACAAATGAAGGACTATGGATGTGACTCATTGTGAAAGCCTGGGGTTTAATCCTCAGCACTGCAAATGGAAAGAGGAGGAGGAGGAGAGGGAGGAGAAGGTACAAATGAGGTTGTAAGACTGGCCCTGCCCCCTGGCTTCTTAGTGATGGCATCTCTTCCTCTTGCATCTGCTCCTGCCATTGAGGTACCATCTGCCATGGGGTGCTGCAGACACTGGAGACCTTCACCAGAACCACTGGGACTGCCTGTCTCTAGAGCTGGACAAAATAGGCCTCCTCTTTTGTTTATAAATATCCACTCTCAGGTATTGCATTACAGGAATGAAAAATGGGCCAGTGCACCAAACTTTGTAAAAGTGAGTTTGCATCTTAGCTATAATGTATCCCTTTATCCTGAATCCTAAATTGGCTTTTCCTCATCTTCCGGTGGCTATTTCTGAACTCCATTTTCCCCATCCCCTTGCCTGCAGAACTCACCACCAGACCTTATTTAGAAACTCACGTCCTAACTAGTCCCCAAGGTGTCCACAGCATTCTCCTTCTCTCTCTGGTCCTTCCTTCTTCACTACGACCACTGGCTTCCTTGTTGCCTACTGTTTGCTGAAAGGGGACACTGACCCTGGGCCCCATGCTCTTTAAAATTCTTCATGTTCTTGAAGTTCTTCCTTAACACAGAGCTGAATGTACTTAATTCCTTCTCAGGCCGTACCTCTTGCCCAATTCTCCTTTAGTCTTGTAGACCATACCACACCTTCCCACTCAGCTCTGCCATCAGGATGTCACATTTCAATCTGTTCAAAACCAGCATCTGCAGTGCAGATGATTTTTCTCTGCCTGCTGAAGCCACTTTGGTTTTGTCCATCCACTCCGAAAGCTGACTCAGATGTAATATTTTTCCTTTGTCCCAGTCATCTCTGAGTCTCCAAAGCACTGTCTTAGGTTTTCGTGGATCATGGTTCTTATAGGCTGAGTGGCCTCAAAGATCTCTCTGTAATATTACTTGGTAGCTTTGTAACCTTGATACCTCAGTTTTTCCATCTGTAAAACTGAGCCTTCAATTGATGCTTAAGATATTGCTGAAAAGGATAAAGAAAAAGTTCCATATATTCAGAATTTTTAAGATATAGAGATTAAAATGTTCTGCAGTTTAGGCTTTATTAGAAAAAAAAAAAAAAAAGGAAAACACTTGGGGGAAAAGGCAACTTCCTCAAGGTCTGCCGTACCGCCTTTATTTTTAAGCCAGTTATGGTGACAGGATGTTCACTACCACTACAAAAACCCTGGAGGACATTTCAGATTATCACATTAAGTTGTATATAAAGGACGGCTCTAAGTAATTTTATTACACCAGAATTATTGCTTAATTGCTATCAGAATTATTGCTTAATCCCTATCATTAAAAGGTAACTCCGAATTAGCTATGATTTCAGTTAATGAGAACTGATTCCCAGCTCTGCCAGGTGAACGAGCCCCTGGAATAGGCTGAAGTGTCGTGGTGGCCTCACTGTTACTCACTTTCTTTCCCCATCACAATGAGCGTGTGTTCTAGCTCAGGAGAGATGTGCAATAAACTTAAGCCATTACATAAAGCTCTGTAAGCCTTGCGCTTTCTTCTCCACCTCTATCCGTGGTGGAACTGTTACATAATGCCTGGACTTAAGTGCTTCTGTCTTTAACTACAAAGGTCTAAGCAGAAACATTGTGTGTTTAGAAATGGTCTCCCTGCTGTAAGACCATGGACACCCTCGCATTCTCCCAACAGATCCCTGCTGGTGGTTAACACTCTCAGTGGGTTCCTACGTTAGCAATCACCATCCTGCTGAGGCAGCCTCGCTTCTGAAAGAGTGCAGGGCAGGAGCAGGAAACCCTGACCAGCACTGCGCCTCAGTGCAAGGTGCTCCTCCTGGGAATCAGACAGATGCGGACCCAGGTCTCTGCCTGGCTGTTCACCATGCACGTGGTAGATATCCTAGAAGCCTTTCTCCGGCCATATTCCAGCAACTTCAGCAGTGGTGAAACCGTGGACCTTTATTCAACTTTATTTATATTTCTGAGCTGAACTGCAACTTTGAGAGGAGCTATGATTGAAAAATACTCTCCAACCCAAACTCCCTTTTAATATGAGTATGGAAAGAGAAAAAGATGTACTAACTGTTCTACTTCTTTTATTCCTGAAATGATCCATCAAGCATACTGCAGCCTCTTCTGCCCCCTCTTACCTACTTAATTCATCCATCCTCAGGCTATAAGAACTTTCCATAGGTCACAGCCAGAAGCATCTCACTCACTCTGGGTTCCCTGGGCCTCAGCTCTGCATCCTCTTCTTCCCTGCTCCCTGGGCGCACATTATTCCCATCATTTCCACTGTCACCATGCCTAGTGGTTCCTTTAGGAAAAACAGAGTATTCCACGTTCCATAGTCCCTTTGTTAATCTATACCCACACCTGCCATTTGGTAAGCCTGAAGCTTTCCCCAGGAACCTCTTCACCACTGCCAGAAAGGAGACTTCCTAATTAGAGCCTCCAGCTGTTTGGGGAAGGAATTCGGGACCAATAGGAGGAAGAAAAACACTGTAAATGCCAATATTGAGGTTAATTTTGCACATTCAATCCACATTGAAAAAATTTTACATCAAAGGTTGGAAATAGAAAAACATACAGGCAAAAAGAAATTCTCTTCTTTCTTGTTTTTCTTTTGGTGCAGAAAATTGAACCCAGGGCCTTACATACGTACCGTACCACTGAGCTCCATTACCAACCTGAGAAATCCTGTATTTTGGGAACAAACAGACTAAGCTAACTATCTTCCCTCCTTAACCCAGCTGTCCTGGGCCCCTGGTTATTATGTTCTCTTGCTCACATCACTGGGGCTGGGGTGAGGCAAGTAAACTGCCCAGCTTCAAAATCTAAGGAGGTGCTTACCAGGGCAGTGTTGGTCTTAAAGCCCCATGTCTAACCATCACCAGCTCCAGGGCACTCTCTCTCCATATGCTGTTGGCTGCACCCTCTCCATGGTAGGCGTTTGGCATGGCAGGCTGCTGTAAAGGGTTAGGAGCAAGTGTCTCCTTTCTATTGTCACTGTGGCTGCACTAGAAGGCCAGTCAGGTGGTACCTGTATGCTGTTAGAATTATACTACAGTAGTCTCCTATATGCTTCTGCTTTCCAGTATCTTCTGCGATTCTGAAATCTAAAGAATAAAGCCCTAAATCCTCAGTACAGGTATTCAGGTTTCTTCCTAGTGCGGCCAGTCCTCAGCACTACCATTCCCACTGTAAGATACCAGAGCGCTAATGAACTCATCACACAGTGTCCTCCGTGTATGCACACACTCACGTGTCCTGGCTCCCCGTGGCTTGCATTTCCTTCGTGGGGTCAACCTCTTTATCTGGCAGGACCCAGCCTTAAAGTTCAGCTTCCCTGAGAATCCTCTGCTGCACGAGCTTGTACTACGGCTGTGATTTTGTGCTGCCCTGTGCCTGGTTAGCGTTTCCATGTAGCCAGGAGCCCTCTGCCTCAACACCAAAATGGGAGCTTGCGCCATTGGCACAGTGTCAGGCTGCACTTGTGACCTTCACATTACTTCGTATGGAAGGATAATTCCTTACTTAAGTTCTTATCCGCCCAAGTAAAACTGGACAAAGACAGCTTTGTTCAAGTAATTGTGCCCTCTTCCTCCTACCTTTTTCTCCTACTGCTATTCCTTTCATTCACTTTCACCTCTTCATCTTTGACTTTTGATTCCAACACTGAATTGAAATGTACAGAAAAAAGCAGAGCACCATCGTTAGAAGACAGCACAGTGAAGCAGGAGCTGTCCTCGCTGCTTCCCAACCCTGTTCCGTAGGCGGCATGCAGCACGCGGTGGGTGCTCAGCAATCACCACAGGCATGAGCTCAGAGCAAGGTGATCGTTTCACGCCAGTGCTACATAACAAGCTCATGTAAGGACTTGCACTACTATCATGTTTTTAAAAATGGTTTAAAGTGTCTATCTACAATCCACAGAACACAGTACGAAGAGTTTTCACTGTAGTGATTTATACTAAAAACCCAAAGGATCCATAAACCCTGCTGAAGTTGGCCCTGTATTCCTGGAGAGAGGACAAGGCGGGTGTGTACCTTTATTCTCCAAGTGTGTCTTAAAGTGACTTCACTTCTTATGGTTTGGGCAGCCTCCAGTAAGATCATGTCAAGACAGAGGACTTTCTACATTTAGTAACATTTATTTATGCATTCAGTATCAAGTACATAAGTGCAAATATCCAGAGTCCATAATTAAGTCCATTAGGAACTACAGAGAAAGTAATACAAATTGTAATAAAGTTAACATGCTGGTACTTTTCAGTTACCACACATGTAAATCAGCCCATCAATCCCATACAACAAAAGCACTGCATGTTCATTTTGGGTTTATTCATTTAATTATTTTAAGTTATACAAAACCGATTACTGTAAGTATGGTGGACATTTTAAATTTTTACATTGTGTGTTTTGGAAAAAACGCTAAACATTAGTCTACAATTCTATATAGTGTTATTAAAGATTCACCCAACCAGCAACCCAAAGACACAGAAGCGACTTCCACTATTGCGTCAGCACTCGGCAGGAAGGGCCTGGCCGCAGGGACATGAGAAGCTAAGAAGCACTGCGGAGAGGAGGGGGCAGCGAGGGAGGAACGACGACATGGGCTCGCACCATCATGCACTTTTGTTCGCAACACGAAATTAAAAACCACGTCTAATACACTTTTCTCTATACTTTAGTGCTTGACACAAGTGACTCAAATATCCTAAGAGCACAAGAACAGCCTAAAAACAGCTGTTTCAAAGTTTGCCTCTAAGATTATGGTGGTGTGGGGGAAACGATCGATTTGCAGTAACAATTAAGATGGAAGCTGTTACCACTCAGACATCCCTGTGTGTGTCCAGTCCCCGCCGGGACAGCCACCTACTCGGCGTGCCTTTTGGCACCTGGGATTTTAGCCTGGATCCTGAAAAGACAACATTAAAGACAACTGAAATTACAAATGTTCTTAATGAAATCATTTTAGCATGTATTTATCAGGTATTGCTTCAAATAGCTAAGTGACCAAATAGCTTAATATTTCAGAAGACATAGATTTATATACATGTCTCTAGACATTCTTGTATGAAACAATAAAAAGGGAGTAAACATTGGATAATGAATGTCCCTTTAGAGCATAACTGTTTAGCTGGATGAACATGCTGACCGCCCACCTGCTCTGGGGGACTTCTGAAAGAGAGGGTGTAGTTCCTATGCCAGGAAGACAAGTGTGAGGAGGGTTGGTTCCAGGGTACAGAGCCTATGTTCACTTGCAGTATGGTCAAACTACCCACAACTGGAAGTAAGAAACTGGGGTCTTAGTCCAAGCTATGTTGCTCATTCAGCTGATGAACTTTTCTGGTCTTCAAGACTCATCTTACCATGCGGGTGGACCAGACTCCATTGAGGCTCCTAAAATCACTGATACTCGTGGTATGGCTGCCTGGTTTGAGGATGGGTTCACACCAGAAGCTTTTCCTGTGTTAAGCTAAAGCTTCATGAGCTCACCATACAGGTTGTGATTGGGAGCGTGTGGCATTCTGGAAATGAGTGCTCAGCAGAAGGGAGGAGGTGCCTGCTCTCATGGAGCTTTCTCTCTTGCAGGGATTCAGAAGAGAGGAAATCAGCAAGTAGACAAGGGAAGTTCCGATAGTGACACATTCCATAGAGCAGAATCAGGCTTTGTGATAGGAAGGGAGAGGGCTCCATGGTAAAGTGGATAGTGCTATTTTAAATCCATCGACCCTAGAAACAGATGCCCATCACACAGGAAGGAGCCCACATTCCAGACAGAGGTCTGGAGGTTTTAGGCAGATGAATTGGCCACTGCAGAGACTCAAGCTTGGGCATGGCTGGTGGGAGCAGAGCTTGGAGAGAGGAGGTCTGAGAGGTGGGCAGTGGCTATGTGGTGTTGGAACCCAGGGTAAGGGGTAGATTCTGTTCAGTGCTATGGGAAGCCATTGACAAATTTTACACAGGGAGTGATATGATTCAAGTTTTAAGATTATGACAGTGGCTGTGTGAAACAATAGAGAAATTGATAGAGACCACTATGAAGCAGCTCTGAGCAGGACTTACATCAACCAATTGGCTTTCCATGTTTACCTGCGTTACAATGTTAGGCCTCTAAATATTTGGGGATGTCTATTGAATTCTTTCAAAGGCATCTCACTCTCAGGGTAATCATCTTAAGTAAGGTTTACCCTTCATTGGTCATGACTTCAGATTTCTGGTACCCCAATATCTTGGTCATCTTTCTGCCATACTCTTGTATACTGACACATCTCTTAATATGTCCAACTCTGAAATGCATTAAACACAGGTATGGAATGAGCAATGCAGAATACAGCAACTGCAGCCTCTTTCCATTTAGACTTCATACTTCAGTTATAACATCTCTTTTGGAAAGATGGCTCATCAGATCACCAATTCTGTTATGGTTTAGATGGAGATGTTCCCGACGTGCCTCAGGTGAAATAGGCAGGGCTTTTGGAAGCTGACTGGATGAGTTCATAGCTAAATGTGCTGTCAGGAGGTGGGTCTGGTCGGAAGAGGCTGACCACTGGGGCGTGACCTGGAAGGGGGCGTCTCCCTCCCTGGCCCCTCCCTCTCTCGGCTTCCTGGCCACCACGACACGCGCAGCTTTCCTGCCCTGCAGCCCTCTGTTGTGTGGTTCTGCCTCGGCGCTGCTGACTGCGGACTGAAACTTCTGAAACTATGAACCAAAACAAACATCTCCTTTAAGTTGTGGGTGTGGGTATTGTGTTCCAGGAATGGGAACGTGACTAAGGCAGACTCATACTTGGCTGTGATCAATTAATCAATTATATATTCACATACACTATGGTTATGTTCTATCCATACCCTTTCCCTAGTCTATAAAAAGTTGACTTTTTAAAAATCCAAGCATAGTACTTTACTTTCCCTATTAATTTTATTTTATTGATTCCAATCCAACATGTTAGCTTACTCAACATCCCTTGATTCACTGTGAATCTTCGCCTTGTCTTTTACTAAGTTTGCTGTTGCTCCAATCTGTGTGTCACTTAGAACTCTAATAATTGTATTTACGTTCACACAGTCATGAGAAGTAATGGGGGTCAAAGTCAGGGCTCTACATTTCACATGAGACCGACATTTGATGGCTTCATGAACGTCCTGCAGCTCTATTATTTTAACCTAATAGTCTACAAACTGTGCTTTCACCTAGACTGTACGTCACCATTTTCCTATGTAAGGGCCCAGGGAGACTCGCTGAACGCCCCTCTGAAATCAGAATGCTCGCTGGTCAAAGCAGTCTATGGGATCTTTCCATTACCCAACATACTCTGAGTACTATGTTTTAGTGAATACATTCTAGAATTTTGCTTAAAATTAGGCATTTAACTCATGTAAAAATAAGCTCCAGAATTTATTCTTTGTTGTTATTTGAAAATCAGAATAGCTTCTGTTCAATTTCAGTTTTTAGGCATGTCCTTCATTCTGTAAGATTTATCAAAGATCACTAAAGGAGCTTCTACATGAAACGTCAGGCAGTTTTGCTACTCGAACTATGACTCACTTGGATACAGGGAGTCATATTCACTTAGAGCAGATTTCTTATGTTCTTACTTTCTGAAAGCTTTAATTTCCTCTACATTATGTATTTTGCCTTTCCTAACTTGAGGCCCTTTTCTCTCATTTTTGAAACTCTAAGAAGTGTTATTAGATATTAGCTCCACTTTAGAGCTGGGAAACTGGCATAAAGAAAGGTTAAATGACCTGGACAGGCCATTGAGTATGGAAGAAAGACTGCCACTAGGGTATCTTGATGTAGCCTACCCCAATACCCCTAGAACTGATCTCTGAGCAGGAGTCGGATGAGGATGAGTATGAGGATGGGGATGAGACTATCTAATATATCCTATATCCTATACCCAAGTATAGATATATCTAATATATCCTGTATCCTATACCCAAGTAAGAATATGTTGTGGATACTGTCTCATTTAATCACCAACAACTCTATAAGGATTGATAAGTATTAACATTTCCAATTTATAGATAAGAAAACAGGTTCACAAAAATAAACAATGTTTATGAGGAACTCATATAGCCAAAATGCAAGGAATGGACTCAAACTGGTCTATCTGATTCCAACGATTGTGTTCTTGACTGCTTACTAAAGTCGCACAAGTTCTTCTGCATCTTAGAGGTTGAAGAGCCCTGAGAAGTAAGAACCCAACATGAAATTTCTTTCAAACTTTTGTGCCAGATACACCAGGCTCTTTGGAAGAGCTGCTGTTCCCTCCTTTCTATAAACAAGATAGCCTTTCCCTCCATTTTTGGTCCTAGCCACCAGAACGCATGGAGTAGAGATCAACTGAACTAAGTGTATTAATCTACATAGTCAACATATTTTTTCTTTTTCTCTTTATAGCTTTGATTTCCAACTGTAACTTAACTACATTGTGCATATATATGTATGCAGGATATTCTCTACATTTTAAGCAGCTTTTGGCCTTACCAATTTGTCTGAATTATGATAGCTTCATAGCTGATTACCACATCTCCGATCTCTCTCTTCTTCAATTCTTCTCTTACTATACTGTCATGTTGATCTTCACAACATGGAATACTGATTACATCACTGTCCTGTTCAGCCACATCAAGGACTAGCCATTTCCTGTGAGGTCAGGGTCAACCTCCTCAGAGCACACACACCAGGCCTCAGCCTCTTTTTCTGCCTTCTTTCTAGTTGAGCTCTCTTACTTGATTTTTAGACACACTGCCTGACTCCTTGCTTCCTGAACACTACTTGTATTACCAGGTCTTTGTCTTTTCTTAGGTTATTTTTTCTGCTTGCAATGATTTTTCCTAGAATCCACCAGATGAATGTTCATCCAACCCTTAGGGCCCAGGCCAAATACCACCTTATCTTAGTGGCTTTCCGTTACCCACTCTAGGAAGGAAAAATTGCTTCTTTATCTCCCTGACTTTAGTATTTAGTTCCTTTTTTTCCCCTCTAAGCTGGAGACTTATTTATTCCTTAATAACTTGTATACACAAATGCATGTATATGTATAAATATGTATATATGGATATATTTTATCTGCATATAGTATTTAGTTCTTATTTTGTCTTAAAGTCATTTCTTTGCAATTTTGTCTGTACCAATGGGCCGAAATCTTTTCAAGGACAGAGCATTTCATTCACCTATCCATCCTTTCTGCTTGCTACATGCAGTATCCAAACATAATAGTTATTCCTCTTTCTGGAGCCAGTCAGCCAACCAAATAAAAATTAATAAATGTGATTTTTTTTTTTAGAATCCCCAAACAAAGTAATGGATAACTTAATAACTGAACAGCTATCTTGCAGGTTCCAAACTCCTACTCTGGAGCTCTGGGCTATAATTCCTGAATATGGTTTGGTCTGCCAAAGTCACCTTAAAATGTGATTGAATGTAAATTCCAGGTCACCAACCCTAGAATTTATAATTCTATGTGTCTGCTGTGGGGGTCTCAGAATTTGTATTTTTAAACAGGCTTCCCAGATATAGATACCAGTAAATTCCAAGCTATGCTAGGCTGTCATTTCTTACATAAAATGACTGTTTTAACTTCCATTTGTTGATTTTCATCAGATATCAGTTACACTTGAGTCCAAGCTGATAATTTCAAGCATTATGAAATGTGCTGCAGATCTGTTACAGATCCACATTTACCCCAGAACTGATGAGTTCCTCCTAATTTTAAGAGGAATATAAATGATGTAAATGAAACATTTTATACATATCAAGAGAGCATTATAGCTAATGACATGCAATCTAGTACAAAGAATTTAAAGTGATTGTCTTGTTTATTTTGTTACTATATCTTTGACTATATAAAACATCCCCCTATCATCTAGGTCCAGCCACACGAGTATCTGATTACTAGATGGAGTTATATTGACGAAGTCTACTCCTTTGGTAACATGTATTTGTAGCAGAAAATTAGCTCAACCTGATTAAAACAAAGCTTTGAATACCAATAAAAAATAAAACTATCATTGTAGACAGAAGCAAACCTAAAAATACTAACATAAAAATTAGAAAAAACTACCAAGTTAAATGGTCATGTCAGCTGTGGATACATAAAGCTGAGATCTTTTTTTAAAAACTGAAATCTTTATCTCTTAATTTATCAAGTAGCCCAGGAGGTACAGTCTGGTCTGTTCAATACCTGGGTTTTCAAAAGCAATGATATTATCTGGGTGTGGTGACACATGCCTATAATCCCAGTATGTAGGAGGCTGAGGCAAGAGGATTGCTATGAGTTTAAAGGCAGCCTGGACTACATAGTAAGTTCAAGGCTAGCTTGAATTACATAGTGACATTTTGTCTCCAAAAAAGAAAAAAGTAATGCTATTAATTAAATAAGCAAACATATACTTTAGGGAACAAAAATTATACATTTTAAAGTTTTAAAAATAATCTTAATGGTTTAAATGACTGAAGGATTTATTTAATTGAGAGTTTACAATTTATATTCATTTTCTTAAATAATATAATTGAGAAAAGAATGAACATAGGATTAAGTGAGTGCTCATAAATTAACATGTTATTTTACTATCTTTTGATTACACCTACTTAATTCATTCAAATGCCTGTAAACAGTGACATCTTTTTATGAACGGCACTATGTAACTTACTTTGCCACGACAGCATTTATGTGAGTCCTCACAAGTCCCAGGTATTGGTCAATCTGTGCCTACAAAGAGAAGGAGATCATAGGCACATCCAAACACCATGAAGTCAAAATTTATTGTGAATGTCTGATGCCACAGGGAGCTTACCTGGTGCTTAACATACACTACAGGTAGAGTAAACATCGAAACCACAGCTAGGAGAAAAATAAATACAGTATTAAAATTCTGAGAGTTACCGATAAGAATTGACAAGAACAGCAGGTATAATAGCAAAATTCTGAAAATTATGGACCTATGGTGACACTATAACATTACACATACACGTGTGTGATACATAATTTGGAATAAGACAGGGAAGTTCATAAGAAAAACAACAGAATCTGAGCCCTTTATAGATATTATGTTATTATTTCTGTGAGCATGGGCTGAGCCCTCCCGAGATGAAAATAAATCTCTACCCATAGCTGCTACATGGATATATGGCATGCTACAGTATATATACACATATAGTAGAAGCTAAATAGAACCAGTTGCGGTTGGAGACAAAGAAAATTTCATACTTAGAAATTCATTATTAATGTGCAATATATATTATACTCCTTAATTGAACTGGCACAGTAAGAGAAGTGCTCTGGACTCAGGGATACCTGAGGAATCTACTAAAACAAGCTAAAGCCTAATAGCTTGGAAAGCATTCCATTGCTAAAGCATGTGAAGGAAGATGTGCTACCAGCTTTCATCTGTCCTTACCCATGAGAAGCAGGGTCAGGCCGTTGAAGAGCGCGCCAACATAAGTCAGGAGCCACATCAGCACTGCAAACTGAGGAGTGAAGGGATCAGCAGAGCTCCTGAGAACATTCCTGACCGATAACTGTCTCATACCATTGACCTCAGTTGAGATTAGAATCAAAGTTTCTCTAATTAGCATTTCCATTTTTTCTAATTAGAATTCCTAATTGTATTTTTTAGATTAGAATTAGGGGCACTAGAAAATGAATTTCAATGAAAATTATTTCAGTAGAAAATGAGAAAGTAATAAAGTGGTCAAATCCCATCATGGAATCACCGGTACAGGGTTGCGCTTGTCTCTTGGAACCTTTGGATCACACTGTTGGAAGATTCCAGGGACATGATGAAATAACAGTCTAGGCCAGATGTTGGCAAACTACGGTACCCTAAAAGCTCTGCGCTCCAGTCATGGTCTCCTTGGTGAGTCATTATTCCTGTGAAGCACCTGGGTCCTGCCTGTACCTCTTGGGCTTCCCCCTGCCCTTGCTCCAGAGCCCACCCTGCAGTCAGGTGCATGACCTGCTTGGTGCGCGTGTGTACAAAATACAGGAGCATGGAGTCACACACCCTCAGCCGGCCACCCCCTCTCCATGCATGGCCTCACTGGATGATACTTAATGGATGTGACTGTACATTCCAGGAAGCCAAAGCAGCTTATTCAGAGAAACCCTCAACCCCAATGAAAGCACTGAGAACAAAGCCTCGCCATGTGTGAGGTTGGGACACCTTCTGCTTCAAATGGCTCAGCCCAGGACACCTGGAGGACCAGGTGCTAGACTCTATCTAGCACAGGATAGAGTTCCTTTCCGTGACGGAGTAAATGTGTTTTTAGCATCCCCAAACTAGATTTTAAAAAATTAATTTTAGGGAATTGGCTGAGGAATTGAAAATGGTTTAAGAACAGATATCCTGGTATCCAGTTAAAAAAAAATGTACAGAAATACTCATAGTAGCTGTGTGACCTCCTTTGACACGCGCCCTGTCAGTAAGGACAACCTTGGAGACGGGTCCTAACCTTTCTGAAACAGTTCTGAAGGGAACTGGCTGAACTCCATGATGCCACACTACCAGAGGTTTTCTGACTCTAGAATCGAATTACCACCTCTGTAGTATGCTTTGCAGTGCGGTGGTTTATTACTCTCTACCTCAGGGAAAACAGAACCCAAGACCATCAGCAAAGAAGTTCAGGTCATACTTTTAAGGAGTCCACGAGGTCCTGGACGAGGAACAGTCTCCGCAGTTCCTTCAGCGTGCTGTTCACATAGAGCTGCAGGCAGTCCGTGTACTTCTGGATTTGCTCCTGTGACAGGCTGATCTCGAGCTCCAGGTAGGCCCTGTGAACAGACACCCCAGTGCTGCCTCAGAGGGACGCCCCAGCCGGGCCAGGTGAGTGCGCCTCTTCTCCGTGTCACGCCCTAGGGGCTATGCCAGCGGCTGCAGGGTGCGTCCTTCCAGGGCACTGGGAAGTGTGGAATCAGGAGCCCCCTGGCGAGGGGGCACTGAGACGGTCCACACACTGCAGTGTGAGACCAGCTGAGACTGTAGCACACTCAGCTCATTTGCTGAATTCTCCATACCTGACTGCACAGAGATGAACTATCTGCTTTAAATAGCTGAGTGTCTGAAAACCTTAGCTGACAATTATTGTCACTCATCAAACTCTTAAGAATTCATGGAATTGGGCAATTCACTTCTAAGTTTATCTTGGGAACCCTGAAAACTCAAGTGACCTGGACCATATTAAAATACTCATAGATTCTAGTGAGTGGTGTTTTTAGTAAAGGTATCATTCATTTATTCAAGTGGTTAAGTTTGACTCATATGCAAATATTTTATATAAAATATAGAAAACACAATATACTTTATAAACTATAAATATTTAAAAACCAACTCAACCTAAGCTCTTTCTACAAAGAGCTTCTACATTCCTGTGCTGAAGTCCCTCCCCACGGTGGGGTAGAGCCTTCTGTGAGGTGATTAAGTCAAGGTGGCTGGACCCTCATGAATGGAATTAGTGCCTTTTATAAAAGGGACCCAGAAAGCTCTCGTCCCCTGCCTGCCTCATGAGAACATGACCAGAGGATCACAGTCTGCAACCTAAAGAAGAGGGCAGCCTGACCTCAGCCTTCCCAGCTTCCTCCACTGTGAGAAATAAATTCCTGTTGTTCAAACCACCCAGTGGAGCTTTGTAGTAAGAGCCTGGACTGACTGAATCAGGCTTTACTTGTGAATGTTATAGCTTTCTGTCCCCTTTATAAAAAATACAAAACTAGCAATTCGTCTAAGATAGTGTGTTCTGATTAAAAATGTACCATGGGGCTGGGGATTTAGCTCAGCGGCACAGCGCCTGCCTGGCAAGCGCAAGGTCCTGAGTTTGATTCCCGGTACTGGAAAACAAACAAACAAACAAAAAAATGTACCAAGTCAGATACTCCTTTTGATGATAAAGATGACACAGCCAAAAGCAAGTTTTATATTTTAAACTTAACTCCTAAAGGAAGGTACAGTAGCTAACCTAACAGTAGTTAGACACTTGTTCCCATAACTGGGCGTTAGAAGAAATAAGGGAGATGAGAGATAAGGCTCCCCTACTTCTGGTCACAGCCTTGGTGGCCCAGCATGTGTAAAAATGATGTGGTAGAACACAGCAGAGCCTCCAATGGCCCGAGCAAAGATAAAGGCGTGGACGCTGGGCCCTGGCGAGGCCCGCTGAAGTGGGTGTAGTGTGTGGCCTGGTCGGAGTGCAGAAGACATCCCACCTCTCTGTTCGCCCCACCCCGGGAATGGGAACTTGTGTAGCTGCACCATGGCCCAGAAATGCCATTACCTCACCTCACCATAGAACACATTTACCTTTACCAGAGGGGCAGGAAAGCCCAGGCTGCAACTGTGTTTCACCCTGAGACTGGCAAGGAAGTCTGCCTCTTGCTTCTAGTCCACAAAGCCCCACAAATGGGCATCCTCTTCCCTCTTCGGACCCTGGTGCCACTGAGCTCTCAGCTCAGCCGGCTGATGGGGGCAAGTGAGGGTGATGCTGAGGCGGTCTCCACGAACTGTGGCCCAGACGCCGCTTTGCAGCATTGTCCATACATCTCACCTACAGCCCAGAACCGTCCCTCCATAACAGGACGACAGGACACCTGGAGGGAGCCCACATTCTGGGCCAGCCAGCAGGAGAGGGGACGCTGCAGACGGTCTGTGCACCAGCACCCAGGCTCACTATCTGGAGTCCCTCTACTGTCGCTGGGTTGGGCGGAGGCACCTGGCCAGGACAGCACTGCCCTCTGCCACGTTTCATATATTCTCTTAGTAGAACACCCCTTTTAAAATAATTTGGTTCTTTCCAGTGTTCATTCTAATTGGATATTCCCAGTGCAAAAATATAGAGGAGACACACCGGCATATGCTAAGGCTCAACCCGTCAGAAGGTTGGCCCTTTGCTGTTAAACTGAGAGATGGAGAGAGAGACAGAGAGAGAAAGAGAGACAGAGAGACAGAGACAGAGATCCAGAGAGAGACAGAGAGAATGACAGAATAGAAATCAAAATCCAAACATCTTAGTCCTGGCTCTGTGTTACCCTTGGCCGTGTGGCGGTGGGAATGTCACTTTACCTTTGGGACTTCAGTCTTTCTATCCATAAATAGGGATTATAATGGCAGCCCTACCTTCCTTACACAGTTAGGTCACTGGTGGGATACTCTTTAAATTATAAAGCAGTATGTATATATGATGAGTTGCAATTATCATTCATAAAAATTAAACTATAAATATTTAATACAGCAATAAGTGTTAGAATAAGGTCAACCAAGTTTTGTAGGATCGACCAAGCAATATTAGATACTGGAGACAGGCCTGAGAGCATGCCAAGAGGTCTCAGAGATTCCCATGCAAGGGCCCCTGGGCTGGAAGAAGCAAGGGAAGCATGCAGGGGAGGCAGCGGGGGCCAGTCCGACTCGGGCACTCACTTGAAAGGGTGGCCCTCATCAGTCTTCTGCACAGCTTGTAACACGGACTTGTAGATGCGGAAACTGATGGTGGCGGAGAGTGCGGCCAGGGCCAGGTAGGCCACGACACTCACCACGCTGAACTGGGTCAGGGAGAAGAGCAGGAGCAGGAAGCTTCCAAACACGATCCCGGTCTGCTTAATGTCCCGCCAGTAGAGCAGGTCGATGGCTGTGGGGAGGGGACACAAACACGCACATCACCGAATGCTAGAGCATCACAAACTGCTGTCACTGTGCGTTCCAGTCCGGCACAGGGATTCGTGTGTCTGTGTGTGTGTGTTCCTAGGGATTGGACCCTGGGCCTCCTGTATGCTACGCAAATGCTCTGCCATTGACATGCATCCTCAGCCCTATAGATTTTAAAGTATTACTTTGAGACAGGTTCTCACTAAGTCACCCAGGCTGACATAAAACTTGCCATCTTTATGCCTCAGTCTCCTGAGTAGCTGAGATTATAGGTGTGTGCCACTATGGCTGGTACTTGTGAGTTCTTAAATGTGAGTGGATAGATGGCTATGCCAATGGTACTTACCATTTCCCCAGTTAGGGAAATCTGTTTCCACTGCTGAGAATAGTTCATGAATTCACAGAGAAGCCTCCAGAAGCCATATCTCTATGGGTCTAATTATCTATGTGGGCTATGCCAGCTATACTGTGGCTGGACTTCCATAACTTTGAAACAGGTTTGAACATACAGAGGACTCTGTGAAGTACCTGTTCTTTTTTGGACAGCACTGATTGTATGCATATCTTGATGTCCTGCTGACAATTTCACGTTTCATTTGGCACTTACAGATGGGTATACCAGTCATACAAATGCCCCTGCTGCTGTGAAGGAGCAGCTACACTGAAAACAGAGCCTCAGGCAGTGCCTTTGGAAGCATGGCAGAAGATCTTGGAGACTCTGCTAGCGTCATATGCTCTGCACAGAAATGTGGCCTGCCTTGAAACATAAGCAAAGCTGAGGGCCTGCTGGCTATGTCAACAGCCCTGGAGATGACATTTGGGTTAAACTGTTTTGTATGATATAATTTGTGAGAAACAAAAAACTAAGTTAAAGAAACTAAAGCCATAGTGTTGCAAATGTGACACAAAAAAGGAAATATACTGAACATTTCAGCAGGATATGAAAAAGCATAAAACCTGCTGAAGAATCTGTGCAGACCTATTCTCCAATTAGGTCAGCAGTGAATGGATTTTATAGAACATTATGTCAATCAGTATTCAGGAAGAGAAAATAAGAACGAACTTTCCATCTCACAACCAGATGGAAGTCGCAGTGGTTTATGCTGCTAGCTTCCTATGCACTGTACCTGGAGACAGAATTGGATTCCAGTCATCTGCTCAGAGGAAAACAAAGATCACTCCCTGAGTGTCAGACGAGCTGCAAGAACAGTACTGGTTGCATATCCCTTGGCCAAAATACCTGGGACAAGGAGTATTTGGATTTCTCTTGGATTCTGGAAGGTTATACAGGATGACATATTTCAGAAATGGGACTCAAGTCTAAACATAAAATTCATTTATGTTTCATATAAACATTTATACATAGTCCAAGGGTAATTTTAGACAATATTTTAAAATAATTTTATGCATGAAGAAAAGTGTTATGGTGTGGAATTTTCACTAATGTTAAGTCAGTGCTCAAAAAGGTTCATATTTTGTATTTTGGGTTAGGGGTGCTCAACCTGCGTTGAAAAGTCACATATTCCAGTGCCCATCCAAGCCGAACAGGTGACATGGGACACTGCTGGGCACAGCGTTGGCCCCTCCTTACAGCCAACTTGCCTCAGGGTGGCTGGATATGAATCAGTTGAGAGATGAGGTGCTCTTTACAATTGCTTGAATGCATCCCCAGCAGTCTGAAGCCGGAGACAGAATCTACTCCCCACACTTGCCCTACCCACCACCACCACCCCCAGTGACATTTCAGGGGACAGCTTTTTTGTGGGTGAAAAAATGGTGAAGGAGAGGGATCTTTTGGAAGACACAAGCCGCAGTCAACCCGTGGGTGGTCAATCGCAGAAGACAGATGTGGAGAAGGGACCTACAGAAGCACAGCTCCTGAGGATGAGCAGATCCAGCAGTAATGAATGTGAGTCATCGTAGATCCTGTCTGGACCAGCACGGCTAATGGCCTTTATTGGTCTTGGGGTCTGGAGCCTCCAAATTTACTCTGCTTTCTTCAGAAAGGAATAGGGGAAATGTAGGTGCCACTTAAGCATTCCTTCTTCCACATTTGCTCACCGAGTCAGTACACACTGAGAAAGAACTACGTGCCAGGCTTTGTGGAGAAAAGTTCATTAAATAAATGAAGTATAAAAACAAAGAAATACATGCACAAAACTAGAATGTCTTTCATGACAACCACAGACTCAGATGCAGGCATATTTAGAAAGAAATACATTCCAAGGCAGCATGATTGCTACAAGGAGCACTCTTAGTGCCAGGGAAGGTGGCCCCCCATGTGTGACACACAAAGGGACACAAGAAACCCTTCAAGTAGTAGTCAGACAAAGAAGAAACAGAATTTTCTATTTTCAAGCAGATCCTCACTGCCTGGGTTTCTTACACCTGTCAGCAATGGCATTCCTTCTAGAAAGAAGCTTCACTATTTATGTCCACCTGTCACACATTGAAAAACCTGAGAAAGGCAGGCACTCAGTCCAGGCCTTCCTAGAAGAATCATCTGCGGGAGAGAGGTTGACCAAGTCACACTGTAGAACCATTCTGCATCAGGTTTTCCAACCAGCTTGTTGAGAATGATTGTTAATCTGGAGTGTCAATTTCGGTAGTAAAGCTCACTTCTGGGTGTGTCTGGATGTGTTACAGGGGCAGGACCTTGAAGACTATATCTAGCCCTTTGCCCCTTTTGTTGGCCACTTTACCTGGTCTCTGCTTTCTAGATGCCATGAGGGAGTAGCTTTCCTTTCCTGCACGCTTCCGCCATGATGTTTCTGCCTTGGAGCAGTCAACGATGGACTGAAACCTTTGAAACTGTGAGCTAAAATAAACCTTTCTTCCTTTAAACTGTTTATGTCACTTATTTTGATCACAGCAAAGAAAAGCTGACTAATACAATGAGATTGCAGGAATTTCTACTGAGGAGGTTAACAACAGAATTTCCTTAATACAATAAGCTGTGGATTCTAGGTGCTTTGCAATAAGATTTTCTATTTATATCAATTCTGAAGCATTCAAAGCACTTTCATATATTATTTAATTTAAACCTTAATATAGCCAGCAATGGAAGCTAAAAGTTAAGAGGCTTGTATTCCAACTTGTATTGTTAATAGCAGAAGCAGAATCAACTCCTAAATCTGATGTTTTTTCAAAACAATAATTGCCTCTTTCATGTTGCACTTTAAATCCTAAAACTTAATGCAAAACTAATTTAGGGTAACATGATTGTATTTAAAACTGCTTTCAGAACTAGCTATTTAATGGGAGTTAGTTTTTTCTTAAGTAAAAAAAGTGATTGTCAATAGTTATTGATCATCCATTATTTAGTAATGCAGGAGTCAACCAATCATAAAGTTTTTTCTGAAGGAACGTAAGATTTAGCTGGGGTGAGTGGACATTCATTTAAGCTAATGCTGATTCAGTGTCAAACACTGTGTTCTGCATTGTTGGAGGTGGTAAAAATAGTTTGAAGAAAGGGTAGAGCTAGAGTGGATGAAGGAAAAAGCCATAGTTGGTCAATGTGGGGAATAATTTGCTGAGGAGATTAATGGATAACAGCAAATACTGTAAAGGGTATTTGCTGAATACCCTTACAAGAATGCTGACTAGCTGTGGGAGAAAGGAAGAAAGCTAATTATGGGTGAAAGCAACACTTTAAAGCTGGATGACTGAAAGATTAGCAACACTGTCAAAAATAGAAAATCTGTAGGTGAACTGGTTTGGGGGACTATGACACTTGTTTTTAAATCTCCAGATTCTGATTTGACCACAGGGAAAGGGCATTTTGACATAACGGGGCATCGATGAAATAGCCATCACAGATGAGGTAAGGCTGACAATTACAACACTCCCTAAGTTTTTTGCAGCTTGGAAGGTAAACGTGTTTTTTTGTTTTGTTTTGTTTTGTTTTTTTAAGGCTGTGTCACAGTAGCCCTGAGTTAAAATAGTCTTTAATATTATAGATCCAATGATACTCAGAAGAATATGTACAATCGGCAATTGGAAATACAGGACTGCAATTTGGTGAACAGGGTGGACTGTGTACATTTGGGTGTATTCTGGGGAGAAATAATGATCGCAGGTATGAGCACGCAGCTAATCTCCGAAAAGACTCAAGAGGCTCAGGGATACAATTTAGGATAAAACCACAGTTAGAGACTGAAAGGAGTAAGTGGAGCTATACAAAGAGAGTCCAGCATGTTAAAAAGGGCAATGATAGTAGTAAAGGTACAGTGGGCAGAGTGGAAAGTAACTTCCCCAAAAAAGGGGTGTAGAATGTTGTAGTCCTAACAAGAGAAATGAGGACAACGAAATGAGGAACACTTGGAGACCACTAAAGGTGGAGACCAGCCGGTCACTCCTAATTTTGCAGAGGGTGGCCTTGGGAGTAGTGGGAGTGGGAACCTATTGTAAGGGTTGGGGATATGGTGGAAGTTCA
Source organism: Chinchilla lanigera (assembly GCF_000276665.1). Taxonomy (NCBI): domain Eukaryota; kingdom Metazoa; phylum Chordata; class Mammalia; order Rodentia; family Chinchillidae; genus Chinchilla; species Chinchilla lanigera. The sequence continues at coordinate 13,306,366 of NW_004955466.1, forward strand.
GAGTAATAAAAAAGAGTAGCTTGGGGAGTCATGGCAACAAGTAAACCTTGAGGAGAAAGGGAGGTGGGGGAGGACTGAGAAAGAAGATATTTGGTCAAGCGAAGTCTCGGGGAAGGCAGGGAAGGATGGGATTGGTTACATCTCTTTCTTTTCAAACAAGAAAGAAGAGATAGCAGAGACATGGGGAAGGCAGGCTGTGGTCACGATGTGTGTTGCGGTGGAAAGGCAGTCCCACAGAGTGACTTGAAGCAAATTAGCTCAAATTTCCCTTGGAAAAGGAGTCTTGGGGTTTTCCTGACACTGAGCTTGGAAGTTTGAAGATAGAAGGAAGAGTTGCAGGGTGTGTCGTGCTATGCAATAGTGAGGAGCCCCAGATGGATGCTGAGCACTTAAAATGTGGCGGATCCCAAAGGAGGTACTTTGCAGGAGGGAAGCTATGTACTGGTTTTGGACATAATACAAAAAGGAATGTAATGTATCTCATCAGTGCTGTTTATGTTGACTATATATTGAAAGACTAATACTTTTGGATATATTGGATTAAATAAAATGTATTATCAAGATCAATTTTGCCTCTTTCATTTCTAGTGTGCCTACAAGTAAATGTTTATATGTCTCTACTGGACACTGCTGCTAAAGAGAAGTGCAGTTAGTATTCCAAATGGAAAGAGTAAAAGGACTACCAAAAATCAAGGAGAGTTTGGTTCAAGTGCAGGATTTAAAAATGTGTGTAGTCAACGGGTTAGATACTGGGTGTGTGCCGGTCAGCACACAGCGGGGTAACGCAGGACTGTGAACTGACACATACCATCCTATGGGACACAACGGAAGGGCGGTCCTGGGGCCACGCGGGGATGGCAGCCAAGGCAGCTGGGGACAGGCGGGCTGGGGAATGGCAGTGGCTCTGCGTGTCAGAGGACAAGCAAAGGGCCCTGAGCGCAGACGATGGAGTGTGAAGCATAGGAGGTGAGGAAGTTGTGATAAGAGAAGAGAATTTCTGTCTTCTAAATGTGCAGTGTAAATGCCAATCTTTCACATTTCAGTTTTGCTTAGAATGATGTCAATTTGTGCAGGAAGCTTCACAGTACCTCCTATGGTTTGAACATGGGTGGTCCCTGCTGAACCTCACGTTAGATTTTAATCCCCTATGTAAACGGAGGGCGGGGGTTCAATCTGACTGTAGAGCTTAAATGGGGGAAGGGCTCTGGGAGGTGATTAGCTTTAGATATGCCCATCAGGATGGAGCCCCTGTGATTGAATCCTGGTGGCTTTATAAGAAGAGACGGAGAGACACACACACTTTGTGTGTGTGTGTGTGTGCGCGCACACACTCTCATCTCTGCTGTGCAGTGCCTTGCACTGCCTCTGAATTCTGCCACCAAGGCCATCACCAGATGCAGGCCCCTGACCTTGGGTCTCCAGGGCCATCAGCCAAAATAAATGCCTTTAAAACTTACCTCACCTGTGGTATTGTGTAATTAGCAACAGGAAGTGGGCTAAGATTATACCCTACCCAGAAAAGTAGTCATCTGAATAAAATTTTCTTAGAATTCAAGTAAGAAAATACAACTAACTCTGTACCTGCAACCAGTTACACCAAGGCGTCTTTGAGTACAACGAAGTACAGATAGCTTTGTTTTTCTTCTAATGTCCTCCTGGTGCAGAGCCAGGTGAGAACTGTAGGTCCTGAGCACAACATTCACTCAGCATACTCACCAGGACAAGCACATTACTGAATCATTTGATACAAAAGTTAAATCATTCGCTAAAAATTGTGAGGCAACACATTTGCTTTGAAATGGTACATCAGTGATCCTATCAACTGACTAAATGGATTGGACATGGTGATCTCAGTCCTTAAATCTCAAGTAAGGGCACAGATTCAGCTTTCCTGGGAGTGTCTGAGAGCGCTAATGCAGGTGAGGGTAAAGCAACTGCTTTGAAGACTCCTAATGCTGAAATCAGTGCTCCCCTCAATCTCAGCATCTAATTAACAGAAAAGTAAAACGACAGAAGTGATCCAAGATTAGAAATAACAGCTACATGGAAACTCAATCCTGTGCTAAATTTCCAGAAAGAAAGGCCTTTACCGCAGTCCAAATTTTTTGATTTGAGAAACTATTTTAGATATATTCAGCTACATGACCCAATAGTGGCTGCAGCATTCATAAAACTTATTAAAAATGTATAAACTGAAAAGACAGAGGTGCAGCTATTCATATTTTATTTAGAATACAAAAGGTGTTTTAGCAGACGATATACAAAGCTAATAAACTGTGCAGAATTATCTGCATTACTAAACCATTTTCTTTAATGTACATTCCATCTGGTTCCAGAAAAGATTTCAGGCAGCATTTTTATGCACCACTTGCTATATGAGAAGTTAACGCTACTTTTTAAAAGGCCTAGAGAGAAAATGTAAGAGAATCCTACACTTAAACGTACCAGCGTTTCAAGAAAAGAATCCTGCAAAGGATACGCTGTTGATTTTACTTGGCTTTTCAGAAGCTTCCAACTTCCAGTTCAATAACTAACTGGATTTGGAGGCTTCACACCCTCTGTTCTCTCTAACCCAGTGCCCAGAGCAGTGAAAAAAGGTCAGTGTCTCTGACCGGTTTTCATGATGCAAAAAACAATACTATCACCAAATGTTACCAAGACATAGAATAACTTTCTCTACTTTAATCTCATCTTATGTGGAATGGGAGAAACAAAATGGAAGTAAATGTGATAAATACTTTAAACCTATACAGACATCCTGGTATCTTCTAGTCAACTGATGCGTGAACTTCATTTATTAAAACAGAATCTCCCCCAAAGATTGAAACTTTTAATCCAGGACCCCTAACCCTAGAAAGGAAGCTATTGGCAGGGATCTTTGGTGATAAAACATTTGCACTGACTCTTTCTCTTGTACCTCCTAAACATAGCCAGTGCGACTGGCAAGAGAAAAATGCCAACACTATTTCTGAATGTTTCTGTAACTCTGTGGGAAGATGTGAATCTGGGTGTTTCCTACAGACAGTAAAAGAGCACAACATTTAATCCACTACTGTAAAGGAGCTTTGGTACAAGCAAGGAAAATAGTGTATTTATCAAAGCTACAGTCAACAGCAATCTCAAGTACAGTACTTTCCTTCCATGAGAGACCAAAGCCCACGCATCATTCCCGATTGACTACTTGTCAGGTTGTATGAAAGGCAAACACAGCTTGATATTGCTTATGCTGGCTATACCATTTTCCTGAGTTAGAAGTAAATATCCTTGTTTCCTAGCTTTATTTATTAGAATTGTACATTTCCATTCTCTCCCTGCTGTGAGGTCAACATAAGCTCAGAGTCGTCATTGGCCTAGGGTCTCTGCACTGGGAGGGCCTGACCAAGAGGCGAAAAATAGCAGAGCACTTGTACTTAGGACAGTTGGCCAGATTCTCCTTCTTCTAGACCTGTAGCAAAGCCGGGGGCGGTGGGGGGGGGCTCATTAGCAGGGGTCTGCCCAAGGCAAACTGGGATCAAAGGAAGAAACGCCAACATGGTGTGTGTGTCGGGAGGTGGTGGTGAACAGCCTTTGCAATTATGGTAGTTGAGGCAAGAAGAAAGATTTCTGAGGTCCTAAATAATAAATTCCTTCATGTACTTTTCCTTTCTGCAAGTTTTCTGGCCAGCTCAAAATCTACAACTTTGGCCTAATGGTCATCGACCATAATTAGCCATAAAAGCTTAAGGATACATCTTAAAAATCCATCATTCTAGTGGAACAGGAAAAGAACCATGCAGGTAGAAAATCACTGGCTGTCTTCTTTTGGCAATTTTTTTTCTGGTACCGGGGATTGAACTCAGGACCTTGTGCTTGCCAGGCAGGCACTGTGCCACTGAGCTATATCCTTGGCCCCTTGACTCTTTTTTTTTTTGTTTGTTTTTAAATGGTGTGTTTCAACATTTTGATCAAGGTTATAATGAAAAAACATTCTTGAACTAAAAAATCTAAAGGATGGAATGCTCTCTCATGATACCGCTATCCCATTAATGAAAGCTTCTGATGTGCTCTTTCTGACATCAGTCTGCACGGGTTTGGAGGTTTGCCAGTCTGCAGCTGAGGGCAAAGTCTCTTGAAGGAAGGCGGTAAAACATGATCAGATTTGAAACCTGCCCATTGTGAAATGGGTGGAACTACAAAAAATTCTAAACCCCTTACATTTGTAATTTTAATTTGTTCAAAATTAATACTAGTTTTGGCAAAGAACTTTTGAGTAATGCTGGAATTATCTGCTTCTCTCCCTCTTGGTGATATAGGAAATAAGGAAAAACTCAAAGATTTTATTTCATGAAACCTCAGATTTAAGTTAAGGCTGAAACACATTTGGAAAGATAGAATTGTATTCTTCCAAGTCCTAAATCGCTTTAACAACTTTCTTATTTTAAGTATATGGCATAAGTTTAAAATACAATTATAAATAACAAAGTTTTTAGCATTTTAAGCTCTTAGCTACATAAAATCTGGTTTCTAAGGAATCATTAATGTCAAATTCTTAGCTTTCAAATTGAGAGCTTAACTGTAAAGTGGCAACATTTCTTTGCATCGCTGTGTGTGTGTTCATAAGAAATGGAAAGTGGAAAACAGAAATAATAGTAGTGCTACTAATAGTGGTACTTACAGACAGGGTTGAGGAGGATGGGGAATTTGGTACTGACACATGTTTAATTACTTTCAAAAAGAAAGGTAATATTCTAAAAACTATCCAACAGAGGCTCAACTCATTGTGTTTTGCTGAGTTCAGTAGATTTTAGAACTTATTTCTACTATAAGCTAATTTAAAACATATCAATTACTTCCTAATTGCTTTCAGAATATATTAACTAATCTGAAAATATTGAGTTCAGAGTATTATTTCAGATAGAAGAGGGAGGGAGGGAGAAAACTGAAAGTGGAGCGGGGAGAGGGAGAAAAAGAGAGGTTTTCCTAAAATGAAGAAGGGCCTGCTGACTACGATGCTTTCATTCACAGTCTCTATTACTCATAATGGTTTAGTCACAGACTATCAGGATTGTTTTTAATGAAATAAGCACTAATTCATAGAACTCTGGGCAAAATAGCAGATTTGAAAATGTGAATTTAGATAATCGATGTAGTCAATCTTTCTCGCTCCTGGAGGATCTGTTTCTGAAAAGTCAGGCAGGAAAGGATATTCAACAATTATTAACAGTTAATTCTGGATAATAGGACTTGGGGTGATTTATGGCTTTTATTTGAACTTCTCTTTGTACAAGTGAATTTTCATAATATGTCTGCATCAGTTTTTGAAAATAATAAAGCTATTCTCATGCCTAACTTTGAAAGATTTCCTTATAAAGTTTCCGTTGAAAATGATGACACATTGTGAAAAAGGGAGCTTTTGTTCTTCAATGGAGTGACTACATAGATAATATACCTACATTATCTGCATAATGAGTTTTCTTTCACTAAAAAAAAAAAAAACTTCAGCTCCCCATCTAAACCAGTTTTTCTGTTGGATCTCACCAGAATCTGTACAGGCAGTTTGCAAATGTAATATTTATGATATTTGGCATATTCTAATAGGTCTAATTAAAATGCTGCTTTGGGTGAAAGGTAGTATTGGTCTGCTTTTATGTATATGTGTACAACCGTCTTTACCAAATGCCACTTTTAAAAGACAAGCATTTCTTCTGATTATTGTTGCTAAAATAGTTGTGTCCTCTGTTTGCATTTCAGGGTGCTGGAGTACTCAGTATACGTTCCAAACTCAGTCTACCCTGAAGAATGTTTCCATAAAGCATCACAGGCCAGTGTGAGATTTTCAAAACTGTATTTTTTTTTTTCCCAGTACCAGGAATCGAACTCACGACCTTGTGCTTGCCAGGCAGGCACTGTGCCACTGAGCTAAATCCCCAGCCCCAAAACTGTATTATTTTTAAAAAAGGTGCTTTTACATTATATTCCCTGTAAAATGTTTCATCCTCCATCAGTAATTTACACCCCAGGGCAGCAGTGACTACAGAATGACGTCACACTCTGCCAAGAAGGAGCCAAAGCTGACCTCTGCCCCCTCACATACAGCGTGCACCACCTCCCTGTGCTAACCATCCTGCCAGGTCAGCTCGCTGAAAACAGCGAAACTTTAAAAGACGGTCTTTAGAGCCCAAAATAAATCATGCAGATGTATGGTCCCAATTAAATTTTGGCACAGTACCATTTGGATTTCAGAAGTGTGGTAGAATAGTTAAAAGTGATTTATGATCAGACTAAACCCGCGTTCAGGACCCCACTGTGTCCTGAAGTGAGCTCCCGATCCCCGCAGCCTTAACACCCTGATGTCCTCCCTATACAGGAGAATGCCACAAGAGCTTAGAACAGCAAATGACACGCAGCTCCTCTTTGTAAGAATTTAGGGTAGTGATGGTAACAATAATGGAATTGAGTGGACAAGATCAGTGTCTCAAAGCCACATTTGGCTTTGTCTAAAGACAGAATCTAGTTGACAATATATGAGAATCCGTAAATGAGAACGCACCTTCAGTAACTCAGCATTGGAAGGGGTCTGGCGAGTGTAGGGGTGGAGCAAGTGCTGGATTTTAGCCGAAAGCCATTTTTCACTACTGAGTTTGACACTTGCCGCAAGATGCTGGGCAAGTCACTTCACTTCTCTGAGCCTCATGGTGTCCAAGAGTAAAGTGGAAATCTCAAAGGAGATGTTTGGCAAAACGCAAACTTGTAAACAGGAGTGTTGTTAAGCCTCACAACCACCATTACAACGATATTTCATCTTTGGAAAAGTCACCGAGGCAAAAGCCACCCACGAGCTCAGAGGCAGATGGCCAAACAGTGAGCAGCGAGGGCCTCTGGCGTCCTAGCTGTGTGCCCCGACAAAAGCCTCAGGTGACACCCGGGAAATGAAGATAATAAAGCTTCCCAGTCACAGGATTTCAGAGTGAGGGCAGTAATGCAAGTAAAGCATGCAGGGAAAGTGCCCCATAAATAGTAGCATTGTTGCGATCTTTCGGATGATTATCCATACAGCACAGGTATTTATCTCATTCTGTTCTCACTGAGTAGAACACACTTTGATTTATTGACTGATTGATTGATTGACTGATTTTTTGTCTTTTTGAGACAGGGTCTCGCTATGCAGTTCAGGCTGCCCTTGAGCTCACTTTGTAACCCAGGTTGGTCTCGAACTTGGCACGATCCTCCTGCCTCAGCCTCCCGAGTGCTGGGATTACAGGCGTGTGCCGCCACGCCCGGCTCACACTTTGATTTATTAACTGGTATTTGGTGGTAGGAGTATAATTCGTTCCTTTTGCACGTACACTACAATTTTCACGACATACTACAATTCATGTTAGTGGAATCTTCATGAATTAGTCAAACTGCTGCAATTTCTTCCACATTATTTCCTCTCCAAGAAAAATTATTACCTCCCAGTACTTCCAGAGAACATTATCAAAAACCTTGTACTGACTTCTTTTAACTTCGCCCCCAGCTGCCCCTGGATCATCCAAGTTGTTATTTGTATCCTGGGCCTCTGCTGACCTAGGGACTGGGCACACTAAGAATTCTGCACACTAGTGGCTTCAACCCTGGTTACATATTCACCTTACCTGAAGAGCTGTCAGAACAATAACAATACTCAGTTCAACTGAATGAGGGCCTCTAGGGTGGGGGCCAGGCATCCTGGCAATTTTTAAAGCCTCCCAGATAATTCTAATGTGCAGCCAGGGTTAAGAACAACTACTTTTGACGATGAGGGACTGGAAGTGAAGAAGAGACACTGAAAATGCTGAACAATAATAATAAAAAAAATCTTACCGTGGGTTTAATTTACATGTGAAGTTCTCACAGGGTAGGGAAAAAAAGAGGAAAATTGTGCTTCTTTCTTGTGTCAATAAACCCACCCACCTCACTGCCAGTGTTCAAGATAATGGCTTTGTTCTGAATGACAAAAGGTAATCAATGGCACCAAAGACAACCAAAGGTCACTGAGTTCAGGGATCTTGAATTAATCTCAAGTAGGTGTTTACTGAAAAGGAACATAATTGCCTTTAATGGACAAATTATGGCATTTGTGTTAACTTTCATTATAAATGCCCATGCATTTTTTAAAATCCCAGAGTGAAAATTAACGGAGGCAAAACACATAAGATTGTGATGAAAAAATGTTCTATATCTTATACAAATAAAACCGAAAACCCGCCATCTTTTGGCATCTACTTTTGTTAGGAATGGAAAAAACTCATAATCATAGTCCAGTGACCAGTTTTTCTGTCCACCTAAAGTTGACATTCTATGAAGCCACAGTTGTCTGGTGTATAATTAAGTAAACTGATGGATCCAGATATGTAACAAGAATGAAATACTACCAAGAATTTTCTCAGCTGCCTTCTACATTAAACATGTGCTAGTACATGTAGTTGTCATTTCTAAAATTATGCCCCTCCATCACTGAACATTTCTTATTTATTGACTTTAAGAGCTATGGTCCATCCATTTACTTTTAACAATTGTACTTCCAATAGACCCACACAATTTTTATGTCATTACCACCCTATCCAACAAACAAGAGGCAAAGCAAGCATTCCTTCAATTCTGATATTTACATTTACTTCTTCTTTTAAAAATGTATGGAAGGAAAAATATCCCACAGAGGCACTCAAGATGAAAAGGAATCCTATTTCTTCTGTGATATAAAATACATGGGAAAGATGCCAGGTTAAGAAAATCAGCTGCTCTCCAGAGTATTCTTGTTCCCCAAGGGGATGCTGCAAAACCCTGCAGTGACATCCAACGCGCCTTCTTTGGAGCTGTATTTGTTAAATATCAAAAGATACTTCATCTCCCAAACACCTGAGTTCACTGCACATAATTCATCCTTGCAAATTCTCTCTCTCCTGGCCATCTCTCACTGAGCAAGGTGAGGACGGGAATTTTAACGTAACAAAGGAGAGATGGAAGTGTGAACTGAGGCTGAATAAAAATGGCTGCAAGGCGAGCCAGGCAGGCTGCAGGGTGGCCACACCCCGAGTAACACGGTCCTTCAGAACCTCTCCGCAGACCCGAGGGCAGCCACCACCGCGGTGTGCTTCCCTCCACTCAATCCAAGAAACCCATTATCAATAAATAACAGTTACAGGTTACTCCCATGATGGACAAAAACACCGCAATATTTCAAAGTGAACCATCCTAATAGTGGCTACGCCACCATATTTCCCAGAATTGGAGGGCGAAGTCTACATTTCCAGTCTCCTTTGTGCGGCCACAAATAACAACCCTAAAATGGGCGTGTCCCTCTTAAAAGATGCTCTGTAAGCCATCTCGGTTAATGGTTCTGGGGGAGATTTCAACCTTTGGGCAGAAATGAATGTACAGGGAACCATGGAACAATAAGAAAGCACTTTAACTCTGGGGATGAGCAAAGATTAAACAAGTGCTTAAAGACAACACCACAGGAGCTCCCAGAGGAGGCCAAGGATGCATTATTTAAAAATGTCAGCTTTGCAACAAGAAAACAAAGGGGTGATGGAGGAGGGAGGTCGACCCCCCCGCCCCCCCAAAAAAGGGAAACAAAAAGGAAATACTCGAACAGCATCCACTTTGGTTTTTGAAACAGCACGTTTACTCCCCCGACAGAAAGCCCTGGGTACAAAGCATGCACAGGTCCCACAGGTGAAACGATGCACACTGGACGAGTCCAGTCCCTCGGGCATGCACGACTGAAATAAAGAGAATACCCTGACTTTTCCAGTTGCTCCACACACAGTCCATCTTGGTGGAATCGGCAGTGGCCTGCATCGCGCGGGCTGTGGGCTCTGCCGCTGTCCTCCGGGGCGCTGGGCTGGTGCAGGCGGCGCCCAGGCTGCACCGAGGCTGGTGGTGGCCGCGCGGCTGCGGACAGATGGGGCCGGGCGCGCGCGGGGCGGGAGCGCGCGGGCGGGTGCGCGCGGGGGCAGCGAATCAGCGCGGCGCACTCTGGAGCCCGCAGCCCGGGTGCGGGACGCGGGGACGCGGGCGCCCCTGCGGGCCGTGCTGGGGCGAAGAAGGCGCACACCACTGGGTGTGGGGTGTGGGCGAGGGCTCGAGGTGGGGTGCTAGTTACGGGGACCAGGGCTGTTCCAGGCTGGCCTGATGCATATTCTAGAAATTTCTTAGAAATCTAAGAAACCTGTTGGACGAGACGTGGTCGGCAGCAGTGCAAATGTCACCATGGCAGCATTGTGTCCCCCAACTGTCCCCATTTGTCACCTTTCAGGTCCCTAATTCTAAAATCACTGGCCACGATGAATTTTAATTAATTTGAAATCTTCCAGAGAAGTGCTGGATCCTGTCCCTCTTTTGGAATATTCCGGTCACCCAAAACCTTTGTTGGCAAGCAACAGTCACTGGAGAGAAATTCTCCTGCTCAGTCCTTGAGGGCTGTGTATTTCTCCATCCCGAGCTCCTCCCCATGTTTGAGGGTTGACGAAATTAAGCATCAGAATATGGTACCTGCAGGCTCAGATCAAAGCCGCTGGCGGGGTCTCTGGTCATTGCAGTGACAGTCAAGGATGGGCAGCTATAGGGACACTGAAGCAGAACTCCGGGATGCAAGAGGACATTCTGTGGCAACAGTGTCATCTCTGAGACTGCGGGCTGGGTGATCAAAGTGGGTGTGTGCATAATTTGAGAGATAAGATTCGTTTTCAAGATAGAGTCAAGGACTTCAAGAGTTCCCCATTAAAGTACAAATATCAAAGGGATGGACAGAACACCCCATGGGCACCTAAGCATCCAAATCTTAGCACAAAACCCTTTGCCAGAACAGGCAGCAAAACCCTGTGAGACTGGCCAGGAGGGAGGTGTGCTCTGATGAGGAAAAGGCAGATGGAGCAAACACAAAGAGCTGGACTGTGGGCGTTTTCTAGAAGAGGGTCCCTGAGGCGGCAAGGCTCAGCATGCAACACATCGAAGGAAGAGTCCCTGGGCACCAGAAGTCCCTGCTTGATTTTGCTGTGGTGTGGTTTCACCCATTGCTATTGAGGATTTCTTTCTCCCTTGTGGAAAGGTGAAGCTTTTGGGATTCCTCCCTAGTTTTCAGAGGTCTTGCTTCTCAGACCCAAATCTACACTCAATATCCTGTACCAGCAAGGCCCTGACGATGGCAGTCTCAAAGCTATGCCCGCAGACACAATACAGCTTTCCTACTTTTATAGAGCACACAGACTTGAAACTATGCTCTTCGGAATCATGCGTATTATTTTTAGAATACAAGCTTCCAGGTAAACCAGTTGGGCCTCTCTGCGTATCTCTGTATTCTGAAATTTTTCCTGAGGTGGCCGCATCAGTGTGAGTGCAGGAGGATGACTGTGGCACTTCTGGACAGCTGACAGTGACCACATAATTACAAAGCACTTTGCAAAACAGTCTTCTCCAGAGACATTCGTGACTTTTCCTATTTGTATCTCCTGCTCCCCATCTTTATTCTTTCACTGCCATAGTCATTGTTCGAACTTTAGTCAGAAAATCACTGAAAAGACTGATTCATGATAATGAGCTAATAAGCACCAAATTCTCACTGCAAGACACAACTCAGAAGGAAGGAGAGGGCAGGGCAGGGGCTGCCAGGTGGGCTGTTGCCGTTCCAGTCACTTTTCAGTTGCAAGTCTCTGGAGACTGGGCCACTAGGAGGCACTGCCAGTCCAATGATAGCCTCGATCTCTAGTCCAAAGTCCAGAAAGAGCCAAAAGGTACCCTCAGGTGCAGAAGGGGCACCAGAGCAATACGCCAGCCCAAAGCATTTGCCATGCTTTGGGGAGGACAGTACATAGCTAATCTGTAGTCTGTATAGTGTGCACTACTAATCTTGGTAGCAAGCTGAGAGTAACACACGGTTACTGAGGAACAGAGGCAGAGGGCCAAGCTCTCCCCTGGGGCCAGGGGGACAGGTGAAGTCAAGTTCTTGGGCCATGCATTTTCACTGACTACAGAATGACCCTGGAAGGTCAGCTTAGCTGAAAGACCACATTATTTTCCATCACTCTGAGTCTGGAGAAAGAAGCTTGGTGGCCCACGAAACATAATAGCGGAGTCTGGTAATTGAAAGCTGGAGAAGTAAGATTCTCACCAGTGCAATAAAGATCGAGGGTCTTTAGACATAGGAAGAGAAACATAAATGAACTTATTAAAGGAAAAGACAGCATAATATGAAGACACTTGAAAAGGAACCACAGGACACATATATTGGACCAACCTGTATTGCAGAAATTAGTTACATGGTCTTCAGTAAGTCTTGTACTATCTCTGGACAATCTTGTCATAATACGGAAATGAGTTACAGCTTGGGATGCTTGCTCCTATGAAATAATAAGAATTTATTTCCCATAAGCATTGCAAATGGGTGCTTTCTTTGTATAAGTGAGCACACAGTATTAATGGAAAGCTCTTGCCAAGATCAGAATGATGAAATGGGTAGAAAAAATATGTAAATTTTCCTTAAGTACTGAAAGAAAACAGAAAGCTTGCTAAACGCAGGCAGAAATTGCCACTATCTTTAAACCAGTAGGAACAGAAGGGCTCTGTAGACAGCCAGCTCAGCCTCGGTTCAGGTGCCTGCCAGGAGAGGAAGTGATTTTTTTTAGTTTTCAGGATGAAATCATGTCATAGAAGTCTGTTTTAAGAAAAAGCAAACTAGTCAAGTTTGGCAATCTCATCCCAGATCAGGATGTGTAAGCTAGCGTGCCCGGAGTGGCTATATTGATCTATCTCCTATAGCAGCAGGATTTTACTGGTAAGAGTCCATAGCACTTGCTCTGATGCATTTATTTTAAAAAATTTATTGAGCACCTATTGCATGATAGACCCTGTCCCAGATACAAGATGGAGTTCTTAACTTTATATACTAGTGTTTGGGTGAGAAGTGGTGAATACGAAATATTTTATTTGTAGACAAGTGTAGTAGAAAATTGAGCCAGGTGAGAGGGGATAGAGAATCGGGTTCAGTAGCAATGCACTGTGTGACAGGTAGGATCCCTACTGCCTATCTTGGAATGCAGATTTGGGCAGGCACCCACAGAAAGCAGGAGAGCACCAGGAAGACACAGATGAGAAGAGCATTCAGAGATGCACTGAGTTTTCGCGACAGAATGGAATAACTGTCAAACTATATCAAGCTTCTCACCAAATGCCTTGGTGCTTTTAGTTGCTCTAAGAGTGTAGCAATCAGAATTAAAGGCACAGAACTAAAAATATACTGCATTATGATCAAAGAACACCAAGAACTCTGCTTTATGCCATATGGAAAGGAAATTTAAAGAGACAACCATTTGGAACCTGATCCACTACACAAATATCAGACATGAATGGTGGAGATTGAAGCAACGGAGTTGCACTTGTAGTCTGCAAAGCGCTTTTCCACGTGGTGCACACGTGGAACAGCACAGCTGTTATATGAGATCCCTATGAACCCTGGCCCGAAGTCTCTGGGCTCGAGCCTGCTATGCCTTTCTGTTGTGTATCCCTGCAGCTGCCAGCCTAGAGGAATCCTCTGAGAAGAGGCTCCCAACTTTGAGGCCAGTGCCACATCAGCCACGTCCATTCCCATGACTTTTTGGGAGACCCGCGGGGCATTCTCTTCTCCCACCCATAGACTTAATCCTCCAGTGCACCAATGAGCTTGGCAGAGCAGTGAAATTGGCACCAGAGTTTGCCAAGAGGAATGCTAGGTTGACTGCCCTTTCCATAGACAGGAGCAAGGCCCATTCTTCCTGCAGCAAAGATATCAGTGTGGACAGTGGTGATGAGCCCACAGGAGAGTTACCTTTATTACACTGATGATGAGAATCGGGGCCTTCCTTTGCTCTTGGGTACGATGGACCCGGTGGAGAAGGACAAAAAGGGCATGGCTGTGACAGCTTGCTTGGTATTTGTTTTTGGTACTAACAAGAAACTGAGGCTGTCTATCCTCTACCCAGCTACCACTGGCAGAAACTTCGATGAGCTTCTCAGAGTAGTTATCTCTCTCCAGCTCACAGCAGAGGAAAGGGTTGCCACCCCCGCTGACTAGAAGGATGGACAGTGTGACCGTCCTTCCAACCACCCCTGAGGAGGAAACCAAAAAACCTTTCCCTAACAAGTCTTCACCAAAGAATTCCCATCTGGGAAGACATCCCTCTGCTGCATTCTTAGAGCTCTCTGAGAAGCTGAGGCTGTAGCTGCCGATCTGTTTTCCGGGAACAGTTCCATAAGAAGATCCTGGTGCGGTAACAGCCAAGGTCTCTATTTCTCCTTGAAATTCACTCTATCTGCAACTAAAATCTTATTGGATCTCTGCAGTGCTTGTGATCAACAAGGTAGTATTTTTTAGTGGTTGAGGAAGCTTTCCTTGCTCCGTCACAGAATGACTATCAATTTTTGTAGATGTTTTAATCAAATCCTTTCTTTTGTACCCATTTTGGAGAGCGCAATGGAACTTGAAACTCACCTTCCTCTATAAATATCTTAAGTATGTAGAGCAGAAACTCAGAGTAACTCGGATATTCTTTAACGTTCAGTGTTTTGATCACACTGAGGAGAGAACTTTTCCAATCTGTATCTTTCTAGTAGATAACTAAAGTTCAGGGAGGTTATATGTTACTATAACATTTTTGTGGTGTAATAAATTTCTATGAAAGGGGGAAACCTGCAGAAAAGGGAGAGCGCCTGACAGAATGACCACAGGGGCCAGATGCCTTTCACCAAGTGCAGCCACGTGTCAGCCCGCCTTGACCAAGTGTGTGCCAGAGAGCGCGCCTCCTGGGACGAGGAGGGGACGCCTGGGGATGTGTTACAGCATTGTTCTTGCAGGAGGTTGCTATATTCTGGCTTTTGCTTTTTGAGGATCAGTAAATAAAATTCTTTGTTGAAACTGAAAAAAATAAGATCCCTATGAAGTAGATAGTATTTGTTTTCATTACTGAAATCGTTCATTCATCAATACATTCATTCAATCTACAAACATTCATACAGCCCATATTAAGTATTTGTCTCTGTACATGCAAAGATAGACTGAGCTCCCCACTAGAAACCTGAATCCAGCAGGGGAAGATTTACATATAAATAGGTAAATGCAATCTATTGGTAGATGTATGAGCTGCAAAGAATGGATACACAATAGTTAAGGAGAAGGGATTTTTGGAAAGGCTTCAGAAAATTGGTAATTGAGCAGAATTATGAACAAGAAATGGCATCGCCAGTTTGAGTGGCAAAGCACTCCTTGCAGGCAGGTACGAAATGGGCAATTTAACCCCAGACATGTGCAGGGGCCAGATCATGACAGGGTTAGTAGTGAGACTGAATGAGGGAGACGCTGCAGGCTTTTGAGTGGAATCACATGACAAGTTGAATAATTTATCCAAATTTGGAATCTTCCAGAATTGATGAAGATATAGATTTAGGACTTAGGAAAGTCAATTAGCCCTTAGCAAGACAGATAAGAAACCAATATGCCAGCCCACAGCAGAGTGAAACTGCAAGGAGTCAGAAACAAGGAAAAAAGCCTAAAGGTAGACAGAAATAAAAGACATATTACTCCTGCGGTAGCCAGTCTTTAACAGAATGAAAAGATAATAGTTCGAGACAATAATATTGTCAAAGTATGAAGGGAAATCAAGCATCATCTAGAATTCTGTACGCTGTAAGACTAATGTATACATCTGCAAATATGTGGCAATCGGGACTACTAACTACAGAGCCTGAAGAAAAGCTTACCAAAGGTGGTATTTCAGGGAGAAACCAGCTGAGCCTTTAGGAGGTGAGAGGCATGAGAAGATGCTGTGCACAGAAGCTGTTAGTAGTTAATTTGGAGGGGCTCTAAAAAAAAAGGAAAACTAAAGCAGGAGACAAAAAATAGAACATAAAGTAGGAGGAAGCAACAAGAGTGAAGGCATTTTAAGGCCCGTGCATTGTTCTGAAGGAAGATGGAAATATTAACTTTACTTTTTTATTTTTTTGGAAATATTAACTTTAAACTTGTACAAATTGTATTTGTGCATTAAAACTCTAAGCATTGCCACTGAAAGAGAATAACTTCAATATACAACTTTTAAATGAATAAAATGCATAAACAAGGGAATGAATGAATTCAATCGAACAAACAAGGCAGGAAACAAAAGAATGAGTAATTGGAAAACACAAATTGGAAGTATTAGAAACACACCCAAGTATATCTAGAGAACAGCTTCAAAGTTAGAAACTATCAAATTGGATGAAGAAAAGCATGTTTACAAAAGAAAATCCTAATCCATAGCTGAAATGGGAGAGTTGAAAGTAGAAATGGAAAAGGTTCTCCCAGGTTAATAGATTTTTATATACTCTTGCTGAATTCACTTATTCTGTTTCTAGCTTCTTCTAAATTTTTAATGTACATAAATCATATTTTCTGTGAGTAAAGATTTTATTCCTTTTCTCTTTACCTTGTCTTATTGAACGGGACAGGACTTCTAGAGAAATGTTGAGTAGAAACAGTAGTTAGCTATTCTTTGAATTTAGGGAGAATGAATTCAAAATTTTGCCATCAACTATGATGTTGGCTGTGAGCTTTCATCTGTGCCAACCTTTTCTGGTTTTCTGAGACTTTTTGTTATGAACAGATACTGAATACTATCAAATGCTTTTCCGAAGTTACTGAGATGACCACCTAGGTTTCTCTCCTTTTCTATTATAAATTACACACACTCAGCCAGGTGTAGTGGTGTATGCCTGTAATCTCAGCACTCCAGAGGCTGAGGCAGGAGGATCACTCGGAGTTTGAGACTAGCCTGGGCTACATAATGAGTTTAAGGCCGCCTGAACTATACAGTAAGAACTTGTCTCAAAAAAAAAGGTAAATATATTGAGTTTTGAATATTAAACAAACTTTTATTCCTATGTTAAACCCCACATGATCCTGATGTGATGACCCTTTAATATGCTGCTATTGTTTGCTCATATTTCCCGTAGAATCTTTGTATCTTTATTCAGTATAACCATTGCCTCTCTCCCCCTTACTTTTCTTCTTCTTGATTTTGTATTAAGGTTACCTTTTGTATTAAGGTCTCATCAAACATGTTGGAAAAGACTGGGGATGTAGCTTAGTGGCATGCGCTTGCCTGGCAAGCCTGAGGTCATGAGTTTGATTCCTGGTACCAAAAAAACAAAAAAAGAACATGTTGGAAATTGTTATTTCCTCCTATATTTTCAGGAAAAGGTTTTGTGAGATGGTATATCTGTTTTCAGTATATCTGGAAGAATTTATTACTCAACCTACCTGGGCTTAGCATATTTTTGTGTGAAATAGTTTGCAATTATAGGTTTCTTTAATTGAGATGGTATTATTATGATTTTTAATTTCTGCTAATGTCAATTTTGGTTAATTTTTTTCCAAATAAATGTCTATTTTAAACATCATGTTGTTTCCTGGCATAAATTATTCATAACATAACTATTTTTTTATATTTTTTTTAATCTGGAAGAGACACAGCCATGCCCCATTTTTCTGATATTACTATATTTCATTTTCTCTCTTGATCATCTGGTTGGAGTTTTTTCAATCTTATAAATTCATTATAAAGAATAAAATTTTTTACTCTTTTCTTCTATTGTACATTTGCTTTTTATTTCATTTTATTATTGCTCCATTTGTTTGCTTTTCCTTAATTAAATTTTTCCTTCTAACCCTCTATTGTTTTACTACATCCTTCAAATGACATCTTGTATTATTTTCATCTTTTCTAATACATTTATTTAAAATTGTAAAACTTAAGCTTAATTTTGTCCTTAAGCACTATTGAGGCAGCAACTCACAAGGCTTGATGCATTGTATCAGTGTTACTACAGAGTTCAAAATATTTTCCAATATTTATTGTGATTTTTTTGCTTCAGTTCATTGACAATATTGTAAGTTTTGAAGAATTTTTCTATCATTGCTTATTTTTTGAGTAATTTCTTTGTAACGTACGTGCAAAATGCACTTGAAAAAATGTGTATTTTGTAGTTTTTAGGTGAAGTGCTGTAAGCCAATTAATAGTATTACTAAAACAATCTCCAATTTTTTCTTTCAAAATAAGTATATTACAACTTCTAATTTTGATATTGATTTATCTTTTTAAAAATGTCCATTATTTTTTCTTTATATATTTTGAAACTGTTACTAGGCACTTTCAAATTTAGGATTGTCATGCCTTATTACTGAATTGCTCTTTTTATCATTATGACATATACTCTCTTACCTCTAGTAATAATCCTTGATTTAACATGTAGTTTGGCTAATTTGATATAATTGCAATATTTTTTTTTTTTGGTTTTTTGCATGGTATATCTCCCATCCCTTATTTTCAAATTATTGGTGTCTCTATAAATTCTTATAAACAGCATATTCTTTAGTCACAGTTTTAATCTGAGCCAGTAATTTTCACTTTTTAATTTGAATGTTAAACCTATTTATATTTAATAGAATCACTGATATAGTTGGATCTAAGTCCATCATCTTGCTCTTTGCATTCACTGTGACTGTTTTTGTGCCTTTATTTTCCCCTTTTGCCTCCTTTAAAATTAATATAGTATGTTATTATTAATTCATTTGTTTCCTCTAATAGATTTATAGTTATACCCTTTTGAATACTTTAGTAATTATTCTAGAAGTTACAATGTTGATCCTTAACTTATTGGAATCCTTCCTAAATTAATAACTTTATAATTTCCCCTAAAAAAATAATTTTACAGAAGTAAAATCCACTTACTCCCTGTCCCCTGTTGTGCTAGGGTTGTTACGTATGTTACACATATCAAATAATGTATTTTTGTTGTCTTTAAAAAGTCAACAGTGGTAATCTGAACGACTAATTTGAAGATAACAATCTGCAATATGACAACCATTACTGAATTTCTACTGTGTTGTTTAGTGAAGCTCTGTATCATTTCTAATGTTTTTAATTCTCTTTAATGGTTTGATCAATCTTGCATTCTTACATCTGGTAATCTGAGCAACTTCATTGAAGATAACAATATGTAATATAACAACCACTGTTAATTCCTATCGTTTAGTTTTGAAACCCTTTATCATTTTTATTGTTTTTGCTTTGTTTTGTTTTTGTCTATGTTGTTATTTTGTTATATTTATTCTCTTTAAAATAAAAAGTCAACTACTTTCTTCTTTTTCAGGGTTTTTGAGATACTTTTCTTTCAGTACAAAGAATTTTCTTTACTATTGATTATAATTTCAGGTCATGGTAACAAATTGTTGTAGCTTTTGTCTGTCTCACATCTTTATCTTACTTTTATTTATGAATGATACTTTTGTTGGACAATGAGCTCTAATTTGATAGGGTTTTCTTCCAGCAATTTCATGATTTTATCTCACCAATTTCGCATCTTTATACTTTCAATTGAAAAGTCACAAAGTAGTTTTCTTATTGCTTGTTACAAAGTATTTCTTTTTTGCTTTTAAAATTTGTTTTTTAGCTTTAGTCTTATGCAGTTTGATTATAATAGTCTTACGATTCTTTTGGGGCCTATTGAATTTTCTGAATCTGTCTGTTAACCTCTTTTATCAATTCTGAACAAGATATCTTAATCATATTTCTTCACATATTTCTTCTGACCCATTTTCTTTCTTTTTTGTAAATCCAATTGTTCATATTAAGCCTTTTGAAAATGTTTCAAAAGTTTCTTGTACTCTGCTTTGTTCTTTATGCTTTCATATTTTATTCTCTTTATTCGTCACTTTATTTTTTTTATTTTTTTATTTTTTGGTTTTTCTCTGGTACCAGGAACCAAACTCACAACCTTGCGCTTGCCAGGCAGGCGCTTTGCCGCTGAGCTAAATCCCCAGCTTTTCGTCACTTTAGATATTTGCTGTTAAGCTCTCTGTGAGATTATTAGCTCTGTCTTTTGTGTTCAAAGTTTTATGGGGCCATTTAGTATTAATTTCAGAAATTTAACTTTTTTACTTCTACACTTGGTTTTTAAAATAAATTTCACGTCTCTGTTGATGTTCTTCATATTTTTTCCATTTTCTTTCATATGTTTATAACAGTTTTTATTTTTATCTGCTATTTCCAATGTGTAGGTCATTTATATGCCTTATATTGTCCCCCTTTTTTGTTTATTAGCCGTGTTTTTTTTGTCTCTGACTTTCCTAATTATATTTTACAGTACAAAGAATATCATATATAAAACAATCAAAAGATTAACAGTTGGTGTTACTTTCCCTTAAAAAAGTTTACCCTTTCTTTATTAAGCAGCTTAGAATAAGTACTTGGTCAGTCACAGCTTTGGTTTTAGACTTAGTCCATCTTTGGTTTCAAGTGTCTTTTCAGTGACATTTACAGTGTGATTGTTTAATCCCTTCTCCCAATAAACACAGCCTCTCAAACTTCTATACAACCTTAGTATGCATCAAACACACTACCGGGAGCACAGTGGTGTATTTAAAGCTCCTCAAAATTCCTATGCATCATGTCAAGTCATACAACAGGCAAAAGTTGCCACAGGTTTTCTTTCACACAGTACAACTCCAACACCTAGGCCACATCTGACATGCAACTACTGTCTAAATTTTGTAAATGTTTCTACAGAAAAAAAAAATGATCAGTGATATTTGGTCAACTCTTACTTCTTTTCTTTAAATTTTATTTATTTATTTATTTATTTATTTATTTAGAGATAGGGTCTTTCTCTGCAGCCCAGACGGGCTTTGAATTAACAGTGATCCTCCTGCCTCAGGCTCCTGAATGCTAGGATTACAGGCATGTACCACAATGCCTGGTTTGTTCTCTTACTGAATTTTAGTTTTTTTTAATCTCTATTAGTCTCCAAACTGTCTATATCTTCATAAATATAATTCTGATTTTTTAAATTTATTCATTTTTTTCTAGCTGTTGCAACAGGGATAATGGCTTACTGCTGCTTATTTCATTCTACCTAGAATTAAGACCTTTACATCTAGAAATTTAAAACATTAAATAATAAACTCTTCAAATAATTAATTGCTCAAAAATATTAGAAATGTCTTAAAAATTCAGAAACACCAAAACCACTTGATATCAGTTGTGAGGAATAAAGTTAAAACAGTACTTAGTGAGATATATATTTTAAATGCACATATTAGAAAGAAAAATAGAAAATTAATGAACTAAACATTCATCACGAGAAGTCAGAGAACCTGAGTATACACAAAGAAAGAATGCACGAATACTAAGAACAACCACAAATCATGCAAAAATAACAAAACAATTTCTTGTTTCTGGCCTAGCATGTAAGAAGCATAGGCATCAATACCCTCTCCTAAGAAGTGGAACAAAATGAAAAATCAACAATCCTTAGGATGGGTAATAAAAATGAGGCAAATGCTGTTCCTTAAATTCAAGAGGCTGACAGGCAAACACAGATAATCACCACTTACTTGAGCAGAAACCTGAACTAAACACATCCTGGGACTCACTGCCAGCACAGGAAAACCCGAAAGCAAGTGGACAAGTTGCTGAAGAGAACAAGTCTGAGATAAAACGCCAGGGGACCCAGCTATTGGGGATGTAATGACCAATTTTGTGAGTTTTACCTAAAAGCTTTACCAGGTCGTCATAGGAAATATTAAAGAAAAAGCCCTTCAGATTTTTGGCAGGGAAAGGAAAAGAGGAACAATTTTGAAGTATGAGCATACGTTTTGTTCTTCTTAATAAAATTGCTCTTAATAGAAACTAATCAGAGCTGAGGTTTTCATCAGTGCCTGCCTCGAGGGAAGGAAAACACCTAACTCCAGTCTCCTCTGGACTTACCACTGCCTTTCCACATTGTAATAGGAGATTTATCTAATGCTACAAGACAAGAAATAAAAGGTACAGAGAATGAAAAGGAAGAAATAAAAATGTCTTTGTCTCTAGATGACATCTTATGGGTCAGATCCATATCCCATTGCTGGGACAAAATACCCAACATCCAGAACTTTAAAGAGGAGAGGTTTATTTGGCATACAGTTTCCAGTGGGTTCAGCTCACACTTGGCTAGCTTCAAGGCAGAAACACCTGGTGCGGGACATGGCAGAGGACAGCTGTTTATCCAGTGTCAGCCAGGAAGTAGATGGAAAAGAGAAGACAGGGAACAATAACACACCTTTCCGGGTTGCACCCCAAGCGACCCACCTCCAACCACGCCCTTCCTCCTAACCGCATATTACACTGATCAACGGATGAACCCACTGTGCTCCATGAACCAAGTACAGTGCTCCATGAACAAAGCACTTTCCAAACACCTGAGACTTTGGGGGATATTTTAGACTTAAACTATAAAAGCAACAAAGAAAATCCAAATAACAGCCACTACTGAACTAATAAAATATAAGAGGGTAAGAAGATGTACATTAATATATAAAAGTCAGTAATTTCCTATATATTATCGATGAACAAGTAGAATCTGAAATTAAAAACAAATACCATTTACATTAGCACAAAAATTAAAATACCTATGCATAACTTTAGAAAAATATTTTCAAGCTTACTATGAGAAAAGTACAAAACTCTTATGAAAAGCATCAAAGACTAAATAAATGAAAAGTTAGCTCATGTTCATGGATTGGAAGACAATATTGTCAACATATAAATTATTAGCTTCATTTTTAGATTTGGTATAATGCCAATCAAAAATCCCAGCAAATTATTTTGTGAATACCAACAATGCTAAAGTTTATGTGGAGAGGCAAAACCCAGAACAGCCAACATAATATTGAAAGGGTAGAACAAAGTTGAAGGACTAACATTTCCTGACGTAAAGATTTCCTACAAACTACATAGCAAGGATAGTGTAGTATTAGTGAAAAAATAAATGGGCAGATAAATGCAATGAAATAGATAATCCAGTAGAAATAGTTAACTATTCTAATAGTTAATAGAACCCCATTAAAAATAGTTAAATAATCTTTGACAAGGGAGCAAAGGTGATATAATGGAAAAAAGATAGTGATCTCAGCGAATATTGCTGGAATAACTGAACATACATGTGCACCAAAAAAGATAAATCTAGACAGACTTTAAGGTCTTCACATAAACTCAAAATGGATCACAGACCTAAATATAAATTTTTTAGAAGATAGAGGACTATCCACATGACTTTAGGTTTAGCAATGGATTTTTAGAGACAATATCAGAGGCATGATCCATAAAAGAAAATTGATAAGCTGGACTTCATTAAAATCAAAAATTTCTAACAAGTGAAGACAATCTTCATGCTTTGAGAAAATATATGCAAAAACATATTCTAAAGGACTGTTATCCAAAATACACAAAAACTCTTGAGACATCAAAATAAATGACAATAAGCAATCAATCTGCCCCCAAATTGTCTAAACACCATAGCAGACACCCCACCAAAGAAAATGCATAAATCGAAACTAGACATATAAAAGATGTTCTACATTTATGTTAACTTAAAACACTGGAATACCACTCTATACCTCTTGTAATGCCAACATCCAGAAACTGGACAACATCAAATGCTGGCAAAAAGAAATCAGATTTGGAGCAACAGAAACTTGGTCATTGTTGGTGAGATTGCAAAATGGCATAAGAAATTTGGAAGGCAGTTTAGCAATCTCTTATAAAAGTAAACATTGTTACTATACAATTCAATTGCGCTCCTTGGTATTTATCCAAAGGAATTGAAAATTATGTGCACACAAAACCTTCCCATAGGTATTTATAGTGGCTGTATCTATAACTGCCAGAACTTAGAACCAATCAAGATATTACTTAGTAAGTGGATGGATAAATTGGGGTATATCCAGACAAGCAAATATTATTCAACATTGGAAAGAAATGAGTACCAAAATATGAAAGGACATGGAAGAGTTGTAACAGTATACTACTAAGTGAAGGGAGCCATTCTGCAAAGGGCATATACTAGATGATTCCAACTATGTGACATTCAGAAAAATCCAAAATTATGGAGAAATCTGACATGCCTATATTTGTTTACCTGAGTAACCAATTTGAAGATATCAATGTGTAACACAACTATTGTTAATTTCCTATCACCTTGTCTGAAATTTTGTATTGCTTGTATTGCTTTTGTGTTATTTTGTAAATGTCTGTGTGTTTGTTATTATATTTTAATTCTTTTGTCTTTAAAATTAAAAAAAAAGAAAAATCAATAATTGTAACAGGTCAGAGGAAGAGAAAGGCATGAGTATGAGGTGCACGGAGTTTTTAGGACAGTAAAACTATTCTATATATCATAATGGTGGACATAGTAAACTGTGGACTCTTGTAAATATGGATGTGGTGATACAGGCTCATTAGTTATATGCATCACTCAGATGGAGGTTATCGACAATGGAGAAGGCTGTGCATGTGTCAGACGGGATGTATATGAAAAATTTCTGTACATTATTTCGAGTTTTGTGGTGGTCCTAAAGCGCTTTTAAAGAAATAAAGTATAATAATAAAAAATAACAAAATAGTAAGAGACTATCAGACCACTTCCTGAAAAGACAATAACATATGAAAACTTTTGGCATTACTGTCCATGGAAAAGGTAGAAATGAACACTCCCATGATGAAATGGTAATAGAGTTACCCATAAGGTTTTTTAAAGGTGATATAATGTTTTCATATATTTATTTGCCATTTGTATTTTTTCATTCAAGCAGTGTGTATTCATCTCAGATGCCCATTTTTGGACTGGGTCTTTGTCTTTGAATTTTGGGGGCCTGAGTTTTAAAAATTCTTTATTTGTTCTAGATAGAAGTCCTTTGTCTGAGGGACAGCTAGCTAAATTTTTTCCCCAATTCATGGGTTTTCTTTTTACTTTGTTGGCGATTTCTTTTGATCGCAAAAACTTTACAGTAAGATGAGATCCCAGTTGTCAATTCCTTGAAGTATTTGGTGTGCAATTTGGTTTTTGTTCATGAACTCTCTACCTAGCCCTGTGGCTTCAAGATTTCTACATACTTTCTGTTCTGGTAGATTTAGTGTTTCTGTTTTAATATTTATATCTTTGATCCATTTTGACTTTAGTTTAGTGCATGGTGAGAGACATGGGTCTAGTTTTAGTCTTTGGCCTGTGGAAAGCCAGTTTGAAAAATGCAAATCAAAACAACATTGAGATTCCATCTCACCCCAGAAAGAATGGCTATCATTAAGAAATAAACCAATAACAAATTCTGGGGGGGGCTGTGGAGAAAAGGAACTCTTCTTCACTGCTGGTGGGAGTGTAGACCAGTACAACCACTGTGAAAATCAGTGAGGAGATTCCTCAAAAAAGTAGGAAAAGAGGTCCCACTGAACCCAGCTATTCTCCTCCTGGGAATTTTTCCAGAAGAACTGAAAACATCATATCACAGAGATATATGTGCACCCTTGTTTATAGCAGCACAATTTGTCATAGCTAATCTTGAAAACAACCCAAATGTCCATCAACTGAGGAATCGATAAAAAAGATGTGGTATTTTTATACAATGGAGTATTACTCAGCTATAAAGAAAAATAGGCTTTTACAGGTAAGTGGATGCAACTGGAGACCATACTCATAAGTAAAATAATCAGGCCCACATGTGTAAACATCATATCATTTCCCTAGTGTAAGAACCTGAAAAAGTAAAAGAGTAAATAAAATAGGAAAGGTAAATGCATATTATGAAAGGGAAAAAAACTGCTCAAAAGGAAGAACAACTGGGATGAGGGAAAGGAGAAAAAAAGAAGGAAGGGAAAAATGTATATATATATATATATATATATACACACACACACACACACATATATATATACATACACATACATATATATAAATGTATATATATGTATATATATACACACACACACACATGCTAGCTAAGATAATTGTACTTCTGGTTTATTGAAAGGAACAGTCAATGTTTAAATTTTTTTTTACCAATTTTGCATGCTTCTATCTGGTACACTGAACAACTAATTTAAAGACAACAATATGCAACATAACAACCATTGTTGAATTCCTATCATCTTGTTTTGTGAAATTCTGTATCATTTCTAATTTTTTATTCTCCTTAAAATAAAAATTTTAAAAATAGCAGTTAAAAAATACAATATAATTATTTATGACAACAAAACTGAAAATTTAGAAAAAAGAAGCTACTTCAGTAAAATGTGACTTCCCAAAACTAATTCAGAAAGAAGTATATTGACTATGGCTACCTCAAAGCTGATCTATGGGCACCAATGGAGATGAAATCAAAAGCCAAGCACTTGAACTATATGAAATGATAAAAGAGGAGACAAAAAGAAAGAACAATAAAATGCTAGGTGAGCTCAAATAAGATATAACTAAACAAATAATGGATTTTAAAATGAAATGATCAGTGAGCTGACAGAAGACACTTTAAAAAGCTAGTTGAACTAAGGGGAACATGAATGACCAATTTAGGAAAGAACTGTAGTAAAAAAAAGGTACAAAACAGAAATCCATGACATTCAAAATTCTACTAAAACTATGGGCAACAGCACTGACTAATGTGGGGGCACAGTGTCAGAACTAGACGACAGGGATGATACAGGTGACCATATATATACTCAGAGATACTTTTTCTTTTTTTTCTTTTTATATGCTACTTTATTAGAAACAAACAAAAATGGGTACTTTTGAATTTACTATGTTCAGAATCCAGTGAATAACAAACATTTTGTCAAAATGTTGAACTTCATTTTTACACCAGGCTACATTATTTTGACACAAATGTTCTTATTGTATTCACTTTTGTCAAATATTTTATTTTTCCTTCTTCAAAATTACTGTTTCAATACAACTGATGATTGAAAGTGTAGCTATGTCTTGTACATCAATCAAAATATATATTAAAGCAGCTCTTTTGTGCTTATAATTGACTTAATTCATCAATGATTAGAGCTGACTTTTTTCTACTATCTTGTTCTTTAAGAAGAAATGATCATTACACAAATATTACAGAGTACTCAAATAACTAGTTTACTGCCAATGTGCTTGCAGACTAATACTTAAAAGAAAATACCCTTGAATCCAGTTAATCTGAAAATACTCTTGTACAATCATCTTTATTGATTTGTAAAAGTTGTATACACATTTAAAACCCTGAATTTAATTTATAAAAATAAATCTTTAGCAATAAATGGAACTATCAAAATCCCATTTTTCTCAGGCTACTATGTAATTATTTACATGCTTTTCAGCAACATTTGAAAAGAATCTGATAAGATTCAAAGCCAGTATATCAAAAAACCCTGTAAACTGCGTTTGCAATTATACTGTTTACCTCTATATGAAAAGTATGGCTACATGCCTTATAGTAAAGATAATGCAGTTATTTGCTTTGCTGCTCTGTGCTAGCCACACATGCCACTGGGTTCAAACTATGTCAGAAATGTGCTCTTCACTGTATTTTGCTTTCCCAGTGGAACGCCTGTGACAAACTGCCTGCACAAAATGATGAAGTGGTATAAAAAAGCGACTGGACCTACACCTGTCTTTACGATGTTGTCTTTTCCTCACTCAAGAAATTTCTGTGCTTTTAGAAAATCATACCTTCACTAAATGTACTTCACATTTGATTTTTTTAAAAAAACTGAGTATTTTAAAGTTGGTGAGCTTTTTCAAAGTATTTAGAGACAGAAACATGAAAAGGTTAAAGGCACAAGAAGAGGGAAGTGAATGCTACATATAAATATAGTTCAAGTCTTCTAGGTCACTCAAGTCCAAAACTTTCTGAATTTGAAATGCCAATGATCAATTTCTGTTTCAGATCTTTTTTGCTCTTATAGGAGGAAGGGCAAAGTTGATTGAAGCAGGTGTGGGCCACAGGTAACCAGTTAGTAGAAGTTTCATTCTTTGAGATTTTAAAGTTCAAATCAGCCATCCCTCCTACAGGTACTCTGTCACTTCCTGTAGTAAAATGTAGCAACTTCTTTTGAAGATCAAGAGGAAATCCAAGCATAACATCCCAAAAATATCTTATAGTTAGGCCTGTTTTCGCATAGCCATCGTACTGAGTACTCCTTTGCAGAACACGCATATCTAGTTCAGGACTTCCACAGACCAGAATTTCAACCTCTTCTTGACGAAGCAGCATTAGGGCAGTTGAAGCACACACACTATGAAATCCATAATAAAACGCAGCAAGCTGCGTACAAATGGATTTGTTGAGAAGGAAGTCAATATAAAGCTGCACATATTCTTTCCTATTTTGATTGGTAACTGGAATTTTATCACCTCCTGGTTTTAAACTATAAGATTTAATTATTCCAAATTCTTCTGGAAAAACGTGGAATGTTGAATAGAAATCTTCTTCAACATTGCCTTCATATGATAAAAGCTCACTTAATCCATGGGCCAATTCAGGCATAATCTGACATAAGTCATCAATGGTAACACTGCAGATGCCTACTGGTGTATTTTGATCACTGGGAACAATGGGAGGGCTCAGTAATTTCTTGTAACAGCGGGGTGGGAAATGAATATCCAAGATGATGCTGTTATAAACAGCTAGTCCCATAATAATTCCAACCAATCGGAATTCAGAATAGTTATCACACTTAAAGCTGCTAAACCAATGGCAGTGTGAATTCTTATATGTAAACATGCCATAATCTGGATGAAAAATTTGGTGAATTAGAAGAAGGAACCATTCTTTAGTCAAACCACCCATATCTAAACCAGCTTCCCCAACAAAGGTAACTTTCAACTTCTTTTTCAAATCTGCTCTTTTCCGGGTTAACTCATCCAGTGAATCGCTAACCAGCTGCGTCCGCCTTACTTTCATATTTAGAAATAACATACTCATATCAGGTCTCTGTCTTTGAGATACTTTATCCACCAAACTTTGACTTGTGATGCGTATCATCTGTTGTTCTGAGTCTCTCTGAACAATGATTTTTTTTTTTTCAGCTATAGAAACAACAAATGGGTACTGACAGAAGGAAAACCTGTGAGAGTTTCCAAAGCTCTGCCATGCATGATACACTTCCATAAGGTCAATGTGTTCCAATGCAGAATTATAGAAATCAGTATAAGGAATAAGGGGAGGCTGAACCAAATTGTTGGCAGTACTAAGTAAAGCCAACACTTTAGACGCTGATGGAATCCAAGGACATTTTGTTATAGGTGGAAATTCTTCTGGCTTTGCAGGAAACAGATGTAAAGAAATAAACTGCAGCAATCTCTCTACCAATTGCTCGAACCTCTTCTGGGATAATTTTTCAACCAGTGAACTAGAAAACGGTGGTCAGCTTCCACTAAGGTAGCTATCCAACGTGACAAGTGAGTATAGATAACAGGCATCGATGTGTTATTAAATTGAGGATTCTGTAAATGTATAAAATATGCTTTAAGACTATCTTTTGTTCGTGGGCCTTTCCATTCTCGTAACAGGCTGGTAACGATTCCCTTTAATACCGTTTTTTGAATGTCTTGAGGAGTATTTAGTAAGGCATCGTATACAGCATTCACAAATGTAGCATTAATCCCAGAGTCTTCGGCGGTATTAAATGAGGCAGTGGCATCTTTTGAAAATCTTTCATAGTTGTGGGCTGAATAGGAGGACAGGTTCTGGAAGGACTGGTGCCTTTATTTCAGAAGATAATGCATCTGTAGAGATCCGCTGTTTTTGTCTAACATCGAGGGAAATGCGTGGTAGGTCTCTTACGTTCTTGATGTGAGGGAAAACAAGATGTGTAGGTAAACTATTTTCAACAGCTTCCTTCTTCTGGCTGACAGCTGAAAGAACACTGCTCAAAGTGGAAATTTGCCCTTTGGCTCCTTTGTCCAAATCCGAATTTGAGCCGGCGCCGGCCGGACACTTCGATGGGCGGCAGCTTCTCGCGCTCGGGCTCCTTCGCTTTCCTCTCTTCACGGGCGGCGGCGTGGCGGGCGACAGGAAAGCGAGGCGGCGCGGCGGGCCGGACTGAGGCTGGGGCCGGCGCTGCTGCAGCCGCGGCCGTGAGAGTCAGAGATACTTTCAAAACAATGAGAAAATATGCAAAGTGGACTCAATAGCTCTAGATGATGCAAACATTAATCTATGATTAATTTGAATTAGTGAAAAATCAGAAGACAGTACAACTGGCATAAAAACCTGGTTTACAGAAGAGCTGGAAATTTTCCAAAAATGGCGAAAGCATTTGTCAGACCTATAGTGAGGCATATAGAGCCCCAGATAGCCACAATCAATAAAGAACTTCTCCACAACAATCATATTCAAAATTCTAGTCATACAATACCAGGGCAGAATCTTAAAAACTGTTACAGAAAAGAAACAAATCACTTATAAAGGCAAACCCATTAGAATTCCAGCACATTTTTAAACACAAACCTCAAGGCCAGAACAGCTTGGAGTGAAGTGTTTCTAGTTCAAAAGAAAATAACTTTCAACTCAGACTAATACGTTCTGTAAATCTTCCCAAATTCATGGAGAAATAAGGCCTTCCCACGACAAAAAGAACCTTAAGAAATTCATCACCATTAAACCAGTGCTCCAAAAGTTTCTCAAGGATATCCTACAAAGAGACAGTGAAGCCAGTGATGCCAAAAAGGCTAATGGAAAGAATACAATGGGCGGGGTAGAGTGTTAAGCAAAACAGGATAAATGAATCAGCAACTGGAACATAACGCCATGAAAGAATAAGTCAATACCTTTTAGTAATATCACTCATTGTGAGTGGTCTCAACCCAGCAATCAAAAGACATAGATTGACAGATTGAATAAAAAAACAAAACCCAACAGTATGCTGTACACAAGACACACATTTAATCAAAAAAGGAATTCACAGACTAAGTCCTAAAGAGTATAAAGCAATATTCTATATATAACAAGAGCTGAAAAGAAGCAGGAATAGCTCTCCTACTTTCTTTTTTTTTTTTTTTTTTGGTTTTGGTTTTTCTCTGGTACCGGGAACCGAACTCACGACCTTGCGCTTGCCAGGCAGGCGCTTTGCCACTGAGCTAAATTCCCAGCCCCATCTCCTCTCCTACTTTCAATGAGGACTTCAAGACAAAACTAATCAGAAGAGGTAAAAGTTACTACATATAGGTTAAGGGAACAAGTCAACAAGAAGAGATAATAATTATAAGCATATATGTGCCAAACACCAGTGCACCCAACTTCATAAAACAAACACTATTAGACATTA
Organism: Chinchilla lanigera; assembly: GCF_000276665.1. Classification (NCBI taxonomy): domain Eukaryota; kingdom Metazoa; phylum Chordata; class Mammalia; order Rodentia; family Chinchillidae; genus Chinchilla; species Chinchilla lanigera. Next base: position 13,337,487 of record NW_004955466.1, read on the forward strand.
AATATCAGATAAACATCAACACAATTATAGTGGGGGTGCTCAGTACCCCACTGTCACAATCAACTAGGCAAATATCAACAAGGAAAAATTGGAGTTGAGCCACACCTTTGAATAAATGAACTTAATAGATATCTACAGAGTGCTCTACCCAACAACAACAGAATAAACATTCTTCTCAGGAGCACATTGAACTTTCTCCAAAATAAACCACATACTAACTCACAAAGTATGCTTAAGTAAATGTAAAAGAAATGAAAGTACCCCATGTATAATGTCAAATCAATGAGACTAGAAATAAATGACAAAAAACCCACAGAAATTATGCAAGTGTATGGAATTTAAATAATACTCTCTTGAATAATCAAGGGTGTCACAGAAGAAATCAAGGAAGAAATTAGACATTTCTTAGAATTGAACAATAATAATGCTAGTAAAGCATTCCAGAACCTACTAGACACAAAGGAATTATAAAATCTTAGTTTTGAATGTACATATCAGAAAAAGACAGAGCCCATATAAGTAATCTAATTCTCAAGGTCTTAGAAAAATATAACTCAAATCCAAAGCAAGAAAGGAAACTATAAAGATCAGAGCAGAAATTACTGAAATTCACACATATATACACACACACACACACACACACTCAAAAATATAAGGAATCAATGGATCAAAAAACTAGTTCTTCAAAATAATAAACAAAATAGGCAAACCAGTGGCCAATCTTATGAAAAAGAAAAGGAAAGGAAGGACCTAAATCAGTTCAATTAGAAATTTTTAAAAAGTTGAATAACAATGACAACACCAAAATCCAGAAAAGTAATAGTAACCACTTTGAAAACTAGAACTCTGATAAGTTGGGAAATGAAGAAGATATGGATATAGCTCTAGATAAACATGAATTACCAAAACTGAACCAAGGATATATAAAAACCCTGAATAATCAGGATAATATTGAGTATACAAGATATGGAATTTAAGCATAATACAAACACCTGCCAACTGAGAAAAGCAGAGGGCCCAACTGATTCACTACAGAATTTTTTAAGCACTTCAGGTCAGATCTAATGCCAGTATTGCACCAATTCTTTATTGAAATAGAAACAAAATGAGGATTCCCAAAAATCATTGCTGGAAGCTACAGAATTACCCTGATTGTAAAACCAGATAAGGACTCAACTAAAAAAGAAAACTACAGGCTAATATATTAAAAGAATAAAAATGAAAAATCTTCAATCAGATCCTGGCAAACAAAATGCAGCAAACCATAAAAAGATTATAATCATGACCAAGAATGCTTAATCTTACCAATGCAAGTATCATCCAACATATGCAAATGTAACACACCACATAAAGAGAAGCAAGGACAATAATCACATGATCACCTCAGTAGACTCAGAAAAAGCCTTTGACAAAATCCAACATCTATTCCTGATAAAAACCCCAAAGAAAATAGGTGAGAAAGACTTTATCCCAATCTCATAAAAGGCATTTATGACAAACCTACTGCCAGCATCATAGAAAGTGAAAAAAGCTGAAAGCTTTCCACCTAAAATCAGGAATAAGATAATAATATCCTCTATTACCACTGCTATTCAATATAATACTCAAAATATTAACCAGAGCAATTAGGCAAGAGAAAGAAAGAAAAAGGATACATATAGGGAAACATCAAATTATCATCCTTTGCAGATAACATGATCTTCCACAAAGACTCAAGAAATTCCACAAACAGATGCTTAGAAATATTAACAAAATTCAGCAATGTAGCAGGATACAAAATCAATGCAAAAATCAATAGCATTCCTATGCACCAATAACCAACCCACCAAGAAAAAAAATGAAAACAATATCATCCAGAACAGGAAAAGTTAAATACTTAGGCATTAACCTAACCAGAGAAACAAAAGACTACAAAGAAAAATATAATCTGAAAAAGGAGATTAAATAAGACACCACAGAACCAACACTGTCAAAATGGTCACTTCCAAAACTTACATATAGATCTAACACAACCCCAATACACCCTTCCAGCAGGATTCCTCATAGAACTATAGAAAACAATCCTAAAATTCATAGGGAACAAGAAAAGACCCATAATAGGAAAAGTAATCCTGGGTAGCAAAAGCAAGGCAGAAGGCATCACAATCCTGGATTTCAGATTATATTACAAAGCTACAGTGATTAAAAACAGCACAATACTGGCACAAAAACAGACATGTGAATCAATGGAACAGAATAGAGAATTCAAAAACAACCCCCAGGAGATTCGACCATCTCATCTTTACACAGGGACCAAAAACATGCACTGTGGGAAAGACAGCCTCTTTAGTAAATGTTGCTGGGAAAAATAGCTATTCACATGCAGAGAAGATTGACTCTAAACCCATCACTTCTAAAATAAAAACAAGAAAATAAAAGAGCTACATACTAGACTCAAAACACTCAATCTGCTAAAGATGGAATAGGTAAAATTTTTGAAGTCATAAGTGTAGGCAAAGACTTTCTGAGCAAAACCCCAACTGCATAAGAAATAATATCAAGAACTAACTAAATGGGGTCATATCAAATTAAAAAGCTTCTGTAGAGCAAAGGAAAAAAACAACAAAGTAAAGTGATAACCTACAAAATGAGAGAAAATTTTGCCAGCTATACCTGAAGAGAATACTAATATCTAGAATATATAAAGAACTAAAAATAAAACACACTCTTCAAATTACAGGACCCAATCAAGAAATGGGAAAATGAAATAAATAGATATTTCTCAGAAGAAGTACAAATAGTCAACAAACACAAGAAAAAATGATCAACATCTCTGGCCATCATAGAAATGCATATTAAAGCAACTCTAAGATTCCACCTTACTCCAGAAAGAATGGTGATCATTAAGAAATCAAACAATAGCAAATACTGGTGAGGATGAGGGGAAAAAAGAACAAAGAACACTTCTACACTGTTGCTGCAATAGTAAACTAGGAAAACTACAGTGGAAATCATTATGGAGATTAGTAAAATTAGAAATTCCATTTGACCCAACTTTTCTCCCTATAGGTATCTTTGTAAAGAGTTAAAGACATCATTACAGTGATACATGCGTACCCATATTTATAGCAGCACAACTCATATAACTAAATCTTGGAAGTAGCTGACATGTCCATCAACAGATGAACGGATAAAGAAAATGTGGTATTTACACACAAGGGAATACTACTGTGCCATAAAGTAGGATAGAATTGAGTCACTAGGTAAAGAGATGCACTTTGGGAGCATCATATTAAGTGAAATAAATCAGACTCACAAGCTTAAGTATTGCATGGTTTTTCTTTCTTTCTTTCTTTCTTTCTTTCTTTCTTTTTTTTTTTTTGAGTTTAAACAGAAAAAAAAAACCAAAATAACAATGAAGACAAAAACAAAATAACACAAAAGCAATAAAAATGATACAGGATTTCAAAAACGATGATAGGCATTAACAATGGTTGTTATATTACATATTGTTATCATCAACTAAGTTACTCAGATTACCAGATGTAAGAATGCAAGATTGATCAAACAATTAAAGACAAGAACAAGTAATAAAAAACATTAGAAATGATAGGGAGCCTCATTAAACAAGATAGTAGGAATTCAACAATGGTTGTTATATTGTACATTGTTGTCCTCAAAATAGTTGTTCTGATTACCAGATATAAGCATGCAAAATTGGTCAAGAAAAAAAAATTAAGCATTAACTATTCCTTTCAATAAACCAATAGACACCAGGAATACATTTATCCCAGCTATCCTTGTGTTTATCTAAATATATATTTTTCTTTTTTCTTTTAAAGAGAAAAGAACAAAAACAAAAGAACAATAATAAAGACATAAAATAACATAAAACAATAAGAATGATACAGATTTTCAAAACAAGGTGATAGGAAATTAACAATGGTTGTTATATCACATATTATTATCTTATAACATATATCACATGTTATATCACATATTATTATCTTCAAAGTAGTTACTCAGATAACTAGATATAGGCATGTAAGACTGATCAAACAATTACACAATAACTGTTCCTTTCAATAAACCAATAGAAATTAGTAGTATGATTATCTCCGCTATCTCGTGTATGCATATATATACATATTTTTCCCTTCCTTCCTTCTTTTTTTTTCTTTTCCCTCATCCCAGATGTTCTTTCCTATTTGAGCAGTTTCTTTCCCTTTCACAATATCTATCATACCTTTCAGATTTTATTTACCCTTTCAGGTTCTTTTTTTTTTCTTTCAGATTCTTATACTAGAGAGGCAATATGATGTTTACAAATGAGTCTGATTTATTTCACTTATGAGTATGGTGTGTAATTGCATCCATTTACCTATAGAAGCCTGGAGTTTATCTTTCTTTATACTTACATAAAAATGCCACATCTTTTTCATCCATTTCTTAGTTGATAGACACTGGGTTGTTTCCAAGATTTAGCTATTACAAATTGTGCTGCTATAAACATGGGTGCACATATGCCATTGAGGTATGATATTTTCAGTTCTTCTGTAAAAATTCCCAGGAGGGGAATAGCTGGGTTGAATGGGACCTCTAGACCTAGTTTTCTGAGGAATCTCCAAACTGATTTCCACAGTGGTTTCACCAGTCTACCCTCCCATCAGCAGTGGAGAAGGGTTTCTTTTCCCCCACAGCCTCTCCAAACTTTGTTGTTGATTGATTTCTTAATGATAGCCATTCTTTGTAGTGTAAGATGGAATCTCAGTGCTGTTTGAATTTTCATTTCTTGAATGACTAATGATGTTGAACATTTTTTCATGTATTTATTTGCCATCTGTATTTCTTCATCTGAGAAGTGTGTATTCATCTCAGATGCCCATTTTTGGATTGGGTCTTTGAATTTTGGGGGCTCCATCTTATTTTTTTATTTTTTGGTTTTTTTTGGTTTTTCTCCGGTACCAGGAACTGAACTCACGACCTTGTGTGGGGGCTCCATTTAAAAAAAATTCCTTATATGTTCTAGATGGGAATTCTTTGACTGAAGGACAGATGGCTAAAATTTTTTCCCAATTTATGGGTCTTCTTTTTACCCTGTTGGTGATTTCTTTGACATGCAGAAACTGTTCAATAAGATGATGTCCCAGTTGTTGGTTCTTTGAAGTATGTCCCATGCAGTTTGGGTTTTGTTCATGAACTCTCTGCCTATGTCTTAAAAAATTGTACTTACTTCCTCTTCCAGTAGATTTAGAGTTTCTGTTTTAATATTTAGACTTTTAATCCATTTTTACTTTAGTTTGGTGCATGGTGATAGACATGGGTCTTGTGTTAGTCTTTGGCATGTGGAGAGACAGTTTTTCCAGCACCATTTATTAAAGAGGCTATCTTTCTTCCAGTGAACATGTTTGGTCCCTTTGCCAAGGGTAAGGTGACTAAGCATGTTTGTGGTTGTGGTTGTATCTTCTAGTTTGTTCTATTGATCTTTAGGTCTGTTTTTTGCCAATACCATGCTGATTTTATCACAGTAGCTTTATAGTAAAATTTTAAGTCAGGGATTGGAATGCCTTTCTTGCCCAGGATTGCTTTTACTATTCTGGGTCTCTTGGTTCCAGGTGAATTTTAGGAATGTTTTCTCTAGATCTGTGAGGAATACTAATGGTATTTTGATTAAGGTTGCATTGAAACTGTATAACAAGTTTTGGAGTATGGCCATTTTCACAATATTGATTTTTTCTATCCATGAGCAAGGAATATCACTTCATTTTCTGAAATCCTCTTCGATCTCTTTTTTCAGAGTACTGTAATTTTCACTGTGTAGATCTTTTTGTTAGATTGATTCCTAAGTGTTTCAACTTTTTGAATGCTATTGTGAAAGGTATAGTTTCCCTAATTTCCCTAATTTCTCAAAGTGTGTTTGTTGTTTGTGTATAGGAATACTACTGATTTCTGAGTGTTGATTTTGTATCTGGCTATGCTACTGAATTTGTTTATTAATTCTAGGAGGCTTTTGGTAGAGTTTTTGGGGTCTTCTATGTAGAGTATCATGTCATCTGTGAATAATGATGACTTCACTTCTTCCTTTTCTATCCTTATTCCTTTCACTTCTCACTCTTGTCAAACTTCTCTGGCTAATGTTTCCAGAACTATGTTGAATAGGAGTAATGACAGTGGACATTTTTGTCTTGTTCCTGATTTTAAAGTGAAAGCTTTCAGTGTTTGTTCATTTAGTATGATGCTGGCTGTTGGTTTGTCATAGATGGGTTTTATCAGATTGAGATGAAGTCTATCGATTTCAATTTTCTGTAAGATTTTTATCATGAGTAAGTGTTGGACTTTGTCAAAAGCTTTTTCTGCATCTATTGAGGTGATCATATGATTCTTGTCTCTGGCTCTGTTTATGATGTATTACATTTATTGATTTCTATATGTTGAACAATCTCTGCATTCCTAGGATGAATCCCACTTGTTCATGGTGTATAATCTTCTTGATGATTTGCTGCATTCTATTAGCTAGTATTTTATTAAGAGTGGTTTATTCATTCATTTATATGGTTTAGTCCTAGCAGTTAAAAGGCATGAATGAGGGATTCAACATAACTCAATCTGAAAATAATGATCCTGAGTAAAGAATACAAGAGAAAATCAACATAACTAACTGGAAAAAATGTATTCAGTAAAAATACAGCTTGAAAAAGATTTGTACAGCAAAACTTTTGGAGACAGTAAAGAGGTTTTGCAAATTGTCTTCCCTAAACCAAGCATGAGTTTGAACAAACTTGTCAAAGCAACACCCCTGTTCTGGAAATCAACCAATAATAATGAATTGAGAAGAATTTATTAGTGAAATTCTGTGAATATTTGGGTAAGAATAGTGGGATCCTGTTCTGCACTTCACTAGAGATTTTTCCATCCCTTCTTCTCAGTAAGATGATGTGATATTACCTGAACAGGAGTCTCTGTGAATACAATGCCTTCACTTTGTAAGAGGGATGTCTTGATTATGACTAAAGGATAAAAACCCACACTCAGTGGTGTTATCAGCAAAAATGCAAGTTTGGTAGAGAAGAGAAAATGGCAGCTTCTGGAAGCCTGAGATTGCAGTCACGCTTAGGGTGAGCAGTAGATTAGTAGGGTGGCCAGAAATGTAAAAGGAGATGTTGGACATTAGAAAGTCGTGGAGGTCCAGCGTGCTTCTCACATATTCTTAGGTAATGGGAGACTACGAAGACTTACAAAGTCCGAATTTTCTACAATCTCTGGTTTCCTGGAAGGCAGTGAGTTGTCACAAGAAAGATCCCAGAGGGTGCAAGAAGCTCACACCCATGGCTTCAAAGAGTCTGTGAGCACAAGACAGAACTAGCAATCTAACAGAAAGTAAACGTTGAAGATGACTTGAAAACTCCCCGAATTTCTAATGTGTTCCCAGTCCATACATACAACTGTTCAGAAGGCAAAGATTTATGGACTTGAGATTTTAACCATGACTTCTGTTAGTTGTCCACTGAACCATGCAGGCACAAAGGGAAAGACTGACAAGCTGGAATAAAAACAAAACAATACAGAGCAGAGTGGCATGTGGAAGACAGATCATTCATAAAATCCAGGAAGTTACTAAAATAAAAATGAAACAAAGAATCCAAACAGCAGCAAAAACTCTCTACTAAAATGTCAGAATTACAAAAATGGGTATCTGAGATGAATACACACTTCTCACATGAAGAAATACAAATGGCAAATAAATACGTGAAAAAATGTTCAATGTAATTAGTCATTCAAGAAATGCAAATTAAAACAACACTGATTCCATCTCACCCATGAAAGAATGGCTATCATCAAGAAATCAAACCATAACAAATGCTGGAGGGGCTGTGGGGAAAAAGGAACTCTTCTTCACTGTTAGTGGGAGTGTAGACCTGTGCAAATCAGTCTGGAGATTCCTCAATAAACTAGGACTAGAGGTTCCATTCAACCCAGCTGCTCCCCTTCTGGGCATTTTTCCAGAACTGAAAATATCATACCACAGTGATATATGTGCACCTATGTTTAAAGCAGCACAATTTATAATAGCTAAATCTTGGAAACAACCCAATGTCTATCAACTGAGAAATGGATAAAAAAGTTGTGGTATTTTTATACAGTGGAGTATTACTCAGCTATAAAGACAGATAAACTAGAGGCTTTTATAGATAAATGGATGCAACTAGAGACCATACTCATTAGTGAAATAAATCAGATTCACACGTATAAACATCATATTTCCTCCCTACTTTAAGAATCTGAAAGAGTAAATAAAATCTGAAAGGTACAATAGATATTGTGAAAGGGAAAAGAAACTGCTCAAATAGGAAGGAGCAACTGAGATGAAGGAGGGGAGAGGAAAAAGAAAGTAGGAAGGGGGAAAAATATGTATATATAGATACATAGGATAGCTAGAATAATTGTACTACTAATATCTGTTGATTTATTGAAAGGAACTGTTAATGTGTAATTGTTTGATCCATCTTGCATGCCTATATCATTATATATGCAACCATTTTGAAGATGACGTCATATAGTACAACAACCATTGTTAATATTCTATCACCATGTTTTGAAATTCTGTATCATTTTTATTGCTGTCTATGCTATTTTATTTATGTATTTGTTTTTGCTATGTTGTTTTCTTTTAAATGAAAAACAAAATTTATATATATATATATAAGGATAACTAGAATAGGTGTATTGCTAATGTCTGTAGTTCATTGAGAGGAACAGTCAATGCTTAATATTTTTTTTTTCTTGACCAATTTTACATGCTTCAATTTGGTACTTGATCTGAAAACAATACGCAGTATAAAAACATTGTTGAACTCCTACCGTTTTGTATGGTGAAACCCTGCATCATTTCCAATGTTTTTGAAAAATTATTTTTATTTTTTTTTACTTGTTACTGTCTGTGATTGTTTGATCAATCTTACATTCTTATGTCTAATGGACTGAGCAACTTCGTTGAAGGTGACAGTATGTAATTTAGCCACCACTGTAAATTTCCATCATTTTGTCTTGAGGTAATGTATCATTTTTGTTTTGTTTTCTGGTACCAGAAATTGAACTCAAGGTCATGTACCATTTTTGTTGTTTTAATTTTGTCTTCATTGTTGTTTTGTCAGTTTTTTAATTTTTAAAATAAAAAATTGAAAAACTCAGAATTTAGAGTTGTTACAATTTATTAATCACATTTCTAGCTGTCAAGAAACATTACTCAATGTAAAGAAATATGAAAATGTGACCCTTGCTTAAGGAAAAAATAAAACTCAACAAAATAGACCTTGAACAGATCAAGATATTAATTTAGTCGGCAAAATGCTCAAAGCAGCCACTATGAACACACTCAAAGAATAAAAGGAAACTATGTTTAAAGGATTTGTGGAAAATACAATAAAAATCACTCAACAAATAGGAAATACTGATGATTGCACAGAAATTCTAAAGAGGAGCTAACCAGAAATATTGGCATTGAAAATACAATAACAAAAAAGTAAAATTCACTAGGTGGGCTCAACTTCTGGTTTAATATAGAAGAACACAGAATTATTTAACTTGAAAGTAGATGAATGAAACTAATCTAATATGATGACTAGATAGGGAAAAAAGCCTAAAGAAAAATGAATAGTCACAGAGACTTGTGGTATAACAAATATAACAATATATATGTAACAGGAGTTCCAGAAAGAGAGAAGAGAAAAAAGGGGACAAAAAAATTTAAAGAAATAATCCTGCAAAAATATCAACAAATTTAATTGACAGATATAATAACCTCAACAAATCTCAAGTAGTTTAAATAAAAAGAGAGTCACAACTAGATAAAACTTCACCAAGAATGTAGAGCCAATTCACAATAGGGAAACTACAGGAAAACTGTGATGCACATCAACAGATGAATGGATAAAGAAAATGTGGTATATAACTATAATGGAATATTATTTAGCCATAAAGAAGAATTAAATCCTATCATTTGCAGGAAAATGGATAGAATCAGAAATAATCATGTTAAATAAAATAAATCAGACTCAGAAAGTTAAATATCAAATGTTTTCTTTTATATGAGAAATCTGAAACCTAAATAAATACACAAACAAATAATAAAATGAAGGGGAGATGACAGGAAGCCAGAAGGGGTACGTTTGGAGATAGAAAGAGGAGCCTCAGGAAGGGTAGGAAAGGCAGAAGAGAATACCGGAGTTGAAAGTCATCATATGTCAAATGTATATACTAACTTCCCCAAACAAACCCCACAGAAACGTACTAAAAAAAAAAAAACTGAAACAAAAAAAGGTGGGTAGAAAATTTAACCAATGTGCTTCTAAATAAGGAAATGAATCAAAGAACTCAAAAGGCAAATCAGAGAGTACTTTGAAATGATGAAAATAAAATTAAAACTTAAGAGGGCAATTAAAGCTACCTGATCTGTATCACTGTAAAAGCTTATGTTAAACAAGAAGACACTGATAACAATCTCCTGCCTTAAGAAACTAGAGAAGGTGGGATGGTGCAGTCCTGCAAGCAGAGTCTGCGCCTCCTGCATTTTCTCTGTGGGACCGCAGGGCCTGCGGGCAGAGTGAGACTGCGCCTCCTCCATTCTCTCTATGGGACGGCGGGGCCTTCAAGCAGAGTGAGTCTGCGCCTGGCAATCCCTCCATTCTCTCTGGGACAACGGGGCCTGTGAGCAGTGTGCAAGTCCACACACTGTGCTTCCTCCATTTTCTCAGGGATGGCCGGGTCTTTGAGAGGAGTATAAGGACAAACGCCTTTGTCAAGCAGATTGACAGGAACCCCAAGACCTAAGACCCAGGACAACAGCTGAGTCCCACGTGCATGAGCACAAACATGCTCTTGGAGGGCAGAGTAATTGGCGAGACCAGCAGTGTGGAAGTGTCTGCCCCAGCAGCAAGGAGCCAGTGGTTGAACTCTGGAGAGCTCCACCAGCAGAAGTCCAGTCCCAGGCCACGATCAGCTCCATACCCAACACATTTCTGGGATTAAATATGGACACTATCACAGAACTGTAAGCACCACAGGTATTTTACTACTTTCATTCTCCCTTGTTTGATTGGATATCCCTCTCTTGTCTGACTGGAAGTCATCTTGCTTTCTTCTGTATTTGGCAGTTATTTTTGTATTTGGGTTTTTTTTTTTTTTTTCTATTTATCTCTCCTCTTTTTCTCATCTCCTTTTTCTATCTTTCTTTTTTGTTCAGATCATTTTCATCCTCTTTCTGTTTTCCCTTCTTTTTTCAATGTTTAGGTTTCTATCTTTTTTTCATTCTCTTCTATAGACTCACTTTATCTCTTTCCTCAACTACTTCTTGAATTTAAACTTTCAAGTGAGTAAACATTGTCTATGCCTTTCTTGCTTCTCCTTTGTATTCTATTTTATTCTTTCCCTCTTGTGTTCGCCAGTTTTGCAAAACTTGGGTCATCATCCTTTAATTTCCCCACCTGATTTTACCATATTTGACCTCAATCATCACTTTAGCCTATCCCTTAGCCATCTTAACCCCCTGCTCCCAACAGAGGAGTAAAATCACCTAAGGGGAAAATCACTGCATACAAGTGCACAGTATATATATTTGATTTTGTTACATAATTTTAGCATTTATGCCCATGGTCAGAGGTAACAGTTTATCAGTAGTTAAGCTGCACTTGAAAGTATTGTTATTACTAATTATACTACTTTGGCCAGGATGTCACACATCTTATAAACAGTTTTTCTTCCCTATATGATAGCACTGAGACTGTATGAAGTCATAACCAGCACCACAGCCCAGTATCAAAGAAACAGGAGCTGAGCTAAATAGTTATCTTGCATCCTTCACAAATTGGAAAGCGAGGTCCTTGGGATAGCTATAAGAAACCACCTACATCTAGAAGACATCCCTGAAGGACACCCTCTAGGGAAACCTAAATACTAGCAATGAAGCTATATATCATAAGAAACTGCCAAGTATCAAAACAGAAAACAAAACAAAAAATAGAAAATAGAAAATAAAATGACACAGAACCAAAATGCAACCCCAGGCCCCCAGCCCACCCAGGACAAGCCCAGAACTCAAGGAGTTAGATGAAATTGCAAATTAAACAATAAACTTTCTGAAATGATAGCAGCAGAAGTGAAAAAATAAGTGGAAAAGGCTATGGAGAAAATAATCTCTCAGGTATAGAAAGAAATGATGCTTAAAATCAAAGATATTAGAGAAGACACAGATAAAAGAATAGATAATCTTAGAAAAATGATTGAAACAAATAATGCCCAGCACAGGAAAGAAATGGAATCCATGAAATAGATCCAAATAGAAATCCAAGAGATTAAAACCTCCATTGAAAATATATATAACAGGCTGAATGAAGGAGAGAATAGGATTTCAGATCTTGAAGACAGAATTACAGACAATGATAATGAAAAGAATGATATTTTAAAATTAGCAAGAGACCATGAAAAATCAACCCAACAGCTACAAGATGAAGCAAAGAAGAATAACATAAGATTGGGGTCAATGAGAAAGCTGTAAATAGCACAAATGACATAAAAAAAAAAAAAAAAAAAACAACTCTTCCCAGAAATAATGGCAGAAAACTTCCCAAGTATGAATAAAGAATTTGACACACAAATAAATGAAGCATTTAAAACTCCAAACATTCCTGACCAAAATAAAATGACACCAAGACATATAATAATCAAGATTCCAGAAACTCAGTACAAGAACAAAATATCAAAAGCTGTTAGAGCAAAGAAACACTTCACCTATAAAGGATAGCCCATCAGAATCACGGCAGACTTCGCAACACAGACTTGCAAGTCAAGAGCTTGGAGTGAAGTATTTCAAGTCCTGAAAGAAAACGACTCTCAGCCCAGATTGATGGACCCTGCAAAACTGTTTCAAAATTAATGGAGAAACAAGATACTTCCATGACAAAGAACAACTGAAGAGATTTATGAACATCAAACCAATGCTACAAAGAGTACTAAAAGATGTTCTAGGAAGAGATAAAAACGACCGCAATTCCAAGAACAACAACAGAAAGAAACCACCAGGCATGACAACTAATTAAACAGAGGCAAAAAGCAAAGAACCAACATCAGGAAAATACCATGACCAAGATAAGTCAATATGTAACAGTTATAATTATCAATGGCCTCAATTCACCAATAAAAAGAAACAGACTGTCAGAGTGGATCAAGAAACAAGATCCAACAACATGCTGTATACAAGAAACACATTTAACATGAAAACAAATTCATACACTGAAAATCAAAGGATGGAAAACAACCTTCCACACAACAGGAATCCCGAAAAAAGCAGGAGTAAGTATTCTTTTTGTAGACAATGTGAACTTCAAACCAAGAATGATCAAAAGGAATAAAGAAGGTCACTACATTCTTGTTAGGGGGAAACTTGAAGAAGAGGAAAAGGGCTGGGGATTTAGCTCAGCTGCAAAGCACCTGCCTGGCAAGCACAAGGTCATGAGTTCGATTCCTGGTACTGGAAGAAAAAAAAAATCAAAGAGGAGGAGAAAACAATCATAAATATATATGCACCAAATACAGCAGTACCCACCTATATAAGACAATTATTAACAGACATGAAAAATCAAATAAGCAATAACACATCTGTAACAGGAGACTGTAATAACCCATTGTCACAAAGAGATAGATCAACTAGACAAAAAATCAGCAAAGAAATACCAGAACTGAACCAAACCTGTGAACAAATGGACTTAGTAGATGTTCTTAGACTTCTCCACCCAACATCATCAGAATAAGCATTCTTCTCATCTTCACATGGAACATTCTCTAAATAGACTATACACAGCCCACAGAATATGCTTAAGTAAATGCAAAGGAAATGAAATTATACCATGCATAATATCTGACCAGAGTGCAATGACATGAGAAATTAATGGCAAAAGAAACAGCAAAAACACCATAAACACATGGAAATTAAATAATACCCACCTAAACAAGCAATGGGTCACAGATGAAAAAAAGGAAGAATTAAACAGTATCTACAACTAAATGAGAATGCTAATAAAACATACCAGAACCTATGAGATGCAATGAAAGCAGTCCTAAGAGGGAAATTTATAGCAGTGAATTCTCACATCAGGAAAACAGAAGAAGCACAAAGAAACAATCTAATGTTATACCTCAAGCTTCTAGAAAAAGAAGAGCAAGACAAACCCAAACCCCACAGAAAGGAGGAAACTGTAAAGATCAGAGCACAAATTAACACAATAGAAACCAAGAAAATAATGCAAAGAATTAATGAATTGAAGAACTGATTCTTTCAGAAAATAAATAAAATTGATAAATCCTTAGCCAACCTTATAAAAAATGGAAAGAAAAGCCTCAAATTCATGTATTGAGAAATGATAAGGTTGAAGTCACTATAGATCCTGTGGAAATTCAGAAGATCATCAATACCTACTTTGACAATCTTTATTTTCATAGGATGGAAAACACAGAAGAAGTGGACAGATTCCCACATACATATGAATTGTCAATGCTTAATCAAGAAGATATAATAATTCTGAATAACCCAATATCAGACAACAAAATAGAAAATGTAATAAAAAAAACTTACCAATAAAGAACAGCCCAGATCCTGATGGATTCACTACTGAATCCTATGAGAAATTTAGACAAGATCTAATACCAATACTCTTCAAAGTCTTTAATGAAATTGAAAGGGAAGCAATACTCCTTAACTATTTCCTGGAAGTTAGTATTATCCTAATACCAAACTTAGACAAAGATACAACCAAAAAAACAGAACTATAGATCAATCTCCCTAATGAACATAGACACAAAATTCCTCAATAAGATATTAGCAAACAGAACTCAACAAATCATCAAGAAGTTTATACACTATGACCAGCTGGGATTTATCCCAGAAATGAAGGGATGGCTCAACATATGCAAATCAATAAATGTAATACACCATATCAACAGAGCCAGAGACAAAAGTCATGTGATCATCTCAATAGATGAAGAAAAAGCTTTTGACAAAGTCCAACACTCATTCATGATAAAAACACTACAGAAAGTAGGAACAGTTGGCCTTTACTTCAATCTGATAAAACCCATCTATGAAAAACCAACAGCCAAAATCATACTAAATGGACAAAAACTGAAAGTTTTCACTTTAAAATCAGAAACAAGAATGTCCTCTGTCACTATCTCCTATTCAACATAGTTCTTGAAGCATGAGCCAGAGCAATTAGACAAGATAGAGAAATAAAAGGAATAAAGATAGGGAAGGAAGAAATTAAATTATTATTATCCATAGATGACATGATCCTTTACATAGAAGACTCCAAAAACTCCATCAAAAGAGTCCCAGTTAGTAACCAAATTCAGTTGTGCAAGTGGATACAAAGAAAATACTCCAAAATCAATAGCATTCTTGTACACAAACAACAAACTTATTGAGAGAGAAGTTAGGTATACCATAACCTTTGCAATAGTGTCCAAAAAAAAAAAAAAAAAAAACCTTAGTAATCAATCTAACAAGGAAATAAAATATTTATATATTGAAAATTACAGCACTCTGCAAAAAGAGACCAAAGATATTAGAAAATGGAAAGATATCCCTTGCTCATGGATAGGAAGAACCAACATAGTGAAAACCAACATACTTCCAAAATTGTTATACAGATTTAATGCAATCCCAATCAAAGTACCATTAGTGTACCTCACAGAAGTAGAGAAAATACTCCTAAAATTCATCTGGAACCAGAAGAGAGCTAGAATAGCAAAGGCAATCTGTCAAAAAAGACAAGTCAGGAGGCATCACAATCCCTGACTTGAAATTATACTACAAAGCTACTGTGATAAAATCAGCATGGTACTGGCAAAAAAATAGATCTGAAGACCAGTGGAACAGATTAGAAGATGTGGACACAACTATAAACACCCTCAGCCACCTTATCTTTAACAAAGGTGCCAAACGTGTTCACTGGAAGAAAGATAGCCTCTTTAGTAAATGGTGCTGGAAACTGACTCTCTACATGCTGAAGACTAAAACTAGACCATGTCTATCACCATGCACTAAATTAAAATGAAAATGGATCAAAGATCTAAACATTAAAGCAGAAACACTAAATCTACTGAAGGACAAAGTCGGTAGAAATTTTGAAGACATTAGGCGTTGGTGGAGAGTTCACGAACAAAACCCAAACTGCACACAAAACACTTCAAAGAATCAACTACTGGGATCCCATCCTATTAAGAAGATTTTGCATTTCAAAAGAAATCACCAACAGAGTGAAAAGACAACCAACAGAGTCAAAAAACATTTTAGCTAAGTGTCCCTCATACAAAGGAATTACATCTAGAACATACGAAGAATTGAAAAAAACTCAGACTCCCCAAATTCAAAGACTCAATCCAAAAGTGACCATCTGAGATGAATACACACTTCTCAGATGAAGAAATATAAATGGTAAATAAATATATGAAAAGATGTTCAACATTATTGGTCATTCAAGAGATGTAAATTAAAACAACACTGAGATTTCATCTCACCCCAGTAAGAATGGCTACCATCAAGAAATCAATGAAGAACAAATGCTGGAGGGGATATGGGGAGAAAGGAACTCTTCTCCACTGTTGGTGGGAGTGTAGACTGGTGCAACCACTGTGGAAATCAGTGTAGAGATTCCTCAAAAAATTAGGATTAGAGGTCCCATTTAAGCCAGCCATTCCTCCTCTGGGTATTTTTCTAGAAGAATTTAAAACATCATACCACAGTGATATATGTGCACCCATGTTTATAGCAGCAGAATTTGTCAGAGCAAAATTTTGGAAACAATCCAAATGCCCATCAACTGAGGAGTGGATAAGAAAAATGTGGTATTTTTGTACAATGGAGTATTACTCAGCTATAATGAAAGATAAACTCCAGGCTTTTACAGGTAAATGGATGCAACTAGAGACTATACTCATAAGTGAAATAAATCATAACTGCATGTGTAAACACCACACTGTCTCCCTAGTGTAAGAACCTGAATATGTAAATAAAATCTGAAAGGTACAATAGATATTGTGAAAGGGAAAGAAAATGCTTAATAGGAAAGAACAACTGGGATGAGGGAAAGGAGAAAAGAAAGGAAAGGAAAAAATATATATATATATAGATACACACACACAAGATAGCTAAGATAATTGTACTACTAATTTCCATTCTTTTACTGAAAGGAACTGTTAATGTTTGTTTGATCAGTCTTGCATATCTATATCTGGTAATCTGAGCAAGTACTTTGAAGATAACAATGAGTAATACAACAACCATTGCTGATTTTCTATCATCTGTTTTGAAATTCTGTATTACTTTTATAGTTTTTTTTAATGTGTTTATTTGGAAGAGAACTGCTGAATTTATTTTCTAAAAGAAAAAGCAGACCTGGGGGTTGCATTACAGGAACATTTAAAGGTGTCAACATGGTCTTATCCTCCAAACCTCAACAAGAGTATCTTGTACAAAGCATGTAATGAACATCTGCCCTACTAAACAAACGACATGTGATGCGTCAGAAGTCACTTCTTCTTGCTTCACTTCTTTCTGTTGCCTCCAGTTGCTAGCATACTTGCAACTCGTGTAAATATATTTAATACATCCATGTAGATTGCCAACATCGAATTGATGGGCTCATACTTTTGAACTCCATACACTGGTGTTATTTCTGCGTGTTTGATTACTCTCTGAGTATCATGCAGAAGGAACATGCTGAAAAGAACTAATCCACCATACACTGCCACTGTGTACACAGCAGAACCAGCCACAGTGGTAGGTGGAATAAACATCAATTCCAGTGATGCTGCGAAAATGAGACCTAGGCCCACACCCAAGGGTGCTCCCATGTTCAGAAACTTCTCACTGGGTACACACATGGCCACAGTGAACAGGCCGCCCATGATGCCTACCATGTGGCTGTGATGAGGAAAGAGCCGCCCAGTATGGTCAGAGATGCCACCACCACACCCATCACACCAGAATGGAGCAACCAGGCAAAATGCTTTTGGCCTGGACGCCGTTTGTATGGTATGGATCGTACCAGCATTCCAGCTCCAATCATGGCTGTGAAAGTTGTACCAGTGGTCACCCAAGAGCCTCCCATCATGAAGTTCATGAGAACAGGACTTCTAGCTATTGCCAAGGCAGACAAAGCTGTTAAACCAATACTTCCTGCTAAGTACATGTATCCTATCCTTCAGGTACTGAGGCCAAATTACTGCCTTTTCAATTGCTCCTATCTCATTAGACATTCCCAAGCCATTTTAGCACAATGTTCTAAGACCAACGGTAGCCCCTCCAGCAATAATACATTTTCCTATTTGTTCAATTTTTTGTGTTTTTTTCTATTGATGGTTCCAATGCTGCCTCTTTGAGTTCTTGGGCAGTTTTCCCACGGCAGATTCTAAGTCTTGACCTGGTAGCATATTCCCTGCTGGGTGTTAAGAGCCCTTGATTCTTCGTGATGGAATTCTTCACAATGGGGAAGGAGGCCTTGGTGAATGCTGGGTGGGAAACCCCAGAAGGTAGTGTCCGGAGACACACAAGGCTTGCAGCCAGCATGGTGATGCCCTGATTTACCAACCAGATCTGAAATGCTCAGCTCCTGGTCACCTCCACCTCACAATTCCCCTTCAGGGCCCGGGGAACACTTCAGCCCCATCTCACTGACCTTCCACTTCTCCTGCCTTAAAGCTGCTGTTTTTATAGTTTTTGTTTTTGTTATTTAGTTTTTGTTCTTTTCCCTTTAAAATAAAAAATAATAAAAATAATAATAAAGAGAGACTAGAGAAAACTAAATCCAAAGAAAGCAGACAAATGAAAGTAATAAATTAATGAAATAGAGAAAATCAACATAGAAAAATCAGTACAAAAAGAAGATGCTTTTTGAAGGATCAGTAAAGTTAACAAATTTTTATTTGGCTAGAATGACCCAGAAAAAAACCAGAGAGAACTGAGATGACTAAAATAATAATAATTGCTCAATAATAAAAGGGGCAATTGCTATGAGCTTTACTGAAATTAAAAGGCCTTCTGGAAAATTCTATGAACAACTACAAACCAATAAATTAGATAAATGACAAATTTTTAGAAACACACAAGCAATTAAAAGAAGAAATAGACTCAAGAAGAAATAGAAAAGTCTAAATGATAGAGATTAAGAGAATGGATTACTAATTTTAAAACTTTCTGCTAAGAAAATCCCAGGTCTACATGGCTTTACTGGTAAACCCTGTCAAAGAAAAATTAACAATGCTTCACAAACTCTTCCAAAGAGAAGAAAAGGGGAAAAGTTTTCCATTGTACTCTATCAAGTCAGTTTTACCCTGATGTGAAAACCAGACACAGGCAATCCTGAACAAAAAGTCTAGAGATGAGTATCCCTTGTGAATATAGATGCAAAAGTCCTCAGCAAAATACTGACTCTGCAACATATAGAAAGTATATAGTGTGAATTAGTGAGAGTTATCCAAAAGTAAAACAATCAATGTAATAAAATCTATCACTGGAATAAAGGATAAAGCATACAATTAACTCAATTAATGCTAAAAAAATTTGAGAACTCCAACACTGTTTCATGATTTAAAAGCCACTCAAAAACTAGGAGTAAAAGGAAATGTTTTTAACTGTAAAAAGAATCTAAAAAAACTCCATCACTAACAGAGTACCTGAGAAAAAGTGAAAGCTCCCATACCCACGTGAAACAAGTAAAACCTAGATGAGCTAGCCAAAACAGTTCAAAATTTGAATGACAGATTCAGTAAGGATTTGGAATCTTTCAAAAGATGTTGGACAGGAATACCTGAAATAAAAATACTTTATAGAATTTATATACTGCAGAAATGACCAATGAGAAGACAGTGTCTGATTCTGAGGACAAAACAGTGAACTATGATAGAGTTCAAAGAAGCTAAAAAGAAAATAAGAGAACAAGAGAGACTATCCATCAGCTATCAGATGCCAAGAAGACCAATGTAAGGCTAACTGGAGCTACAGAAAAACTAGAAGACAGCACAGATGGATTCATTAACATGTTTATCATGGAAGAAAATTGCCCAAATTTAAGATAAGAGTTTAAGATACAAGTAAATGATGCTTACAGAACACCCAACAATTGTAATGAAAAAAGAACCTCACCAAGACATAACGGTATTAAATTCCCAGATATCCAGCAAAACCCCAGAATTTTAAAGGCATCCAGAAAAACAAAACAAAATGAAAGAACAAAAAAAAAAACTCACATAAAGGTGAATCAATAAGAATCACAGCATAAACCCTGAAGGCCAGAAGAGCCATAAGAGCAAATAACTTCCAACCCAGATTACTTCCCCAATAAAGGTATCCTTCAAAATAGATGGTAAAGTAAGGTATTTCCATGAAAAAAACCAGCTCAAAAGATATATGAATAATAAACCAGAACTTGAGAGAACACTTAAGAATATTCTCAACATAAATCAGGAAACAGACACAGCTAAAAACATAGGGGCAATTAGTGAGGTCAATGGATAAACAGAAATAAAACGGTCAGGAAAAGAAAAAGCATTCACAAACAGATAAAGAAGACAATGATAGTAAGTAACCAACACATCTCAGTAATATATCTCAATGGTAACAGCCTCAACTTTTCCATTAAAAGACAGAGATTGGCAGACTTAATAAAAAAAAAACGGAATTCAATTGTCTGTTGCATTTGAGAAACTCATCTAATCCCCAAAGATACTTAAAAGACTAAAAGTTAAAGGATGTAAAACAACATTTTATGCTCCAGGATTCTCAAAACAAGCAGTGGTAGCAATTCTAATTTTAGACAAGCTTCCTCTTTGTCTGATTAGAACAAAGAAGATCACTACATACTAGTTAAAGGAACAATCCAACAAAAATAGATAACATTGGTAAAATATGTGCCAAATATTGGAGTATAAAACAAAAACTACTGAAAGTAAAAGATCAAATAAACACCAACACAATCATAGCAGGGAATTTTAACACCGCAATTTCACAGAGACAAATCAACTAAACAAAAAGTTATTCCAA
This sequence comes from Chinchilla lanigera, assembly GCF_000276665.1. Taxonomy (NCBI): domain Eukaryota; kingdom Metazoa; phylum Chordata; class Mammalia; order Rodentia; family Chinchillidae; genus Chinchilla; species Chinchilla lanigera. The sequence continues at coordinate 13,358,554 of NW_004955466.1, forward strand.
TAAAGGAGTATCAGAGCTGAACTACACCCTTGACCACATGGACTTCATAAATACATGCAGAGTGTTTCAGCACCCCTCTACAAAAGAATATACATTCTTTTCAGCAGCATATGGTACTTTTTCCAAAATAGAACACATACTACTCCACAAAAACAGCTTAAGTAAACACAAGAGAATTGAAATTTCTCCATGCATACTATCAGGCCACTGTGCAGTGAAAATAAAAATCAACAATTGAACAAATATTGGGAAAGCCAAAAGCTCATGGAAAATTAACAACATATTCCTAAACAACCAATGGATTACAGAAGAAATTTAAAAATTTCTGGAAGTTAATGACAATCACTATACCAATCAGTGAAACCTCTGGGACACTAGGAAAGCAGTTCTAAGAGAAAAATTCATCACAATCAATGGTCACATTAGGAAAACAGAGTAAGCTCAAATAAAGAACCTTATGCAAAATCTTAAGAAACTTGAGAAATAACAATAAACCAACCCCAAACCAAAATTAAGAAGGGAAAATTATAAAGATGAGAATGGAAATCAATGATATTGAGACTAAAATAATCAGTGAACTGAACAGCTAGTTCTTAAAATAAATAAATAAATAAATAAAAATAAAACAGATAAGCCCTTAGCCAGACTCACCAAGAAAAAAATAAGAAAGACTCACATCAATGTAATTAGAAATGAAAAAGGGAAAATCATAACAGATACTGTCAAAATCTGGAAAATAGTAAGGACTTCAAAAACTAACAAATTAACAAATTTTGAAGAAATGGACAGATTCTGAGACATATTCAAACTACCAAAATGAATCCAAGAAGACATAAATATGCTTAATAACCCAATAATAAACAATGAAATTAACAAATTAATAAAAAAATCTACCAATTAAAAAAAGTCCAGGACATAATGGACTCACTACTGAATTTTACAAAACTTTTAAAGATGTTATATCACCAATACTCCTCAAGCTCTTCAAATAGATTGAAAGGGACAGAGTGCTCCCACTTTCATCGCCAAACCAGATAAAGACTCAACTAAAAAGGAGAACTATAGGCCAATCTGCTTAATGCACATAGATGCAAAAATCCTCAACAAGATGTTAGCAAACAGAATGCAGCACATTATTAAAAAGATTATATATCATGATCAAATAGGTTTCACCTGGGAGATGCAAGGGTGGTTCAACACACATAAGTCAATAAATGTAATACATCACATAAACAGGAGCAAGGTCAAAAACCACACAATCCTATCAATAGATGCAGAAAAGGCTTTAGACGAAATCTAACACCTCTTCATAATAAAAACTCTGAAGAAAACAGGTACAGTAGGAACATACCTGAATATGATAAAGGTTTTTTATGACAAACCTATAGCTAGCATTATACTAAATGGGGAAAAATTAAAAGCATTCCCTCTAAAATCAGAAACAACACAAGGATGTCTGCTACCTCCTCTTCTATTCAACACAGTACTTGAAACATTAGCCAGAGTAATTAGACAAAAGAAAGAAATAAAAGGGATACATATAGGAAAAGAAGAACTCAAATTATCATTATTTGTAGATGACATGATACTCTACATAGAAGACCCAAAGAACTCTACCAAAAAATTCTTAGAATTAATAACCAACTTCAGCCAAGTACGAGGATAGATCAACACACAAAAATATTAGCATTGGGTACACCACCAATGAATAGGATGAGAAGAAAATTATGACAACAAAACCATTCGCAGCAGCTTCAAGAAAAATGAAACACCTAGGAATTAAGATAAGCAAGGAAGCAAAAAACCTCTACAAAGAAAACTACAGTACTCTGTGAAAGGAGAGTGAAGAGAATATCAGAAAATGGAAAGATGTCCCCTGATCTTGGATAGGCAGAACTAATACTGTTGAAATGGCCATACATCCAAAATTGCTGTACAGATCCAATGCAGTCCCAATTCAAATACCAACAGCATATTTTACAGATCTAGAGAAAATAATCATAAAATTCATATGGAGCCAGAAGAGACCCAAAATAGGAAAAGCAATTTGGGGCAATAAGAGAAAAGCAGGAGGCATAGCAATACTTGACTTCACAAAGTAATAGTGATAAAAATGGTATGGAACAAAAAGAGATATATGGATCAATGGAACAGAATTGAGGATACAGAAGGCTCAACTATTTGATCTTTGACAAAGTGCCTGAAAGCGTATGTTGGAGGAAAGATAACCTATTCAACAAATGGTCTTGGAAAAACTGGTTATTTGTGTGCAGAAAATTGAAACTGGACCCTAACCTCTCACCACATACTAAAATCAAAATGGTTCAAAGTTCTAAACATTAAAACAGAAACATTAAACCTACTGAAAGATAAACTAGGTAAAACACTTTACAGGCATAGCAAAGGATTTTCTAAACAAACCTCAATCACACAAGAAATAGCATCAAAAATCAATAAATAGAATTATACAGGACCAAAAAGCTTCTGTACAGCAAGTGATTCAATCATTAGAGTGAAGAGACAACCAACAGAATGGGAAAAATTTTGCAAAGTACTCCTCAAACAGAGGACTAACATCAAGACTACACAAAGAACTAAAAGAAATTAAACCACCTGAAATTGAAGACCCACTCAAGGAATGGTCAAGAGAAAAGAACAGACACTTCACAGAGGAAGGAATACAAATGGTCAACAAATATATGAAAAATGTTCAACATCTCTGGCCATTAGAAACACACAAATTAAAACAACACTATGATGCCATCATCCTCCAGAAAGAATGGCAATCATCAAGAAATCAAACAATGACAAAAGATGGTGAGGCTGTGGTGAAAAAGGAACCCTTCTACATTGTTGTGGAAATGCAAACTAGTACAACCATTATGGAAATCAGTGTGGAGATTTCTTAAAGAACTGAAATTAGAAATTCTATGTGACCTAGCTATTCCCCTGCTAGGTATCTTCTTGAAAGAGTTTAAGTCATCATACTACAGGATACATGCATATCAATATTTATAGCAGCACAATTCATAATAGCTAAATCCTGGAAGTAGCCTGTATTCCCATCGACATATGATTGGATAAAGAAAATGTGGTATCTCTATATAATGGAAAACCACTCAGCTCTAAGGAATGATAAATTTGAGACATTTGCACCTGGAAAAGAATGCTGAGTTAAGTAAACCAGACACACAAGCTTAAATACCATATGATATCTCTCATTTGAGTGGGACAAAGTACAAACAAAGAAAATGATAAGGGATGGATAAAAGGGACAAAGGGACAGATCTCTTGCAATAGGGAAGTGGCCCAGGGGAAAAAGGTGAGTTGAGAGGAAAGAGAAATGAGCAGAATAAAGATGAGCCATGCACAGAAACATAATAACCCCAATCGACGTAAACACTATAGGATGTAACAGGAGCTAAGACAAATAATATCAACAAGAATGAAAAATAAGATAGTGGAACTGGATGAGGAGAGAGGGAGGAGATGGGAGGGGAAGGGTATTTTTAAAAAGGAAAGAAGCTGTAATATATACATGTAAGCATTCCCCAAGACGACTGTAAAGTACATGAACTGCAAACATGTACAAATAAAATAAAAAAATTTTAAAAAACTGATGCCATAGTTAAAAAATAAATAAAAGAAAGCTTTTCCCCTAAGATCTGGAAAAAGAAAAGGATTGTCTGTTTTCAAAATTTTTATTCACTGCTATACTAGAGTTCTAGTTAGAGCAATGAAATAAGGAAAAGTAGTGAGAACCATTCACATTGGAAATGACATAAAACTCTCTGCTGATAACATGATCTTGTATGTAGATATTAGAAACCCACATGAAACTATTCAGTGGGAATAAGTCCAGCAACTTGCAGGAAAAGGATCAATAGACAAAAACCAACTGTATTTCTATACACTAGCAATGAACAAGCCAAAAAATGATGTTAAGGAAACAATCCCACTTATGATACCATAAAAAGAATTAAATAGGGATAAATCTAAGAAAAGATGTTGTTAAGGTTTACATTGACAATGTCCCCCAAGGGCTTCCTGAGCTCAGGGTTGGGGTTTTGGAAGATGACTGATACACTTGGAGGCGTGGTTGTTTGCAGGAGGTGTCACTGAGAGGGGTACCTGGAAGGGTCCCCCTCCCTCTCCAGCTCTTCCCTCTCTTCTCTTCTTCCCAGCTGAGAAAAGGTGAGCAGTTTTCCTTCCTTCGTGCCATTTCTGTGTTTAAACCAGCTGAATATGCACTGAAACTTCTAAAATTCTGAACCATGAGCTAAAATAAACCTTCCTTACATTGTAGGTGTTGGGTTTCTCAGCAATAAGAAAGTGACTAAGACAGATGTGTAAAACTTATACTCTGAAATGTACAAAACCCCGAAATTAAAGAACATGCAATAAAATAGATGGATTTTTTTGGGGTCTATAGATTGCAAGACTTAATATTGTTCAGACAGCAATCCTATCCCAAATTAATCCATAGATTCAACACCATCCCTCCCAAATTCCATGTATTCTTTGTTTTGTTGGAAGCCTGATCCTAAAATTAATATTGGGATGAAAAGGACCCAGGGTAGACAAGACAATCTTGGAAAAAAAAAATTGTAGGCCGCCTTACACATACTGGTTATAAAACTTATTGCAAAGCTACAGTGACCAACAAAACACAGAACTGATATAAATCAATGGACTAGAATTGAGAGTCCAGAATTAAACTCTTACATATAAGATCAATTGATTTTTGACTAGTTCACCAAAAGTATTCAGTAAGAGAAATAAACTCTTTTAAACAATTGGATATCCAACAGAACAAAGTTGGACCCCTTTCATTACGCTATATACAGATATTAACTCAAAACAGAGCAAAACCCAAGTATACAAAATCCAACTAGAAAACTCTTTAAGAAAGAATAAGCATAAATCTTCATGACTTTGGATTAGACAAAAATTTCTCTGATATGATACCAAAAGCACAGACAAACAAAAGAAAACAGATAAACTGGACTCCATCAAAATTTAAAAATTTTGTCTATCAAAGGGCATTACCATGAAAGTGAAAAGATAACCTGTAGAATGGGAAAACTATTTATATCATATTATGAAAAGGGACATATATCAAGAATATTCAAATAACTCATAAATCATAAATTATGACAAACCAATTAAAAATGGACAGTGGATTTAAAGGAACACTTGTCCAAGGAAGATACACAAATGAGTAATCATTATATTAGTAGATGCTATCATTAGATAAATGCAGATCAAAGTACACTGAGATAACACTTCATGCTCATTTCAATGTATCTGATCAAAAAGATGGAAAGCAATGAGTGTTAGAAAAGATGAGGAGAAAATGGAACCTTCACACATTACTGTAGGAATATAAAATAGCACAGCCACTTTAAAAAACAGTGTGGCAGCTCCTGAAAAACTAAAATATTCAGCATTTTCATGTCTAGCTTTATACCCAGGGGAACTGAAAACATATGCCCACACAAAAGCTTGTATAAAAGATATTCATAGCTGTAACATTCACTGAACTTAAAAAAAATGGCAATAACTAAAATATCCATCAATCAGTGAATGGACAAATAAAATGCAGTACTATGTCGATATGATGAATTATTCTTGAGCCATTAAAAAAGGAATTAAGTGGGGATACAGCTTAAGTGGGGATGAATCTTGAAGATGTGTCACTAACAGAAAAGACTTCAGATAACAAAGTTTGCTGTTTGCGTGATTCCATTTGTATCAGATGTCTAGATGAGGCGGGTTTACAGAGAGAGACAGCAGACCAGGCACTGGGTTAGCGGGTGGGTGAGCAATGACTGCTACTGGGCCCGGGCTTCCTCCCTCCTCTCCTACTCCTTCTCCTTCCCCCTCTCCTTTGGCTTCTGCAGTACTGGGATTGAAGCCAGAGCCTTCACACTGAGTCACATCCCCAGCCCTTTTTTATTCTGAGACAGGGTCTTGCTAAGTCACTAAGTTGCCCACACTGGGCTCAAGCTTGTGCTTCTCCTGCCTCAGCCTGTTGGAGCTGGGATTCTAGGTGTGCACGGCTGCACCCGGTTCACAGAGATTTTTGGGCGGATGGTGACAATGTTTTGAAATTAGTTTTAGAAATTATTTTAGAAAAATGTTTTGAAATCAGATTATTATACAACTCTGTGAATATACCACAAGCTACTGATTTGTACACTTTCATAAAAGTGTGTTTTCTGACATGTGAATTATGTCTCGATTACAAAAAATAAAAAATATGGAGGGAAAATTAGAATAAGCTTTCTCCTGCGCGGCTGCAATGCTGCCTCTGGGCAGGAGGCCTGGAACGGCGAGCTGGGATGGAGCTTGGCTTGGCCATCTGGGCCGGGCACTCAGGACAGACACAGACCTGCGCGGCAGCCGGGGTGGCTTCTCAGTCCACTCTCCGGGCGGCACTGGTGGGATCAGCTCTGACAGCGCAGCTCCTTGGCTGGGGCCAGGATTAGGCCCGGAGCCCCTTGTAGCGGCGCTTTCCGGGAGCCCTCCCTCCCACCGACCTCCCAGCCCTTCACAGCTGGGCTGGTGCTCAGGACCCGCGCTGTCTGCAGTTTGCGACGGCCACCAAACCCAGGCGTGGCTGTATTTTTGAGTTTCTTCACTTACCAGAGATTCGGTTGCTCAGACTTTCGCTGATCACCCAAATCTGTCCTCTATCCAGGGCTAGCTCTAGGTTTGCTTTGTCTTGTCTTGCCATCTGTCAGTCACTGGCTGATTTACAAAAATTAGCCTACGACTCACTTTTTTTTTCCCTTGGATGCATACACAAAACATTCCATGCTTATGGCAAAAAAAAAAAAGTTACCTAATCTGCACAGAGGAAAGGTTGCAAGTAGTAAGCAATGAGTGAAAAGTCAGGAAGCAACCATAAGACAATAAAATTAAACGCATCTAAGGAAGAAAACATTAATTTATATGGTGAAGGAGACTTGAGAAATAATAACCTGAAAAAGAAATCAACAATATAGAATATTGGAACCTTACGCTTATGACGCTTTAAGATTCTTTATTTTTTTATTTTTTTTTGGTTTTTCTCCGGTACCGGGAACCGAACTCACGACCTTGCACTTGCCAGGCAGGCGCTTTTGCCGCTGAGCTAAATCCCCAGCCCCTAAGATTCTTTATTTTTACTAAAAGTTTCTTCATACGTCTATTGTATTTCTTCCAAAAATCATTATCTATTTATATCTCTACCAGTTTTTCTTTAATTTTTTGGAGTAAGTGTATCAATTGTACACATTAACAGGATTCAGCTTATTTTAATACCTACATACAGCATGTGCTGAGCAAAAGCCAGCCTCTCCTCTTCCTCTCACCAGCCTCTATTAATCCCTATTCTACATTCAGGTTGACTTTTTTTTTTTTTTTTAAATGTTAACTTCCACATAAGAGGGATAATCTGAAGTACTTGTCATTCTGTGTCTGGCTTATTTCACTTAACATCACGTCCTCCAGTTCTATTTATTTTGCTGCAAATGACAGGATTTCATTCTCTTCACATGATTCCATGTGGAATAATGCAATGTGTGTATACACCACATTTTATTTGTCTTTGTGGTGTATATACAGAATGCAGGAAATGCTAGAGTGATCCTGTGTACACTTTACCTGGTTTTCCCCACGGTAATACTTCACAAAACTATAGCATAATATCACGGCCAAAATACTAACATTGCTTCAGTAAGGTTAACAGAGCTTATTCAGATTTCCTGAGTTCTACTTGTATGTATTTGTTTCTATGGGATTTTTATTACCTGTGTAATTTCCTGTACCTGTAACCACAGATACGAACAGGTACTGAACAGTTCCAATGCCACAAAGCTCTCCTGCTGCCTTTGGCACACAGCCAGCACTCTCACCCTACTGGACAGCTGGTACTCCTATCATGGCCTCTGTTTACAATTTTTCTCATTTCAAAATGTTATGTTAATGGAATCTTATAATTTGTAATCATTTGAGATTTCTCTTTTTCACTCAAGAAATTCCTGGACATTCGTTTGAGTTGTTATGTATATTATAGTGTTTTCCTTTGTTATATAGTTTTTCTGAATAGCATTCCATGGTGGGGATTATTTATTATTTATTATTTATTAGCTCCCTATGAAGAACAACTTCTTACTATTACAAATTAAACTACTATGGCCTTTTGTGTACAAGATTTTGAGGAAGTCCTAAGTTTTATTTTTCTAAGATAAATGCCATTTACTTTGCTAAAATAAATGATTGGCGGATCATATGACAATTGCCTGTTTAGTTTCATAGAAACTATGAAACTTTTTACAGAGTGGCTGTACAATTTTACACTCCCAACAGCAGTGCTTGTGTGATCCAGCCTCCTGGTTTTGCTAGCATCTGCTATTTTAGTCTTTCTGTTAGTGCAGTGATATCTTGTTTCAATTTTAATTAAAATTCTCTAATGACTAATGAAGTTATTTCACATACTTATTTAACAGCTGTATATATCTTCTGTAGTGAAATGTCTACTCATGCCTTTTGCTCATTTTCTAATTGATGTGCTTTTGTTTTTACTGTTGAATTTTGAGAGTTCATATATGTATTTTAGATACTAATTCTTTATCAGATACATAGTTTTAATATATTTTATTGCAGGCTGTAGATTTTTAAAAATTCCTGTACACAAATTATTCCAGGTATTTGAGGCTAGTTCAACATTCAAAAATCAACCAGTATAGGGGGCTGGGGATTTAGCTCAGCAGCACAGTGCCTGCCTAGCAAGGTCGTCAGTTCGATTCCTAGTACTGGAAACAAAACAAAACAAAACAAAAAAATCAACCAGTATAGTCTGCCATATCAATAAGCTAAAGAAGAAAAACCATATGATCATACCAATTGTTGCATAAAAGGTATTTGACAAAATCTATACTCATTGAAAAAAATCTCTCAAACTAGGGAGTAACTCCTTCAATGTGATAAAGAAAGTATGAAAGTTCCGGGGCTGGGGATTTAGCTCAGCGGCAAAAGTGCCTGCCTGGCAAGCGCAAGGTCGTGAGTTCGGTTCCCGGTACCAGAGAAAAACCAAAAAAAAAAAAA
>NW_004955466.1:13367746-13381574 GCF_000276665.1 Chinchilla lanigera
CGTGAGTTCGGTTCCCGGTACCAGAGAAAAACCAAAAAAAAAAAAAAAAAAAAAGTATGAAAGTTCCTATAGTAGATGCTATATTTAATGATAAAAGAGTGAGTGATTTGGTGAATGGCTGTCTCCAAGATCAGGAACAAAGCAAAGATGACTACTGTCACCACTTTTATTCAACAGAGCATTGGAAGTCCTAGCTTATTTATGGTACACAATTTTGTTTTGTACAAATGGGTAAACAATAGGCAGGAACATTCATGGGGACAAGAGACAGGGATACTCGGACCTTAATCTATGATCTGTTTCCTATTAAAGGGGAAGACATGTCTTTTATCCTATTCTCCCTTGCCAACAATGTGTGGAATATGCCATCCCTGATCCCCTTCCTCTTACTGCAAGGACCAAGTGTGTTGTAATAGCATGGGGCACGACGATGTCCCTAAGGGTGAGAAGAGCCATTAATCCATATCTTATACAAGAAGGAAATCCTTTAAAATAGGAGGAAGTATCTCAAAAAATACTATATTTATGACCCAGTGGAAAATTATAATACCCTAGCCCACCCTGTCTCTTTCCTTTGTTAGCTGGCCATCTGATCTTCTTCATTAGAGCTGTGCTCTCTTTAGCTCCTCTTCTTCTCAGGTTAAAGTCCCTTTCCCATTTATCCTTTTCCTCAGTTAAAGCTTTTGTTTGTAAATTCATTCTGCTGCCTTAGTTTTAATTTCTATTATCACTGAAGCAAGTTACTGAGTATGTCTTGCATCAGGTATGTTAATTTAGAATAGAAATAAATATAAAGGATAATTTTTAAGGCAAAGTACATGTAATTTGTACTTTAAAATGTGGTGAGGCACTGTAGTAGATGTCACGGTCATTTCAAGCCCTCCTCTCCCTATGTCCATGTCACCACAGAACCTGTAAAAACATATAATTGCTTTTCCAAAAATGCTGTGGAGGGAAGGGCAGCAATGGAGCCAGGTATTAGCCATTGAGAAATACAGGAAAAGATCTCAGAGGGCTCTAGGGAGGTTTTTTCTTTTCTGATGAAAAACAGGAGAATGCTTGTCTTTCTGGTGGCTCCAGATTTCTAGGAGGAAATGATGCTTGAAATTTTTGCAGCCATCATGATTCTGAGGCTGTGAGGCCAGTGCCTTAACACTGCAGATCAGTTGGGTCCCCTGTGACTCTGGAATCTCCTACCTCTAAACTTCAGTGAATGATCTTATGGTTGATACTAACGTCGGATTTTCTGTTCCTTTCAGTCAGAAGCATTCCTACCGATGGACTCGCTGCCTGAGGTTCAGTACCCCCAAATTTTTTTTTTTTTTTTTTTTTTTGGTTTTTCTCCGGTACCGGGAGCCGAACTCACGACCTTGCGCTTGCCAGGCAGGCGCTTTGCCACTGAGCTAAATCCCCAGCTCCCCAGTACCCCAAAATTAAAGGTTAGCACTGTTGCACATTTTTCTCGGTTCCTTCCTCATTATGGAAGACTTCTTGTCACAGTGAAGAGCAATACCTCTTTCCATTTTGTGCTCATTCTTCTTACCTTGAATGAGTCAGACATATTTAACATTTTCTCTGAAGCTCACCACTGACCACTTTGGCAGAAGGCAACAGCAAAGAGAGGGACTAAATGAATGGGTCACTGTGTAAAATTGGCATTGTACCTCCACATAAGATAAACATGCTCAATAAATCATCACAGAATGGAGGTACTGATTTTGCAATAGTGTGTCTTCACTGTACAGTTACTAACAAGACTTTCTTTTTGCTGAACATGCATTAATGAACAAAGACCAGAAACTGCATCTAAAATAATGATCTCACTAAATATTTATAGCAGAGCAGGAAATTTTCCCCAAGAGCTGCAATTTTATGAACCATCTTTAATATATCTAGGAGGAAATTTTTAAAAATACTAATCTGAGGCCTCCAGGAAGTTGCTGAAACAGCGCTGAGATTTTTTTAGCAAGAGGCAATCTGAATCAACAAAACCAGTCCAAACCAGGTTTGGAATTTCAGAGGTGTGCTTTTGTGCTAGGGAAAAATAAGCAGACAAAGGACAAGAATAGTCAATTATTGTGGGGAAAATGTTTGGGCAAATCCACTTTGCAGTTCTGTAGCACATGACCTCAAGAACTCAAAAGGACCAAAACACAAAGAGTGAATCAAAATGCTCCCTAGAACACGAACATCTCTCCACCATTCAAGTGCTTTTGAAAATGTGCAGGATAGCATCATTGTTACAGTGAGTCTAGATTTTTAAACATCAGAAAAATATTAGCTCGGGGCTGGGGATTTAGCTCAGCGGCAAAGTGCCTGCCTGGCAAGCGCAAGGTCGTGAATTTGATTCCTGGTACCGGAAGAAAAACAAAACATAAAACAAAAAAAGAAAAATGTTAGCTTTTTCAGAATCATGGCTAAAACTCATGTAAAATGAGTCTAAAAAGATGTTTATACTGACTCAACTGTTGTCTACCAACCCAGTAGGAATGCTTTTGAAGTTGGTAAGTTGGACAGATGATCCATAAGTTTGATGATCTCAGTGACAGAGTTAGGGTTATTTCTTATTTTGACTTTAGTGTTCTTAGTATAGATCATCTCTTTAAATAAAATTTAGAGCTCTGCTCCAAATATATTTTTAAATGGGCAACCAAAATGAATAGACACTTCTCAGAAGAAGAAGTACAAATGGCCAATAAATACATGAAGAAATGTTCAGCATCACTAGCCGTTACAGAAATGCACATTAAAACAACACAGAGATTCCCTTATACTCTAGAAAAAATGGCTATCATCAAGAAATCAAATAATGGATGCCAGTGAAGCTGAGGGGGAAGAGGAACCCTTCCATACTGTTGGAAGGTAAACTAGTACAGACAGTATGGAAAGCAGTATGAGATTCCTCAAAAAACCAAAACTAGAAATACTGTCCAACCCAGTTATTCTCCTTCTAGGTATCTTCCTGAAAGAGTTAAAAGTATTATATTATAGTGACACATGCATACTCATGCTTATAGCAGCACAATTCATAATAGCTAAATCTTGGATGTTGTCTATATTTCCATGGTAAAGATGATGGATAAAGTACACACAGTGGAGTACTATTCTGACATAAAAAGGATAGACTTGAGTCATCTGTAGGAAAAGTGGTACACTTTGAGACATAATGTTAAGTGAAACAAATCACATGTGGTTAAGTACCATAGCTCTTACATGAAAACCACAAAATATAAATAAAGAGAAAAATAAAGGACACCGTTTTGGACACTATTTAATTTCTCTCAGCTCAAGGTCAGGAGATGCCACTTACCATATGTACATAAACAGACCAGCACTTCCTACATTCAGTAAGCAGTAGCCATGTCCACTCAGCAGAGGGTAATAGACATAAAATCCCATCCCATGCCACAAGTATAGTGCTCCTAAGTTACCTCAGTTTGTACAAGGCCAGTAAAGGACATCAAAAGACACTACTTCAAAACACTGTTAAATTGTAGGGGGAATTATTATTCTTCCTACTATGGTGTTTTGAGTTTCATATAATTTACATTAAGGACACGTCATATGGAAAATTGTTGGGCAATTAATATTCAAGGAAGATGTTGCCTTTCTCAAATAAATCATGTTTTATTAGATAATATTTACTGTATTCAATATTTGTTGAATGAGTGAATTATTCATTAAGTGAATATAAAATATTTTTGTCTTGATTCTTCTTGCCCAACAAGAAAGCTCAAAGCCAAATTTAAAGGCAAATCAGAGGTACTACACTGACACCAGTCACTTGTTCTAGATTTACTTGTAGTTGTAAGAAATAATAAAAACAGACATTTTGTACACTTCATACAGCTTCCTTCAATGGTAATATTTTTCAAAATTGTAATACAATATCCTAACCAGGGTACAATTAAATCTCCAGGCTTATTCAGATTTCCCTAGTTCTACTTGTGCTCATGTGTGTTTGTGCATTAAGTTCTCTATGGTATTACCATTTGTGTATACCTCTGAATCCACCACTACAATACAGCTCCTGAGTGGTTCCAACACCACGAAAATCCCCTTTCATACTCACACCCATCTCTCTCCAGTCCTTCCCCTGTTTCTGTTTACAAACCCTATTTTCAACATGTCTTGGAAGCCTGCAAGAGAGAAACAGAAACGATTACTTTCAAAGCAAGGTTCTGCCTCCTTCCCACCTTCTGGCCATGTTAGTTAACCAAGGCAAAGACTACCAACATAAGACCTTTCCTAGCCGAAGAAAAACATCTTTGTACTACGCACTTTTCCAAATTTTAATTTAATCAGAAACTATTGAGTGCCCAGTGCGCCAGGCATGTACTAGGTGCAGGAGAAACAAAGATGAATAAATGAAGTGTTCATCAACAACTGGGAAGTAGAAATGTAAAGAAGCAGTTGAAAAGTGGATATCACCATTTCTTTAAAGTATTTGGGGTCTAGTACAGGTAGCAGAGCTGGAGAGATGAAGAGACAATTTAATGACAGTACAAAGTTCCCAGTCTCTAAACATGCCTTGGACAATATGTTTATCCACAGCTGAGTTGAGGGAGTCACTAAAGGCAGTATTTTAAAAAAGTATTCAAATAAATATAAAGGCTAGCATATACACACTGAAAGCATTCTTCACTTGAAATTAGTGGGAAGTGGGTATCATCATTCATCTATTCAAAAATGTTTGTTGAAAACTTATCATGTGCCAGCCTGTCTGCAAAGTTCTGGACATTCAAGGGTGAGCAAGTCACACATGAAGAACACCCAGCTTGGTGGGGTGTGTAATTAGCACACACAGTTGTCACCTGGTGTGAGAGGTACTATGGTGGAGGAAGCTCAGAGAGTTTTGGAAGCACTTGAGTCATGCTGCTCACCAAGACATGGCAGCAGGGTCAGGGAAGGTGTCTTGGAGAAAGTGGTATCTAAACTGAGTCTCAGTGGGTGAGTAAGCTAAGTCACATACGTGTGTATAGAGGGTGGGAGTGGTAAGAGAGGATGGAGAAGATGAGGCAGTGTGGAAAGTCTTTGAGGCCAGGGAGTTTGCAGACAAAAGTCAGAGTGCTCAGCAAGTAGTAAAAACTTTAATTGAGAACTACAGGAATGGAAGATGCACAAAACTTTACTGAGCATGTACTGTGTTCCAAGTAGTGAACTAGGTGCTTTTCATAACTTTTATTTAATTCTTACAATCTTACCATTTAAGGATAAGTATTTCTGCTTTCCAACGGTGAAGCTTAAGATTTGGAGGGGTCAAATATCTCATCCAAAGTCATCTAAGTAAGTGATGGATTTAAACTCAGAATGATCCAGTTTCAACATCCAGGGACCTCATTTAAGCAGGTTACTTTAATACTTATTTGTTATTTCAGTTTTATAATTGAAATACAAATCATATGAAAATAAATCCTCATAATGGCTGGAATTTTGTTTTGAAATGCAACCAACCATCAAGGGCGTTAGCTGGTGTCCACGTTTGGCTCCCATTCAAGCCTTAGTCTTACTCAACTTACAGTTCTCCAAGTCACCTCTCAGATCTCCACAGAATACTGGAGGAGACTTAAATGCGCTCACCATTCTCTTGGTATTCTTGTTTGTTCCCTAAATAGACCAGATGTTTCATGAGTGTGTGCCAGTGACTGTATTGGTTAGAACGTAGCAGAGTTACTGGCGTACAGCAAACAGTCCACAAATGTCTATTTAATGAATGAAAGTCTTGTGTATCAAGGCTGAAGGAGAATATTAACGGTGGAATGTGTACCTGTGACCAACTGCCTTCAACTGGAAAGTAGAGGAGCAATTCTAGCGAGCTTTGCACAGACACTGCCAAGACGAATGCGGTTATTGTGCAGACCAGGTCCTCTGAAGAGTCCACGTATACAGCAAATGCTGCTGTTTAGTTTTTATGGTATGCAAATGACTTTTAAAATATCATCATTTGTAACTGCAACAGCAACAGTTAGGGAACAGGTTCAATTATCAACAGTGTATGGATTGTGAGAAAAGTCACAGTCTGAAGCCAAGAAGTATTAATGTGATCTGTGCGAAGTTCAAGAGAGAAGCCGAAGTTTAGGCAGTATCTACTTAATTGATGCTTTGGGCAGCCTTCTGAGGGCAAAAGACACATGCAAACGTGGTGTGTCTTGGGAGCAGGGTGAATGCTGAAGAGGGGGCAGGGTAGTTTGAAGATGGAAGTAGGAAGTGAACAGTGTATGGTAATGCAGTTCTGTGAACTGTTTTGGAGTCAATTTCATTAAAACATGAAATTTTCTGGGTCTGATTCATCCCTGAATACCCAAATCAGAATTAAAGCCCTAGAATGTGCATTTAAACAGTTTTCTCAGGTTATTCTGAAGCACTGAAAAAATAGCAACTCATTAGTTCTTAAATCTACACAATGTGATAAATAACCACAGCATCAAAAGTGATGAGACCCCTATACATTCGCTGTCTGAGAGGTAAGATGGTACTCAGTGAGTTTTCCTAGGAAGATACTATAAACTCAGGTGATGGGAACCAATTGCTTACATTCATCATACCCTACCAGGAAAGCGATGCCTGCATGTGTGGCCTTGCTCCAAAGCTCTCTATCAGGTGTCTGGGTTGACGTTCCACAGTTCAGAGTGACAGGAGCTAGCTCCACCTCAGGTTGTCTTCAGGTTTTGGGCTTTTCTCCTTCTGATGTACTTTCTGACTTTCCCCAAACCCCGGTGTTTGAGCTTTTCAATACCATTGGGTGCTGATAACTAACTGATATTGACTCAATACATTCATGTTTGTTAGATCTCTGAATTTTCAAAACAACATCAAATTAATTTTTCTCAGATTTGGAGCTTGTAACAGACAAAGATTTTTTTCATTTGATTTCCACTGTAGGTTATTCAGGACACTTTTTCTGCAGTATGATGGTAATTTATTGCCTAGTCAATGAGGAAACATTGGTTATAATCTGAGGATGCAAACAAGAAATAAAGAGACAAGAAAAACCCACTTATTTTTTCAGACTCAGGGAGGGAGACTTGCAATTTGAAATCTATAGGTCAGGAATTAAATCTCAAATTAAGTGGATACAGTGTGATGTAAAAGAAAAAAAAACCAAAAATCTGAAAAGACTGACATTAATACTAGAGATTTTTAATTATTAAACAAAAGTGAAACACAAGATCTGTCTCTGTGGAAGACGGGGACTCAAGTACCAGGTGTAGATCATCTGGAAAAGGGCGATGTGGACCTGGCTTCTACAGGAAAATGGAGGAAAAGGTGAAACTATGTTGGTTTTCTTTTGAGTTAATTCAAAGCTGTTGGCTCAATTCACACATCTTTTTTTCGTCAAGCGGCACCTGAAACTCAGGATTTACGACTTCATTTAAGATAAAATAGGAAAATAACCAAGTACCCTGATCATGAAAGGTAATGACATAGATTTTAGCTTTGCAAGGAAATTTCCTAGCAAGCCCTATGGCCCATTTCTGTCTCTGAATGTCAGACATATCCCCTAAAATAGTACTTCTTACAAAAATAACACACTTTTCTCACTCTAAGTAACTTGGCATCTAAATGCTATTTTAAACATGTTAGAAAAATTAGTCAGTGCTATTTACAACCATGACTACTGTGTTGTGGGCTGAAGTAGTTTCCTTTGAATCATCAAGAGGAGAACAAGGGCATCACATAAACATTGGGAAGTGGCCCAAAGGGACAAGTCCTGCTTTAGCTCCAGGAGATCTGAAAGGCTGCCCAAAGTTACACTTGGGTCGGGGAAGTGTTTGGGGAATGTGAAAAAGGAGTCTTTACTCCAAAGTTTTTTTTAAATGTTTGACTCTTCATGACAAAGAGACCCAGCTCAGTTATTTCGGTTGCATGGGTCTGACTTTCCCGAATGGTAAGCAAGAAGCATATCTATTAGTTAGTTACAATACTTCTCAGTGCTCTCGAGCGTTTGGGACTGGTGTCTGATATAGTTTGGTCTCCACTAACTGAGAAAAGGAAAATGACACAATCACAGAAAATTTGCACTGACTCAGGGGCCCGTTTATTCAAAGGGCAGATTTTTGCATTCCTGTTTTCCCACCCTCTGCCTCATCCTTTGTGAATACTGAAGACTCACTGCTCTTCCCCTGTAGGTTCAGTGTGGCTGGTACCTTAAGAGCTGAAGGCAACTTGCTGAGCTCCCAGGCACAGAGCTGGAGGGCTCCTCTCTCATCGCAGGCATCCTCCCTCACTCCTATTATGCTATGCTTAAGGCTACAGGTGTGGCAGACAATCTATCCAACTGGCCTACTGCTCCTGGGATCACCTATTTCAGAAGCATCAGAAGAGCTCATTAGAATGCAGCACCTTGGGTCTCTCCCTAGACTGGGAATCTGCAGTTCTAACAGGCACTCCAGCTAATTCTTCGCACTCATAAGTTTAAGAAATATAGACAAACGTGCAAGGTCTCAGTATTTAACTCGACTTGTGCTTGGGTTCAATAGAGAATTTTTTAAAAAAGTGATAGCGTCTGTTGGCTGTTAGGAAAGTGATTGCAAGGGAGAACAGTATTTGGAAAAGATGCAACAGGAGGGAAAAGGCCAACACGATCCCTAACTTGACTGCTGGTATGAAGTCTCATCATGCCTTAGTGACACTGTTGAGTGGCTTTAGCATGAATCAAAGTGTTCTGGAGTTTCTGCTAGGCATCATGAGCTGTGATGCTACACAATGACACAGCAGGACAGCCTTCTCTGGTAAAGTGCATTATCTATTAAACCGTGCAATGGGCGATAATCCATATACCCTTTGAATCCATAGTCATAAAATAAGGCCAGGGTGGAGCTCTAGCTGTTCTCAATCCAAACTCCAGCCTTGTGCAGCTGAGACATGAGGTTTCTGTTTCTTCTCCATGCCTCATTTCCTCCACTGCAAAATGAGAATCTCTAGTTCCAGCCACATATACCTTTTAAAGGTGTTAGGGGATGTTGAGCAGCAAAATAAAAACATACAAGACATGTAGAAATGTGAGTGGTCACTGTTAATCATTTCACAATATCACTATAAAAATTAACACTGGTTGACTAGAGAGGGGAAGAAAATCTGGGGGTAATATGCATACTCTGCCTGTCACCTATTCCCACAGACATCTCAAAATCCATAGCTCTCTGTAATGTCATAACTTTCTGGAGCTTCCACACAGTCCTGCTTAAAATGACTGTGAAGACCACAATTTTTCTCTTTTTGTTTTAGATCAAATAAGTTGGGATTTGTTCATTTTATATAGGCATATACAGTATATATAAATTGCATAATATGTATATTTATGTAAGTATACGTGTATACACATAAAAGATCTAAATAAGGTTTGATATGTTGTACACTTTCTGCAATGTAGCATTAATGATATTTCAATGCAATTGCTGCATGCCCCAAAGCACTGACAATACATCTGAGTGTATCTATTTCCATGGTACCTGTCACCATGGTAGCAGAGCAGCGCTCTTCCTGGAACAATTAAGTTAGTAATATGGCTCTTGGCTACTGCCTCTCTTGAATAAATGGGACACTTTCTCTGTGTTTTCTTTCGTAAAAGAAGTCATAAAACCCCTCAAATATAGGCAGTTGTTAACTACTGCTTAATTGTGCTGAAAGCAAAATAACAAATCTTCTTCCCCTCCATACCAGCTACAGAAATATTTGCAAAGGAAATCAGATGAAATATACAGAAATACTGTACTTTGAACTCTATTTTAAGATTTTGATGCATAAAGTTTACAAGAAAAGAAGTAGCAAATCTTGCTTATAAGATAGAAGAAATCAAGATGTGTAGAAAGAAAACCATGAAGTTGTAATTTTTAAATTATACCTTTAAGAAAATTAAAGCTCCAGGTCACAAAGTTACCAAGGTTACAATGCCTTTTGTTTTGCCCCTGCACCTGTTTTTCTTCCAGTGTTCTCACACTTAATTTCCTAAGAATCTTACAGCTCTAATAAGTCAGTAAATTTGGCCTATGTTTTTCTTGTGTTACTACAAATCCATAAATTCTAAGGACCTCCACCTTCAAAGAAACAGTACGATTAAATGGGTACCATGGCACCAAACCTACAAAATATAAGCAGTTTGCATTTTAACCTAGTTGATAAAGCTAGTTCTTGCTTTAACCCATGAATGAGCAACCTAACCTTAAGGAAACACATACTACTTAAGGATGAATAACTCAAAGAAATAAGTACCCTAGGCCAGGTCTTGAGGATACCTCATACAGACCCCCACTCCAGACTATAGCACCTCTCACCCTTCACTGCCTGTTCCTTCCTGAGTGTGGGCTTCGGTTCTGTTTGGTAAACCTGCCTGTGTCTTTCATTGGTGATGTGAAGTTTTGCGGCGTGTAAGTCAAGAACCTGTTCTGTGAGGTGAGCTGAGGTGATGTCCCCAGATGCCGTCCAAATCCATATTAAGGCCCTCTTCACACGAATTTGATCTGATCAATGCATTTGTTGAACAACAAAATACAAGATTAGTTTTAATTCTCAATTTTCTAATGAATCTAAATTCAGGTTTTGTAACATGCTTCATACTTAGTATTAAAATATGGACAGTAAAAGTACTAGAAAACATGTTAAACATTTGTTGCTAGTTATCCCAGGGGATCACATTGTGAATGAGTTTTGTCTTTTATAGATTTCTGTACTCCTGTGTGACTATCACTAATCTTTCTCATCTTCTTTGTTTTCACTGTCTTTTCTTTTTATCATACATGTCCACAATTTAACCAAAAATCTATCATGATTTACTGAATATACTTTTAAATTCTATATTGTACTTATCCATCCAATACTTATTGAACATTATGTTCTAGAAACAAGTCTTAATTTGGATATATGTTTTCTAACAAAAACTCAGGTACTTTGATTTTAATTTATTTAATTCTTGACTGATTTTCCTTTTTCATGTCTGGGTTACTATGCCTCAACTGAAAAAAAAAATTCTATTCTCACAGTCATCTCTGTATCATCAGTTTCTGGTAAAAATAGGTATTTAATATTGAGATAATGCAGTTTTGTTTTTTTGTTTGTTTGTTAGTTTGTTTTTGGTTTTTCTCCGGTACCGGGAACTGAACTCCCGACCTTGCGCTTGCCAGGCAGGCACTTTGCCGCTGAGCTAAATCCCCAGCCCCTAAAAATAGGTATTTAATAAATGTGTTGAGCCAACTGGAGTATGTAGAAGTGTTTTGGGCGAAACCAACAGAAATGAAACTTTATGAGTATGTAAATAATGCATAATATCTAAAGAGTAGAGTTTGATTCTTCATAAGAGAGGACTATAACAATTTATGTTTCTGTGTAACAAGATCAAACATGTATAGCTAAATCTTAGAAACAACTCAAATGCGCATCAATTGAGGAATGGATAAAAAAGATGTGGTATTATTTACAGTGAAGTATTACTCAGCTATAAAGAAAGATAAACTCCAGGATTTTATAGGTAAATTGATGCAACTAGAGACCATATTCATAAGTGAAATAAATCAGACCTGCATGTGTAAACATTGTATTGTCTCCCTAGTGTAAGAACCTGAAAGAGTAAATAAAATCTGAAAGTTATTGTGAAATGGAAAGAAACGGAAATAGTTATTGTGAAATGGAAAGAAACTGCTCAAAAGGAAGAAGCAACTGGGATCAGGGAAAGGGGGAAAAAAAGAAGGAAGAGAAAAAACAGTTCATGTTTAATGGTTTGATCAGTCTTGCCTACTTACATCTGGTAATCTGAGCAACTACTTTGAAGATAACAATAAGTAATACAACAACCATTGTTAATTTCCTATCATCTTGTTTTGAAATTCTGTATGATTTTTATTGTTTTCATGTTGTTTTGTTTTTGTTATTTTGTTTTTGTTCTTTTCTCTTTAAAATAAAATTTAAAAAAACAACACATTCATAAAGCACATGACTCAGCAGTCCTTAAGAAATGCTTGAGAGATGGAGTGGATAACCCCTCAGCTCTCTGACAGTACTAAGGGAAGCACCTGATCTAAGGAGTACGCTGCACTGTGGTCTCCAGAAACAGCTTTTAACCCACACTGTCCTTATTTGCTTAGTAGAAATCTTACTTATGGGGTTACTCAGCATTTAAGGGTACAGGCAAAAAAAAAGCAGGTTTGATTTGTGGCTAAGGGAGTGGCTTGGTTATTGGTTGATGTTAAAATGTCAACTGACACAAAATACTTAGTGACACTGTGTGGATGAGGTATGAAGCTGCCAACCCACTCTCCATCACCCTGCCACTCTTTTGGTTTTATATTAAGGCTTATTCTAAGCTTATGTTATGTTTCTATAGTAAATCACTAATTGGCATCCACCTTTTTTTCACTGAATAAATACATTAGTTAAATCAGTTTAAAGATGTATGAAGGTGGTATTAATTTTCATAAATTAACAACTGTGACTTGATTTCAGATTTAAATATTTCCAAATCATTCTTAGATAAGGGAAGTGAAAAACAGTACATATATTATATGGTTACCACGGAAAATATACTGCAAATTTGAAATGATGTAAATTCAGGATAAATATCCGTCAATTTAGTAAGTACTTTGGACTAGAACTTCTTTTTCTTTTTAATTTTCTTTTAGTAAACTCAAGGACATTTGGCCACAGCATGTTTCTCCCAGTTCCCAATACTTTACAATATACTTTCCTAAGATCCACTCACTGTAGTATTCAGTGTCACAAATGGTCGCTTTTAACAACTTCTGAAAACTTTCTTTGTTCTTCAAGCAGGTGAACCAAGTTACAAATCTGTTTCTTCATTTTTATTTCCTGAAAGATTAGATAGTCTAGCTCAATAGCCGGTCCCTTGAAGGACTCCTTTCTCTTGCTTTAGAAAAAGTCTCTTATATCCTTAATCTCTTTGGTTTCAGGTAGTTGCCCTTATTAACCAGAGAAGTGTTTTTGGCTTTTGTTTGCAGTGAAAGAAAACTGTTGATCCATCTAATCTGCTCTTCTTTGGTTTTCTATTCTTGTCAAATCTAATTCCTTTTCCTGTGTTCACTGTGAAGAGTACCCGAGTGTTTCAATAGTCTGCATGGTTCTTATAATTAAGGACTGTGCTGTGTTAGGTTCTTAAAAGTAAGTTTCAGAGGTCGACTTTTACAGGGTCAGAAAGTCTCTGTGCTTAACAATCAAGCAGAAAAGATATACATTACACAACTCAGTCATATAACGCTGCAGTCACACAACTGAGAAAGACAAAGACTGAATTTTAGTTAAAATAGCCTTTCCCTTCCTTCCTTCTTCTCTGCCTTCCTTTCTTTTTCAAAGTTTTTCCTTAGTCTACCCTACATTCTATTGTTCTTCCTTTCTTTTTAAAAGTTTTCTCAGCCTACTCTATTTTCTTTTTTATTTTAAATAGAAAACAAAAAACCTTTACAAATACAAAGACATAAACAACACAAAAACAATAAAAATGATACACAATTTCAAACAAGGTGCTAGGAAATTAACAATGGTTGTTGTATTACACATTGTTATCTTCAAATTGGTTACTCAGATAACCAGATATAGGCAAATAAGATTGATAAAACAACTAAACATTAACTGTTCCTTTCAATAAACTGATAGAAATTAGTAGTACAATTTTCTTAGCTATCTTGTGTACATATACATGCATAATTTTGCTCTTCTTTCTTTTCTCTGTTCCTTCATCCCAGTTATGCTTTCCCTTTGAGCAGTTTCTTTCCATTTCACAGTATCTATTATACCTTTCAGATTTTATTTACACATTCAGGTTCCTACACTAGGGAGACAATACTATGTTTACACATGTGAGTCTGATTTATTTCACTTATGA